>NW_024037052.1:1569047-1621000 GCF_015706575.1 Patiria miniata
TCAGACCAAAGACCCAGGCAGGGGTAGCTTCCACCGCCGGTGCACAAGTTTCACCTCCCCTTACCCCCCCCCCCTTCCCTCCCCGATAGACGTCACACGGAAAAAGGTTACAGTTACTTAACAAAAACTTCGATGAAAAACCGGCGTCTTCTCTCTTCGCAGCATTCAAAAGCTCCCTGTGGCAGAAAAAAGAGCAAGTATACATTGTAAATTCAAATCCAATTTTCTGACATCACGTCCTGTCATCAAACCTCCAATACATTTCCATTTTATCAACAAGTACTGTATGTCAACTTGCCATCTCAAATTCCAAAGAATACCCCCCAAGTCTACTCCACGTTAAAATCCAGCAAGCCCATTCAAATGCAAGGAAGCGCATCAAAACAGAGACGTTTTGCAAGGAGAAACATTAATCATTTACCTGTGGAGATTGAATGCTGCACTTGGACGACCTTACTTCTGTGCCCTTCATCTTCAATCTGCACACACAGAAAAGAGAAAACTGGGAAGAAACAAAAGTGTTAGTGAAATGTCAAAACTCTGCATCTTTGAACATTCAACGAAGACGAACGGAACTGAAACAAGGGGTGAACACAGTGGGCCCGGACAAATAGGGAGACGAAACAGACAGACATGAACAGAACGCAACAAAACAGAGCCGGCACCCACCACACACAACTTTCACACGGTCGTCCTGGGGCTAAGACCTGCAAAGAGGACATATCTCCATCCCAAGCTGAGATATGATCCCAATTTCAGACCAAAGACCCAGGCAGGGTAGCTTCCACCGCCGGTGACACAAAGTTTCATCACCTCCCCCTTACCCCCCCACCCTCCCCTTCCCCCCGATAGACGTCACACGGAAAAAAGGTTACAGTTACTTAACAAAAACTTCGATGAAAACCCGGAGTCTTCCTCTCTTCGCAGCATTCAAACTCCCTGTGGCAGAAAAAAAAGAGCAAGTATACATTGTAAATTCAATATCCAAATTTTCTGACATCACGTCCTGTCATCAAACCTCCAATACATTTCCATTTTATCAACAAGTACTGTATGTCCAACTTGCCATCTCAAACTCCAAAGGATATACCCCAAGGTCTACCTCCACGTTAAAATCCAGCAAGCCCATTCAAATGCAAGGAAGCGCATCAAAACAGAGACGTTTTGCAAGGAGAAACATTACTCATTTACCTGTGGGAGATGAATGCTGCACTTGGACGACCTTACTTCTGTGCCCTTCATCTTCAATCTGCACACACAAGAAAAGAGAAAACTGGGAAGAAACAAAAAGTGTTAGTGAAATGTCAAAAGCTGCTATCTTTGAACATTCAACGAAGACGAACGGAACTGAACCAAGGGGTGAACACAGTGGGCCCGGACAAATAGGGAGACGAAACAGACAGACATGAACAGAACGCAACAAAACAGCCGGCAACCCCACCACACACACTTTCACAACGGTCGTCCTGGGGCTAAGACCTGCAAAGAGGACATATCTCCATCCCAAGCTGGAGATATGATCCCAATTTCAGACCAAAGACCCAGGCAGGGGTAGCTTCCACCGCCGGTGACACAAGTTTCACCTCCCCCTACCCCCCCCCCCCCCCCTTCCCTCCCCGATAGACGTCACACGGAAAAAGGTTACAGTTACTTAACAAAAACTTCGATGAAAACCGGCGTCTTCTCTCTTCGCAGCATTCAAAAGCTCCCTGTGGCAGAAAAAAAGAGCAAGTATACATTGTAAATTCAATATCCAAATTTTCTGACATCACGTCTCCTGTCATCAAACCTCCAATACATTTCCATTTTATCAACAAGTACTGTATGTCCAACTTGCCATCTCAAACTCCAAAGATATACCCCAAGGTCTACCTCCACGTTAAAATCCAGCAAGCCCATTCAAATGCAAGGAAGCGCATCAAACAGAGACGTTTTGCAAGGAGAAACATTACTCATTTACCTGTGGGAGATGAATGCTGCACTTGGACGACCTACTACTCTGTGCCCTTCATCTTCAATCTGCACACACAGAAAGAGAAAACTGGAAGAAACAAAAGTGTTAGTGAAATGTCAAACTCATCTCTGCATCTTTGAACATTCAACGAAGACGAACGGAACTGAAACAAGGGGTGAACACAGTGGGCCCGGACAAATAGGGAGACGAAACAGACAGACATGAACAGAACGCAACAAAACAGCCGGCAACCCACCACACACACTTTCACACGGTCGTCCTGGGGCTAAGACCTGCAAAGAGGACATATCTCCATCCCAAGCTGGAGATATGATCCCAATTTCAGACCAAAGACCCAGGCAGGGTAGCTTCCACCGCCGGTGACACAAGTTTCACCTCCCCCTTACCCCCCCCCCTTCCCTCCCGATAGACGTCACACGGAAAAAAGGTTACAGTTACTTAACAAAAACTTCGATGAAAACCGCGGCGTCTTCTCTCTTCGCAGCATTCAAAAGCTCCCTGTGGCAGAAAAAAAGAGCAAGTATACATTGTAAATTCAATATCCAAATTTTCTGACATCACGTCCTGTCATCAAACCTCCAATACATTTCATTTTATCAACAAGTACTGTATGTCCAACTTGCCATCTCAAACTCCAAAGATATACCCCAAGGTCTACCTCCACGTTAAAATCCAGCAAGCCCATTCAAATGCAAGGAAGCGCATCAAAACAGAGAGACGTTTTGCAAGGAGAAACATTACTCATTTACCTGTGGGAGATGAATGCTGCACTTGGACGACCTTACTTCTGTGCCTTCATCTTCAATCTGCACACACAGAAAAGAGAAAACTGGGAAGAAACAAAAAGTGTTAGTGAAATGTCAAAACTCTGCATCTTTGAACATTCAACGAAGACGAACGGAACTGAAACAAGGGGTGACACAGTGGGGCCCGGACAAATAGGGAGACGAAACAGACAGACATGAACAGAACGCAACAAAACAGCCGGCAACCCACCACACACACTTTCACAACGGTCGTCCTGGGGCTAAGACCTGCAAAGAGGACATATCTCCATCCCAAGCTGGAGATATGATCCCAATTTCAGACCAAAGACCCAGGCAGGGTAGCTTCCCACCGCGGTGACACAAGTTTCACCTCCCCCTTACCCCCCCCCCCCCCGATTACGTCACACGAAGGACAACACAAAAAGGTTACAGTTACTTAACAAAAACTTCGATGAAAACCGGCGTCCTTCTCTCTTCGCAGCATTCAAAAGCTCCCTGTGGCAGAAAAAAGAGCAAGTATACATTGTAAATCAATATCCAAATTTTCTGACATCACGTCCTGTCATCAAACCTCCAATACATTTCCATTTTATCAACAAGTACTGTATGTCCAACTTGCCATCTCAAACCAAAGATATACCCCAAGGTCTACCTCCACGTTAAAATCCAGCAAGCCCATTCAAATGCAAGGAAGCGCATCAAAACAGAGACGTTTTGCAAGGAGAAACATTACTCATTTACCTGTGGGAGATGAATGCTGCACTTGGACGACCTTACTTCTGTGCCCTTCATCTTCAATCTGCACACACAGAAAAGAAAAACTGGGAAGAAACAAAAAGTGTTAGTGAAATGTCAAAACTCTGCATCTTTGAACATTCAACGAAGACGAACGGAACTGAAACAAGGGGTGAACACAGTGGGCCCGGACAAATAGGGAGACGAAACAGACAGACATGAACAGAACGCAACAAAACAGCCGGCAACCCACCACACACACTTTCACAACGGTCGTCCTGGGGCTAAGACCTGCAAAGAGGACATATCTCCATCCAAGCTGGAGATATGATCCCAATTTCAGACAAAAGACCCAGGCAGGGGTAGCTTCCACCGCCGGTGACACAAGTTTCACCTCCCCCTTACCCCCCCCCCCTTCCCTCCCCGATAGACGTCACACGGAAAAAAAAGGTTACAGTTACTTAACAAAAACTTCGATGAAAACCGGCGTCTTCTCTCTTCGCAGCATTCAAAAGCTCCCTGTGGCAGAAAAAAAGAGCAAGTATACATTGTAAATTCAATATCCAAATTTTCTGACATCACGTCCTGTCATCAAACCTCCAATACATTTCCATTTTATCAACAAGTACTGTATGTCCAACTTGCCATCTCAAACTCCAAAGATATACCCCAAGGTCTACCTCCACGTTAAAATCCAGCAAGCCCATTCAAATGCAAGGAAGCGCATCAAAACAGAGACGTTTTGCAAGGAGAAACATTACTCATTTACCTGTGGGAGATGAATGCTGCACTTGGACGACCTTACTTCTGTGCCCTTCATCTTCAATCTGCACACACAGAAAAAGAGAAAACTGGGAAGAAACAAAAAGTGTTAGTGAAATGTCAAAACTCTGCATCTTTGAACATTCAACGAAGACGAACGGAACTGAAACAAGGGTGTGAACACAGTGGGCCGGACAAATAGGGAGACGAAACAGACAGACATGAACAGAACGCAACAAAACAGCCGGCAACCCACCACACACACTTTCACAACAACGGTCGTCCTGGGGCTAAGACCTGCAAAGAGGACATATCTCCATCCCAAGCTGGAGATATGATCCCAATTTCAGACCAAAGACCCAGGCAGGGGTAGCTTCCACCGCCGGTGACACAAGTTTCACCTCCCCTTACCCCCCCCCCCTTCCCTCCCCGATAGACGTCACACGGAAAAAAAGGTTACAGTTACTTAACAAAAAACTTCGATGAAAACCGGCGTCTTCTCTCTTCGCAGCATTCAAAAGCTCCCTGTGGCAGAAAAAAGAGCAAGTATACATTGTAAATTCAATATCCAAATTTTCTGACATCACGTCCTGTCATCAAACCTCCAATACATTTCCATTTTATCAACAAGTACTGTATGTCCAACTTGCCATCTCAAACTCCAAAGATATACCCCAAGGTCTACCTCCACGTTAAAATCCAGCAAGCCCATTCAAATGCAAGGAAGCGCATCAAAACAGAGACGTTTTGCAAGGAGAAACATTACTCATTTACCTGTGGGAGATGAATGCTGCACTTGGACGACCTTACTTCTGTGCCCTTCATCTTCAATCTGCACACACAGAAAAGAGAAAACTGGGAAGAAACAAAAAAGTGTTAGTGAAATGTCAAAACTCTGCATCTTTGAACATTCAACGAAGACGAACGGAACTGAAACAAGGGGTGAACACAGTGGGCCCGGACAAATAGGGAGACGAAACAGACAGACATGAACAGAACGCAACAAAACAGCCGGCAACCCACCACACACACTTTCACAACGGTCGTCCTGGGGCTAAGACCTGCAAAGAGGACATATCTCCATCCCAAGCTGGAGATATGATCCCAATTTCAGACCAAAGACCCAGGCAGGGGTAGCTTCCACCGCCGTGTGACACAAAGTTTCACCTCCCCCTTACCCCCCCCCCTTCCCTCTCCCGATAGACGTCACACGGAAAAAAGGTTACAGTTACTTAACAAAAACTACGATGAAAACCGGCGTCTTCTCTCTTCGCAGCATTCAAAAGCTCCCTGTGGTAGAAAAAAAGAGCAAGTATACATTGTAAATTCAATATCCAAATTTTCTGACATCACGTCCTGTCATCAAACCTCCAATACATTTCCATTTTATCAACAAGTACTGTATGTCCAACTTGCCATCTCAAACTCCAAAGATATACCCCAAGGTCTACCTCCACGTTAAAATCCAGCAAGCCCATTCAAATGCAAGGAAGCGCATCAAAACAGAGACGTTTTGCAAGGAGAAACATTACTCATTTACCTGTGGGAGATGAATGCTGCACTTGGACGACCTTACTTCTGTGCCCTTCATCTTCAATCTGCACACACAGAAAAGAGAAAACTGGGAAGAAACAAAAAGTGTTAGTGAAATGTCAAAACTCTGCATCTTTGAACATTCAACGAAGACGACGAACAGAACTGAAACAAGGGTGAACACAGTGGGCCCGGACAAATAGGGAGACGAAACAGACAGACATGAACGGAACGCAACAAAACAGCCGGCAACCCACCACACACACTTTCACAACGGTCGTCCTGGGGCTAAGACCTGCAAAGAGGACATATCTCCATCCCAAGCTGGAGATATGATCCCAATTTCAGACCAAAGACCCAGGCAGGGGTAGCTTCCACCGCTGGTGACACAAGTTTCACCTCCCCCTTACCCCCCCCCCTTCCCTCCCCGATAGACGTCACACACGGAAAAAAGGTTACAGTTACTTAACAAAAACTTCGATGAAAACCGGCGTCTTCTCTCTTCGCAGCATTCAAAAGCTCCCTGTGGCAGAAAAAAAGAGCAAGTATACATTGTAAATTCAATATCCAAATTTTCTGACATCACGTCCTGTCATCAAACCTCCAATACATTTCCATTTTATCAACAAGTACTGTATGTCCAACTTGCCATCTCAAACTCCAAAGATATACCCCAGGGTCTACCTCCACGTTAAAATCCAGCAAGCCCATTCAAATGCAAGGAAGCGCATCAAAACAGAGACGTTTTGCAAGGAGAAACATTACTCATTTACCTGTGGGAGATGAATGCTGCACTTGGACGACCTTACTTCTGTGCCCTTCATCTTCAATCTGCACACACAGAAAGAGAAAACTGGGAAGAAACAAAAAGTGTTAGTGAAATGTCAAAACTCTGCATCTTTGAACATTCAACGAAGACGAACGGAACTGAAACAATGGGTGAACACAGCGGGCCCGGACAAATAGGGAGACGAAACAGACAGACATGAACAGAACGCAACAAAACAGCTGGCAACCCACCACACACACTTTCACAACGGTCGTCCTGGGGCTAAGACCTGCAAAGAGGACATATCTCCATCCCAAGCTGGAGATATGATCCCAATTTCAGACCAAAGACCCAGGCAGGGGTAGCTTCCACCCGCCGGTGACACAAGTTTCACCTCCCCCTTACCCCCCCTTCCCTCCCCGATAGACGTCACCGGCACAAAAACGGAAAAAAAGGTTACAGTTACTTAACAAAAACTTCAATGAAAACCGCGTCTTCTCTCTTCGCAGCATTCAAAAGCTCCCTGTGGCAGAAAAAAGAGCAAGTATACATTGTAAATTCAATATCCAAATTTTCTGACATCACGTCCTGTCATCAAACCTCCAATACATTTCCATTTTATCAACAAGTACTGTATGTCCAACTTGCCATCTCAAACTCCAAAGATATACCCCAAGGGGTACCTCCACGTTAAAATCCAGCAAGCCCATTCAAATGCAAGGAAGCGCATCAAAACAGAGACGTTTTGCAAGGAGAAACATTACTCATTTACCTGTGGGAGATGAATGCTGCACTTGGACGACCTTACTTCTGTGCCCTTCATCTTCAATCTGCACACACAGAAAAGAGAAAACTGGGAAGAAACAAAAAGTGTTAGTGAAATGTCAAAAACTCTGCATCTTTGAACATTCAACGAAGACGAACGGAACTGAAACAAGGGGTGAACACAGTGGGCCCGGACAAATAGGGAGACGAAACAGACAGACATGACACAGAACGCAACAAAACAGCCGGCAACCCACCACACCACACTTTCACAACGGTCGTCCTGGGGCTAAGACCTGCAAAGAGGACATATCTCCATCCCAAGCTGGAGATATGATCCCAATTTCAGACCAAAGACCCAGGCAGGGGTAGCTTCCACCGCCGGTGACACAAGTTTCACTCCCCCTTCCCCCCCCCCCTCCCTCCCCGCGATAGACGTCACACGGAAAAAGGTTACAGTTACTTAACAAAAACTTCGATGAAAACCGGCGTCTTCTCTCTTCGCAGCATTCAAAAGCTCCCTGTGGCAGAAAAAAAGAGCAAGTTTACATTGTAAATTCAATATCCAAATTTTCTGACATCACGTCCTGTCATCAAACTCTCAATACATTTCATTTTATCAACAAGTACTGTATGTCCAACTTGCCATCTCAAACTCCAAAGATATACCCCAAGGTCTACCTCCACGTTAAAATCCAGCAAGCCCATTCAAATGCAAGGAAAGCGCATCAAAACAGAGACGTTTTGCAAGGAGAAACATTACTCATTTACCTGTGGGAGATGAATGCTGCACTTGGACGACCTTACTTCTGTGCCCTTCATCTTCAATCTGCACACACAGAAAAATGAAAAACAGGGAAAGAAACAAAAAGTGTTAGTGAAATGTCAAAACTCTGCATCTTTGAACATTCAACGACGAAGACGAACGGAACTGAAACAAGGGGTGAACACAATTTTCAGGCCAATTTTGCACACTTTTAGCTGACACAATTCTCCAAATATTTCATGAGGCAGTGGCAAGATCACCAGCCAAGTTTGAAGTCTAAATATTTTTTTAAAATTCCTCAACATTTTGCACCTGCAAGTAAAGCCAATTCACTTTAATTGAAGCCTTAGACTATAGACTGGTACATGTCCAAGGTTTTCCAAGGATTGGCCTTTCAGAAGTCTGGTGGCATGACTATAGATAATTCTTTTGGCACAGTTGATTAATGCAGTTTTAAATGGGTGTCCCAAAGTTGTGAACTAGCATATTGCATGCCTTTCAAACCTAGACCTGTTCGGAACATTTTTGAACAATTGGGTTTGCTAATACTTTTGGTCATGGAGGTAAAAGGCCACCTGTTCTTGAATGTTTGTGCCCAAAACTAGCCCCACAAAATAGGCGCACATTGTGCAGACCATTAAGCTTCCATAGACCTCATGCAGTGATAGCCTAATTACGCGCACTTCTCAAAATCATTACAAATACTGATGAGAACCGTCTCCAAGATGTTTGAGACACACATCAAATTAAAGCTTGTTTTATCATCTTTCATTTTCCTTGCAAATTTTTTTTTGGGGTGGGGGGGGGGGGAGGTGGGGTATCCAATGTATCCAATTTGAGAAAATTCCATCCAAAGATGATCAGCCCTAAAAGCAGGCCTGAAGCCCATCGCCATTTTGAAAATGGACGCCTACGCTCCATTGCAAAACAGTGCCATTTTAGGGCCTAATTTCATCCACATTCCACATTTATACGAGCTCACAGTTCTCTGCGTGGCTTTTATCGTTCTTTTTTACAAATCCTTAAGTTCACGGCCCTAAAAATGCTCTAATACCGGAGAATTTGAGGGCATGCAAATCGTGATTTGGCCGGCGTATGCAATTTTGGGGCCTATTTCTGATCTGCACCAATGGTTCAATAAACTTCCTCACAATACGGAAGTCCAGTAATTTTGAGCCACTTTTTTATGGGGATGTCCCAAACATGAAGGCCTAAACAGAATTTCGGTAATACTTATCTTGAAGGACACGCGAATTTTTAGCGAGTTTATTCAAAACTGACTTTTGCAGATGACTGTCCAGCACCAAAGTGACTTTTGCAGGCTGAAGCAGTCTTTTTCTTCAGATAAATTCATGTTAGTTGTAATTTTGAAAGCACGTTCAAAGAAAATGTGACTTTCCTACCGTTTTTTCGCAGTTCGCCATCTTGTTTTTTAAAAAATATTTCCTGTTTGTCATCGTCGTCTTTAACCTCTCATAAATCAAAGCCCTGCCCCCGTTCTTCAAAATTAAACCTGCTGATATTCAAGAAGGTATCATTGCCAACTGTTTCGTTTGTGTCAAGAAATATCAGAATGTCACTTTTGAGTGTCATTTATTCAGTTGTTTTGGCGAGTCTTTAACCTTATGTAGCAACGGGGTCCTAAAGTAAGGATTACCAGAATTTCTGCTCACAGCTGCATGGATTCTCCTCCAGTGCAGTTCAAAAGTATTTTTTTTATATATTAAATTGATGTTACATGTATTTGGTTTACAATGTCCAAATCAGAAAGACAGGATCCAGACGCCACTTCTGAATTGTGTAAAATGTCTATGGAGCTAGAGTCAAGTGCATTTTCAAAGTATTTTTCAACAAAATAAACTGGAAATGTTTTTCAGCCCCAGATTCATGCCTTTTAAACATTTTTGCAATGACATGTATTTTAACTGCGTTTAGGAAATTCTGAGTGATGCTCGTTGAAAAACTTGTTAAATTTAATAATAAACATGTGTAGAGCAAAGATTTCATACTCAGATCCAAGATGGCGTTTCCCGCGTTTGGAGTTCGTGTCCCAAACCAACCCCCCCCCCCGAAAAATATTAACCACACACACACACACACACACACACACACCACACAACCCATACTTACACATGACTAACCCACACCAGTGAAAAAACTCACCAAACAAAACACACTACATTCCTTTAGTGTTCTCTCACTGCTACAGATAAACCTACCCAAAAATGCCTCTAAACCGAGAAATGGGGAACACAAAGTCCACACAACGTCGGTGCTACCTACATTATGTGGACGTCTTTTGTTCGGAATCCACACTGCGTACAAACACTAACACACACCACCCAATATCACCCCCCAGCGCAATCACACATCAAACCGAATATCAAGCACACACAGTAGGCATGCATGCAAATACTCACCAGCAGGAATACATCTTGAACACTGATTCTGTTACGAAAAAAATACTTAAAACCTCCGTATATATCCTAC
This sequence comes from Patiria miniata, assembly GCF_015706575.1. Taxonomy (NCBI): domain Eukaryota; kingdom Metazoa; phylum Echinodermata; class Asteroidea; order Valvatida; family Asterinidae; genus Patiria; species Patiria miniata. The sequence goes on from NW_024037052.1 coordinate 1,579,610, forward strand.
ACAGACAGGGGCTGCATATTTCAACGAAAAAAACAACAGCACCCGATTCTTCCGCGCACGCGTCTACGGGGAGGAAATAGTCGATCGTTGCTTATTCATAGAATCACCTGTGTGTAGTCACCCGTTTACACCACAGGCCTATTTTCTGCTGCCCGAACAAAACGCACTTAATTTGATTCATAAAAGAAAAACCAAGACGCGGCTGGCAGCATTTAATGGAATGTGACTTTACATCTGCGAATTAGATCTCGATAACTCGGACAAAGTGTAGACTATAATAAGTTATGCATGGGCGAATTACAGAAGGGCATTCTGATGCATAACGAGGGCCATGACGCAGTTGGATCCATGGAAGATTTTATAATGCTCATTAATTCCTGGTATCGGGAGAAGTAAAATGATCATATTAGGCCAAAAAAAAAAAATCGGTCTCTGGTCAGACCAAAGTTCCTGAATTGACGCGGCCACGCGGATTTTTTTTTTTTTTTTTTTTCTTCTTCAAGCTCGGATTGTACAGGCAAGGTAGGTACTATTTTGCTTTTTTGGTGTCCCTCAAGTACATTGGTGTCCTCCATAATTTGCCTTGGTGCTTTCGATCATTTGCCTTGGTGCAATTTCCCATTCCTTGGTGCTCTTTGGTAAAAAAAAATGAGGAGGTGCGGAAATAGAGGGCGCTGTTGGAGCTACCGCGGAACATTTTGGAAAAAAAAAGATCGACGCGCATGATTAAAATCGACGCGCGCGCTGACCAGAGACCGACTTATTTTTTTTTGTTGGCCTTATCACCGGTTCAACATTCGGTGTTAAGGATACTGAGCAAAGGCGAAACAGAAAATAAATTGGAGCAATACTCTACCCTACAGCCGCGCAAAGCTTTGGTCATTTATTATACCAGGATCAGGAGAGGGGGTTCATCGGTCCAGTGCGCACCCCCCCCCCCCCCCCAACACATACACACCCAATGTCTGCTGGGCACCCATACGTGTTTGGATTTTGGGAGCTTTCTTTTATCTTTTACTTTCACCGAATGCCCAAAATGCACAGAATATAATCCAGGTTTTGGGAGGGGCGAGGGACAAACCAACATTTCTAACAACTTTGGCCTGTTTTTTTTTGTTTTTATAGTTCAGGGTTAACATGATAAAATGTGGTTGAGATTATTTCTTCAAAAATAGCAACTGTGTGTTACTGGCGCTTTCGTTTCCTTAATTAGGCCTAAGTAAGAAAAAAAAGGAGAAACAACGGAATAGATAAAATGTCAACAGGAGACAAAACACACCGTTACATATACAAAATGACGTTTCTCCCGCCACAGAATAAAATATAGGCCTAACATGTTTCAAATAGGTGAGGCAAAAATATCAACAATGTCACCAACCATAGGCCCCCAGTCAGTATAACACACTTTTTAAAACTTCACAGTTGGCATAGTACGGCGCAAGCGAATTCAGTGAGGCAAGAAATATCTTTTTGTAGCGTCGTTGCATGGGGTTACTAGCCTCAGTCAGCAAACAACCAAATCAACTACAAGCTAGAGCTCATCACGCTGGCGTCGCTAGAGGCGGGACCTTAGGGTGTCACCCCCCTCCCCTGCCGCCGCCGCCGCGTGGTGAAATCGTCGTCCCGCTGTCCGCGTGCAAGCGGCAAAGTCGTCGGCAAAATATGCCGCGACTAAGAACGCCACCTATTGTTCAATAGTGTCTAAGATCGCGTACTTCGTTCGTACCCCCGCCCTGCAATCAGGACGCTGGGCCACTCTGATGAGCTTCACAGAATCTTGTGAAGGAAGTGGCCTATGACCTATGTATAAAGCATCTTGCTGCAGCTGTTCAAGACCGCAGTCGTACAATGTACGCAAATGCTACCCGAAAACTTTCTATAGAAATGCACACGTTCCATACTGGATGTGATTTCAATTCTGTTTCATTGCGGCCCATGTGGACACAATTTTGAGCGTCGCATAATCCAATCCGACCGTTCGTAATTCGAAACGGAGCCCGGGAAAGTGCCGGGAACAGTTTTACAGAACTTCCTACATTATTACGCATTTTCAACGAAAAACAAACATCTCTAAGCTGGAAAAAAAAAAGTAATGAGTCAAATCTTAACGGCTGCGTTTCAAACTTTGCAGAATCCATAGACATATAATATATTATTATATGTCTATGGCAGAATCATGACCGTGATGACGCGCAGATCACAGGTCACGCAAAATCCAACCAATCAGAGTGTGAATTCATCAGAGTATCCTAGCGTCCTGTTTGCAGGGCGGGCCGGGGTACAAGCGAGGTACTTACTTTGAACAGCGCCTCCGATCGTCAGTGGGCCCCGCCCATTAACCTCTCCCTCTCCATGGGCGTCGCAAAGGGAGGGAGAAAGGGGGAGGCGCTCGCCCCCCCCCCCGGAAAACGAAAAAAAGGTGGGAAAAGGGGAGAAAAGAAAGGAAAAAGAGGTGCGAAGCCAGATTGCTATTAATTTGATGGGGGGGGGTACGGCAATAATGCTCCCCTGCTCACGATCGGCCAAATGGTAAATTGAGATTAAAAAGTTACCGTGAAGACGGATAGTACGGAAGACGGAGAGTGCCACTCAATGGGATAGTACGGAAGACGGAGAGTGCCACTCAATGAGTGTGAATATTTTTTTTTGTACAGCAGCCGCCACTTATTACGCCGCCAGATAATAAGTGGCGGCCGCCACATAAGTCATAATGCCGCCACATAAGTCATAATGATTTAATTTTTAGTTATTAATTTTATTCACACTTTTTATGTAGCGGCTGCCACTTATTATCTGGCGGCCGCAACATAAAAAAGTGTGAATATAATTTTTTTTCTGTACGTGTGTAAATATTTTTTTTGTACAGCGGCCGCCACTTATTATCTGGCGGCCGCCACAAGTGGCGGCCACTGTACAAAAAATATTCACACTCATTGAGTGGCACTATCCGTGTTCTGTAAAAATCAGACAATCCCGCTGATGAACTTCGGTATCATATCCCTCGGACTTAACTCGGTTCTTCGTGGGAGCTTATTCGAGGCCGGCCGAAAGTTGTCCCAATCCTACGGTGAATCATTAAAGGTTTTGCCCTGCGCCGACGTATAAACAACGTATAAACACTGTTAGCCTATACTCAGTATGTTTCCTACGAGTGAAAGTTATTGGAAAACATCACTTGGGTGGGGCATGGGACTCGAACCCACGACTTCGTACTTTCCAGTACGGAGCTTGTGAAATCGGTTGGCTGGTTCTAATCCGATGAACATGTAGCGGCGGTTATGGTACCGCAAATAACTTGACTATTCATGAGATGGAACTTGCGTCGGGGTGATGTAAATCAATAGGTTTTGCCCTTCCCCGACCGGGGCCGTAAGTCCGGACTCCTCATAGGACCGACGCCTCATATGAGGCATACAATTCCGCCTCATAGGTCCGACGCCTCATAAGTTCGACGTCGGAAAAAACGAAGCGTACTGAGCGTCGGAGCTTTGAGGTGTCGTCGGAGCCACGATGAGGCGTCGGACCTATGAGGCGTCGGACTTGGGCCTTTATTTGGTTGGGGGATACCATTTTGTCGGTCTTATGAGGCGTTGGACTTATGAGCGGACCCCCCCCCCCCCCCACGACCAGCAGTCCCGCAAGCTCGGTGGTTGATTGGTATTAATTTCGTCTGCACTATTGTAAGCGGGAGGACGCGGGTTTGAGTCCCACCCGAGTGATATTTTCCAACTTTCACTCAGGAAGTAACATACTGATTATACAGTGTTAACACGTCCTCGAAGAGCAACGGACCCTATATTGGTCACCCTGACCCAACCCGTTGTGTTTGGGGTGGGGTGGGGCTAAAATTATGGATTTTATATTACTTTAGACATCTCGTTTTCACTTGCAAAAAGTGCAATTGGTATTGTAAGTTTTTGTTTTTAGATGCAGGAAAAGGTTTATAATCTACGAACAAAGAGTTATTTTTGTTTGAATAGTTTCTTATGTGTATAGGTCTAACTTGCACCAAAATAATGCGCGGACTAACTGTACTAGCGCGAGTTACCGTAACGAAAATTACCGAAATATATCCGTCTAGATATTTGATTGCTCTATTTTCATTTTAATATTTTGATATGGTAGCATACTACTATAGTGACCTACACCCTAACGATGTAAGGGCATGACTATTAGGACATTTCCAAATGCAATTGTATTTAAATTCATGTTTGATATGCCATAAAACGCCATATCGATAATAATCGTATTGCTAAACCAACAGAAATTAAGGTAGTGTAGTCACTTAACTTTTAGGGATCTTCTGTGAGGAAAAAAACACCCTAAATGCTTTGATTTTATAGAATAACAGCACAGAGTTGCAGAAGACACCGTTATTGTGGCATGGCTGCGCCGTTCCGAACTTGATCTCCATAATTATGGAGATCACTGGTTCCGAAAGACCTGAAAGAACAGCCTGCGAAGAGCGCCCCCTTTGTCCTATCGTCGACAGACAGGAAAAGTGGCCCCCAGACGACTTGTTTTGCAATCCTTACTTCGCATATCGGCACCTCTCGGCACCTGTCTAAACTTTAATAAGATAAGCGCAAAATTTAAACGGAAGTGCGCCCTAAAGTCACCGGTTAAACATGTCTGCTAAGAACATTTTACCACAGAGCAGGTAGGATAACATTTCCTAAGATTAGAATAAGATGTGTAAATACTTCTGAACCACTTTTTAGAAATGTTAAATTCCACACTTTTAGATGTCTAGTTAGGAAAGAATGTTGCAAGTTACAACCTGACGCCACTTCCGCGATTGTGTAGGCCTATGGAGGAGACTGGCCGACTGGAAATTCGGCGATCGTGTAGTGGAGGGCCCCCGTTTTGTTTTGATCAAATTAGAGTCAAAAATGTTTTTCATTGCTAAAAAAATCACCTTTACAATCAAAAGAAGACTTTTGGGAGTAATTGCAGAATACCCCGCCACTCGGAAATACACCCCTAAAATCACTGGCTACGAGGTTGGAATCACTGCAAAAGAAACAATTCAAGTCCATTGCCAGCTACGCGGATACTGAGTGGGGTAATCCTTATTTTTAGGACCCCGTTCCTATATAGGAAGGGAAAGACTCACCAAAACAGTTGACTAAATGACACTCAAAATTGACATTCTGATACTTCTTGGCACATCTGAACAATTGGCAATGACACCTTCTTGACTTCTAAAGACTGCTTTAGCCTGCAAAAGTCACTTTGGTACTGGACAGACATCTGCAAAAGTCAGTTTTGAACAGAACTCGTAAAAAATAGAGGTCCTAAAAGTAAGGATTACCCTGAGTGGGGGTCCATTATTTGAGAATGAAGCAACACAAAATGAATGAGAGTTGCTGAACAAAATTCTAAGTCCAAACCAACCACCCTGTTGGCGGCTACGAGGCTACGGAGTGGGAGTCCCCTTGAATATGCTTGAGAACGAAGCAACACACAAGGAATGGGAGTTGCTGAAAAAATTCTAAGTCCAAACCAACTACCCTGTTGGTGGCTACGCGGTCACAAAGTGGGAGTGCAATGGACTCCGCCCTGGAGCATGACGCATACTCGGCATAGTACATACAAGTAGCGCTGAGAATGTTTATTGAGGTCAATCAGCCGTGACCTCGTAGCCGGCTACGAGGTGGATAGATCGAGTGGCGGGGTATTCTGCAATTGTGCCGACTTTTGGGTAGACAGTCATATTTGAATGAATGTATTTGGTACTTTTTGGTAGGCTACTCACAAATTTACTCAGACTGGGACCGTCATGACCGTGAGTGCATAAAAACGTGCAAAATTACTACTGACGTTTTTTTACTCACCATTAGGCAGGCTAATTAATGCCCACACAACACATACATTAAAATGATATAGTTGCAAGCATGTCACCTGCGAAATTTGAGACCTTAAATCCAATTTTAAGGCAAGTTTTTGGCAGTTCAAAAACCATGCATCAACGTCAATCCCCATGCTCTGGAAATGTGTGTTTGATTCCCAATGTATTCTGGGTAGGTGTATGGAATGTCAGACAAGTCGACCGTTGAGACAACTCGACTCGGGACAAGTCGGCTGTTGAGACAACTCGACTCGGGACAACTCGACCGTTGAGACAGCTAACGTGCACGGCACGTGCACGGTACGGCCACACGGTTGACCGGAGATGCGCGCACAGGCCCGGCAAATTCGAACGATGTGCAAGGACAATCACGCTGCGCTATATCGGCTCTGCTCTATTATGTGTCATAACTCCCAAACGGCGATCAGCCGCCGTCAAAATCCCCGGTACTATCCCCTAAACTAGGCCCAAAAACATGCAAGGCGACTTGTCTCAACGGTCGACTTGTCTTTCCATTTATCGCACATACGGTCGAGTTGTCTCAACGGTCGAGTTGTCTCAACGGGTGACTTGTCCCGAGTCGAGTTGTCTCAACGGTCGTCTTGTCTGACCCCCGGTGTATGTAGAGCCTTGCAGCTAACTTGTTTTTTATTCGATGGCCAAATGAACATAGCGCCCTCTGTTAAAAAATGAAACATTTTGCATTCACTCAGATCAACAAGAGGGCGCTGTTTTATCTACACGATAATAATGTTATAGCTGAGGAGTCTTTTTGCACAATGCATTGCAGTACACATCAACGTGATGTCTCACGTATGGATTTCGATAGCCCGACTGCGTCTTGCCGTACAGTACTATCGCAAGCTCTGTAGTACGGCCAGACGCCCAATGCTTCCACAGAGGCTGAATTTTTTTGGCCGCTGATGTAGCGATTTTGCTACAGATTTCGATCGAGATTATCTTTTCATCCAGGACACAAATTTCCAAAGTTAAGGTTCTTAGTCGTAGAGCAACTCATACCTTTTCGAAAAAACGTTCTTTTGTCTAAATATTTTCATCCATCTGGCCAAAAGCCGACTTTTCAGTCATCTTCCACAAATATCGTCCCGAAAATGCTCCCCCTTGCGATTTCAAAATGGCGGCCGCGCTGTAATGTATGCATTATGCGAGTGCGCTTGGGCAAGGTAATGAATATGCATCATAGTTTATGACGTTTGTCGGACACTCGGCGCGGCTGGCCATACAAACACGAGGTCATGAACTAAATAATGCATATTCATTATCTTGCCCAAGCGCGCTCGCATAATGCATACATTACAGCGCGGCCGCCATTTTGAAATCGCATGGGGGAGCATTTTCGGGACGATGTTTGTGGAAGATGATGACTGAAAAGTCGGCTTTTGGCCAGATGGATGAAAATATTGAGACAAAAGAACGTTTTTTCGAAAAGGTATGAGTTGCTCTACGACTAAGAACCTTAACTTTGGAATTTGTGTCCTGGATGAAAAGATAATCTTGATCGAAATCTGTAGCAAAATCGCTACATCAGCGGCCAAAAAAATTCAGTCTCTGTGGAAGCATTGGGCGTCTGGCCGTACTACAGAGCTTGCGATAGTACTGTACGGCCAGACGCAGTCGGGCTAGGATTTCGATAACTCTCTGCAAAATTAGAATTAAAAGCTGAATTTTTGGTGATGCAATGCTCACAACAGCAACTTTGCGAGGCAGAAGTTTGGGGGATTATTGAAGAAACTGTAGTGAGTAAGAAGCTTGCAAATTTGATTCACACTGGTTTTATTATGCAGCACAAACTTTTGCACGATATGGATACCTTAAGTTTTGGGACTCTCATACACATTTACATTCTTTACATACTGAGTAACCTACATGTACACAAACTAAATAGGTCAAGTTTGTCCCAACTCTGCCAAAAATGACCCACAAAAATTCCCCATTTTGCTCTGACACATATCCAAGACGACAGCAATCTATCAATCAGTCAAGACCCCGTACATGTAGTTGCATGGGTAATGTTGTCCCTGGTCTTTATAGTATCTTTTCCCCTTAGATGTTAGAAAATGGGTTTTTTTTAAACCAATTTCAAGACCAGGTTTTACAGTGACATCATTTGTTACTTTTTGTAAAAGTGTTATTGGATTAAGGAAGTAAAGGGAAATATAAGATTTCAAATAAACACTTTGAATAATAGTCCAATGTTTTCAATCACAATACTGTTTTTTTTCTTCAAATTTCTCTGGTTATTATTATGTCAGTGTGTGTACATGTACAAATTACCACTACTCCAATGGAACAACTCATAAACTTGCAAATCATAGTCACATGTAGCACAACAATACTTGTCCCTTTCTTTGTTGTTTAGCATAAGCTTGAATGGGAGTTACGCCAACGTGAGGAAGAAATCGCTGAGCTCCAGAAGGCCCTGAGTGACATGCAGGTTTATCTCTTCCAGGAGAGAGATCATGTCTTAAGGCTCTTTGCTGAAAATGACCGCCTGAAGATACAAGAACTGGAAGATAGAAAAAGGTGCGTGGGATTGTCTGATGAAGATGTTTTAAGTCTTGACTAAGGCTCTCAGCTAATGTTCTGCACTGCATGGATCATAGTGAATAGCTGATCTGGATTAGTGTGTTGAGCTTGTCACGGGTGTTGGTCACTTTGCTGAATTACCACTTCGCCGAATAACCACTTAGCCAAATGGCATCAGGTCAACTCGGACCCAAACCAAGTCGGACCCATGCCAAGTCGGACCCACGCCAACTCGGACCCACTACCAACTCGGACCCACTACCAACTCGGACCCAAGACCAACTCGGACCCACTACCAACTCGGACCCAAGCACGACCAACTCAGACCCAACAATGACTTAATCATTAGTTTCAGAGATTATATTTATACATGTAGGTCATCTTAATAGTGCTTATATAGTGAAGATATTCGGTAATTATATTGGTCAGAATGGGGCTTTTAGTTTTGTTGTTTGATTATACTACATTGATTTTGCACTCTTATTACTCATTCACATGAAGAAATGGATATGTGCAATGTTTTCCTTTTTCATCTGCTTTTTGTGGGTGTGTGCCAAATAATCAGTGTTGTAGGTCTCGAGACCGGTCTCGAGACCACTTTTTGCTGGTCTTGGTCTCGGTCTCGGAAGCTGTGGTCTCGGTCTTGGTCTCGGTCTTGGTCCCCTTTAGCCCCATAAATGTGGCCTATTTACTGGACTGCCTCCGTAAACATAGGCCACACATCCACATGTACAAAAATCGTGTCGACAGAGCCAAATTTTGATTTTCACATTTAGGCTTAGTTTGTAGGTTTTTTTTGCTTTAGAAGTATACTCACCCTCTTTATAGGCTAATCAGAAAGTGCTGCCTTTTTCAGATGTATATTTTTCGTGAAATTTCCAGATTCATTTTTACACGTTTGTGTATCAAAATTTCAAAATGAAATTTCACAAAAATTAGACATCTGAAAAAGGCAGCACTTTCTGATTAGCCTGTAAAGAGGGTGAGTATGCTTCTAAAGCAAAAAAAACCTACAAACTAAGCCTAAATGTGAAAATCAAGATTTTTGTACATGTGGATGTGTGGCCTATGTTTACGGAGGCAGTCCAGTAAATAGGCCACATTTATGAGGCTAGGTCCCCTTTGGTCTCGATATTTTGGCTCGTCTCGGGTTGAGACCGGCAATATGTAGCTTTTACAGCTTGATCGATTACTTTTTGTTTACTTCGTTCAGTACAATTAATAGTTAAAACATTTGCTAGCCCGTAGATCAAGCTTGTTATATATCGCGGTCGGTTTGGACTTGACAGCACGTTGGAAAGTCTCCAAAGTACATGTAAAGCTGCAGCAGTTCCAGTCACTGAACGATTTGGAACAAGTTCGGCATTTATCTGTTGAGTCGGGCACATAAAGCAAAGTATAAACTTCTAACAATTTATACAATAAGGGTCAACCATTTTTGGGGATTGTGTAGTTTAGCCCACCCCTGTGGGCGTAATCACTTGCATTTTGTATTCTGATAATAAATGAGGTGCTTCAAATTAGTTATATATTTTCGACCCCACACAATGATCTCTTTAATTTGGGACAGTATTTTGAAGAAAAAGTAAATATTTCAACCTGATTTTCCAGCATTGAACTCACACACTCTTACCAGTTACCACTCACTGTTGCCATGAGAGTGTATGATGAGACCCCATTTTCTGGCTGCTCAGTTTGAAGTACCCCATTATTCCTCAAAAATTAAAATCCCGTTCAGAAAAAAATTAAAAATCCATATCTGGCACATACTGGCTACCACCTCACAACTTGTGGGTCTACATGTACAAGTCCACATTCTATGACAGAAATTTAAAAATTGATTCAACATTTTCTAGCTCCCATTTTTTAAAATCAAGTACATGTACACAAGTCTTGTTAGAAGTTAAGTCCTATATTTATTTAAGGAAAAAAAGAGGCACAATGTAAAATTAAAATTGCATCTTTAAATATCCGTTAGAAGTCATAGCTGAAACCAAGGGGTGACTGTGGAGTTTAGGATCCGAGTTCCTATAACAGATGAAACATCTACCTTTAACTTTTACTTTTGTCAAGATTGGGTGCAGCCCATTATATTTCTTAAGTATAACTACTTTTTGCTCAAGTAACGTGTCGTGTATCAATTTGTCAACACTGCCACTGGTCAAAATTTTGGTCTGTAATCTTTGTGAATAGAAAGGTTACAAGTTTCAACTATAATAACGTGTCTTGTTTTTTTATTTCGACTATTGTTATTTATTATCAGCGGTCTTGGTCTCAGTCTCGGTCTCGGACCATATTGGTCTCCGCCTTGAAGGGGCTGGTCTCGGTCTCGGTCTCGGACTATGCGGTCTCAACTACAACCCTGCAAATAATATAAACCAAATTAAATCACACTCAATGAAGGATTTCAATATGTCACAAAAATGTTGTTCAGTGAGGAAGTTATTAATTTGAAATACATGTAGACCTTTCATTTCATGTAATTGTTAGTTTGTTTAATTTTTTTTTTTTACGAATCTGTTTAACTTTTTATACTTTTTTGATTAACTTTTTTCCCCCATGGAACATCATAGTCGAACATACAGACAGCTAATGTACCTGTAAGGCCTTGAAGGATAATCTTCCCAGAGCTCCAATACTCCTTTTTGATGATTGACATTTCATAATTGTAGGGTATTTAATAAGTTGATCTTTTTTTTAGTTCACATGCTGGCTTTGAGTTTTGTGGGTTTTTTAACGAATCCGTGTAACTTACTTTTTTGATAAACCTTTTTTGTTCAATATGGAACCTTCGTTTTTCTTGCAGTGTATGCAATGGTGTTTATGTGGTTTTTTTTGTTAAATACATATACAAATGTACATGTAGAAATTAGAATAGACTTTGTTTTATACTTTATTTATTTTATTGAATGACTTATAATGTTTACTTATATTTATTGAATTAATCGTGTCATGTTTGAAAGTGTTTATGTTTCAATGTCATACTTTCCAATTTTATTTTTCTATGAAGATCTGTTTTGAATTTATGTGGTTTGAATTAAAAATTAAATGAATTGCTGTTAAATTGAGCAAGATGGCGTGAACGATGTCAAATATGAAAATGAATAATTGGTTAAACTTTAATTTTAAATTTTACTTTTGGTTAAAGCGCAATATGTTTCAATGGAAACAAATAATAAGAATAAATAATTAATTACACTTTTAAAGCGCATTTCAAAAAAGCATTTCAATGCGCTTTACGACGACAAACTGCTGCAATACAGATATTTTACCTGACAACTACAATGAAAATTTATACTTAAAAGCATCACTGTATTAACAGATGATAAGTGGACAAACTTTATGAAATTGTCAAATAATTGTAAAAGTCCGAGTTGGTCATGCATGGGTCTGAGTTGGTAGTGGGTCCGAGTTGGTTGTGGATCCGAGTTGGTAGTGGGTCCGATTGAGTTGGCATGGGTCCGAGTTGGTAGTGGGTCCGAGTTGGCCTGGGTCCGAGTTGGCTTGGGTCCGACTTGGTTTGGGTCCGAGTTGGATCGAAACCAGCCAAATTACCACTTAGCCAAATTACTGCTTTGCCCAATTACCACTTCGCCGAAAGTATTTGCTAACACATTATGCTCGCATGCACAAACTCATGGTAATTATAACAGCTGACTGGTACTTAATATTAAGTGGTTTTCATACTTGTTGTGTCTTCTATTACTAGGTTTATGTGACATTGTCCTCTCAATTCACTTTGAAAGTGCAGAAGTGGAATTTATAAAATATATTAATCATTGACTGTCCGTACACGGTGACCATGTTTTTGGTCGCACACAGTTAATTCTGAAACTTTTTTTTTTTCTTTTTAAATCTTCATCCCCTTCAGTACTGTTTCAAGTTGACTATAGAATGAAAAAAGTTGAATCTCATATGGGTTTGGATAGGAAGGGGTAAAACAACCCCAAGTTTTTCATGTAGCTCGTTTTTATGGCTCCATACATACATGTACGTGTCTGTAGGCATTTCTTTATGGTGTAAATCAAGGACACACACATGCAACATCATCAGTGAATTGTAAATGGAAGACGAGTTTGATTAGAAAACGTGTACTAAACCAATGAGAGCAGATGCAAAAATGTTCAGAGTATAAACAAAGGAAAGGGAAGAGAAACATTAGAAAATCCTTGATTTACACCATAACAAACTTGTTAGTACGTGCGTTTGCGTGCAATTCGGCGAAGTGGTCATTCAGCGAAGTGGTAATTCGACGGAGTGGCAAGTAGGCGAAGTGGTTATTCGGTGAAGTAGCAAATCGTTGAAGTGGTTGTCGACAAAGAGGTTGGTTGGCAAAGCGACTGCAAAAACCTTGTCACAATAGCAGTGCTACTGCCTGTCCTGAGGCTGAATTGAATCCATGTACATGTATATATACATTGTACCTGTAATCTGTATGTTGTGCAGATGGATGGTGACTGTTGGGGAGGATTCTTTGATTGGCAATGACGGACTGACAACCTTGCGGGCAGAGTACAGGTCATTGTTTGCAGGGCTGGGTAGAGCTTCAAGTTCTCTCTAGGTGTGCTTCACAAAACAGGTCTCTATTAATGTTGTGCATTTTTCCAATAATTTAGTCTTTGAATATTGGAACTTGAATTTGAACAAAAAAATCATCCAATGACATTGAAATAATTTGGAATGTATCGATATAGATTTTGAGCTAGCTGACAACCTGGCATTTGGCAGATATTGAAGATCCACATTAGGGCTTACATTCCTCATGAAAACTCTCAAACCATCTGCGTAAAGTGTGGCGTTTGACTTAACAAATCAAATCTCTCAACTTAAACTCATAAAATCACATCATGGACGGTTTTTTGTCATTGCTCACATTAAAAAAACAATTCAATTTGATAAAATGCTATTCGGATATTCGGTGGATGATCAAATATTTGGATATTCGGTATATTTTGCACAACCCTTGTCTAGACTAAGCAATTGCAATTTGTTCCACACTAGTGCAAAAGTATGTTTAGAGATGATGCATTCATGAACATGTATGAATGTTGGTGCTGCTTTAATACCCCACATGTACAATCAGTTACACGTATAATGTGATATGGAAGTAAACAAACCCTGTTAGTTTGGATTTACCAAAGGTGTACTAACTTGAACTTTTCCAATGATTTGATTTGTACTTGACAGAATCCAGCATCTGTTATCATTATCAAGCCCATCAGGTCCTGAAGTGACATACTTCCACAAAGAACCATCAACGCGGGCAATTGTCACACAGAAACACCCACAAAAGAGACATCCACATGCAGGTCAGTGTGTAACACCGCACTGGCAACTCTACCAACGGGGCTGCAGACTCATATTTGTCAATGTCCTTGGCCAAAATTTGTTAATCAATTCCCTCGCCCATCCATGGGCAATTCTACAGAATTATAAACCTGAATGCCAACAATTCTTAATGGCCAAAATGCCACAAAAGAAATATACATATCAATTTGAAGCATATTATCTGTATTTTATTGACATGTAGTTTATTTAAAAGGGAAGATACAACATCATTGCAAACATCAAAAAACGAAATGATCAAATTATGACGAAATATATTACTGGACTGTCAGTGAATGACAGTCTAAAGCATCCTGTAAAATTCATATTTAGTCATTCCGCATTTTCTTTGCAATCAATTACGCATCTGTGTAGGGGTACAAGCCTGCTAGACTGATTCTCTGACCTAACTTCCTCAAAGTGTACAAAGTGCTACGTCTCATCTTACGTCTCATGTCACCAGACCACAAGAACATGGTTGGATTTCTTAGATTTTCTGGCATTTCCGAACCCAAAACGTGAAATAGGTCAGTTTAAAGGGAAGATACAACATTGGCAAATATTACAAAACGATATGAACAAAGTATCACTAAATACCTTAGTGGATTGTTAGGGGATGACAGCCTAAAGCATCCTGTAAAATCGTGGCTCCTGGTGTGCTGACATTTAAAAAAAAAAAATGGTATTTTTCCAACGCTGGTCGGCCGACCAGCAATGGAGAAAACTGTTTTGTTTTTTTAAAACTACTCCTAATTTTTCATAATTAGTTATTCTGTGTTTTCTGTGCAATTGATTACACACCTTTGAAGGGGTACAAGCCTACTAGACTGCCTCTCTGATCTTACAATCCCCCAAAGTCTATAAATTCTCTGTTTCATCTTAAATGGGGTCTGTGAACCAGACTACAAGAACATGAATGGTTTTCTTGGTTTTTCCAACATCTACAAGCCCAAAACGTGAAACAAGTCATTTTAACAATATTTGCTAAAACATACTAATCCTCCAAATCCATTTATTTCTGATTATTGCAGCAAAAGCAAATGTTGTACATGCCCTTTAACAATATTTTTTATAGCACACTAATCCCCCAGATGCACTTATTTTGAACATTGCAGCAAAAGCAAATGTTGTACATTCCCTAACAAGTTCAACAGTTTGGCTGTTACTTGTAAATGGAAAATCAATTGATGACAATACAAAAAATTGATTTGTCTGAGTACGTCCGGTGTTTTGAGCCAATTTCTACTACAGCAACAAAGTTGGATGAATAATTTCTTCTTTGACTCATCAAAGTAACTAGTGACTAACTGATATGTTTTATCAGAATTAAAATCTACCCCGTGATTATAACTACAATTACATACACTGTTGAATTGCCCAAAATGTACGTCTGACACTGCGGAACTGCCCCCATTTAAACATTATTAAGAGTAAACCTAGTCAAGTTCCCTTGTATTGGGTATTTTAAGTGTCAACAGTTCTTCAAGTTGTCCTAAATGTCTCATCCTTTTCCAAACAAGCAAACAACTCAAGGAATGCCATGGATAAGCCAGTTCGGTATTTCAACTGCTTATGTGCACAACGATATGGGTCACCGGTCATTCGGGATAGTAGAACGATCAAAGGCGCATGAATGCGGGTGCGCGACGCTTGTGTGTAAATTACCACCAGAGTGGTCGTGCGCGTAACATCGCCTAACATCGTGTCAGCAATGTTATCCCAAATGACCTCAGGTCATTGAAATACAGAACTGGTTTATTACAATGAATTACAGTCGGGCATTAGAAGACTTTTGACCCAACTTTGAACATTGCATTTTATTCTGGCAAACAATTATATATCTGCACACACTGTCCATCAGATTTCAAAGGTATATGAAGGTGTAACCTGTAATTTCCAAGACGTCTCATGTTTTCTTCTTACTTGCCTGTCTGGTTTTTTTTTTCCAGAGGGTGAAATATTGGGGTTTAAAAGCCAGAGTGCCAAGCAGACCACAGAACAACAGAACACGGAGGAATGCACAACACAGAGTTACTGCTAACACAAAAGGTAGGTAGAGATTACATACCGGTATGGTTGAGGCAAAGGGTGGTTGATAAAACATTGCAAAGCCAACACTCCTCAGATCTCATACCAACCATATCAGGCCCATTTTTAGTATTTGTGGGTCAGATAAACTAGTGGATCATAGTATTAATACAATGTATGTCAAATCAGGTTTTGCCCTTCATTGATGTATAAACACTGAATACTCAGTGTGTTACCTCCTGAGTAAAAGTTGGAAAAAATCACTCGGTTGGGACTCGAACCCACAACCTCCTGCTTTCTAGTGCAGATGTTTTACCACTTGACCACTGAGCTAATGGGATCGGTTGGCTGGCTCGAATCTGATGTATTGGCCCTTATGAAAATTCCCCCTAGTCACCACAGTGTGTTATCTGTGTGGTCATAGTGTGCACACTATGATCACACCGAAACCACACTGTGAACACACAGTGAAAATTGCACACTGTGAATTGCCACACAGTGAACACACTGTGAAATCACCGTGGATTGGCCACAGTGTCTGTTCACACCGAGAACACACTGTGAACACACTGTGGTCATTCCACAGTGTGAATTGCCACTCTGTGAACACACTGTGAATTCACCGTGGATTGTCCACAGTGTCTGTTCACACCGAGAACACACTGTGAACACACCCAGTCATTCCACAGTGTGAATTGCCACTCTGTGAACACACTGTGAATTCACCGTGGATTGTCCACAGTGTCTGTTCACACCGAGAACACACTGTGAACACACTGTGGTCATTCCACAGTGTGAATTGTCACTCTTTGAACACACTGTGAAATCACCGTGGATTGTCCACAGTGTCTGTTCACACCGAGAACACACTGTGAACACACTGTGGTCATTCCACAGTGTGAATTGCCACTCTGTGAACACACTGTGAAATCGTGGAGTATTTGACCACACAGAAAACACAGCGAGATCACACTGTGTTCACACGGTGACCATTTCACATTGTGACATCTCCCAGACTATGAAAACTGTGTGAATGATGTGTGATTGGTCCACATAGAAAACACACTGAGATCACACTGTGTTCACACAGTGACCATTTCACATTGTGACCATTTCCAGACTATGAGAACTGTGTGAATGGTGTGTGATTTGAACATAGTTGGTCCACACAGAAAACACACTGAGATCACACTGTGTTCACATGGTGACCATTTCACATTGTGACCATTCCCAGACTATGAAAACTGTGTGAATGATGTGTGATTTGAACAATTGGTCCACACACTGTGACAGGTTCACACTGTGAACGGCCACTGTGTGAACACACTGTGGACTCTTTGTGATTTTGTCAGTGTTGGTCCACATTTAGAGCACACTGTGAACACACTGTGACAGGTTCAGACTGTGAACCGTCACTGTGTGATAACACTGTGAACTCACCGTGATAATTTCACAGTGCTGGTCCACTGAGAACACTGTGAAAACACTGTGACATTTTCACATTGTAAACCGCCACTGTGCGAACACACGGTGGACTCGCCGTGACTTTAAATTACATTGAAACAAAATTCTATGTTGAGAATTGCTGCTGTCGCACCAGAATCTTTCGATATTTTTTTGAAAAATGTTTATATTTATTTAAAAACATTCTTTTTTTTATGCATCTTGAAATTGCGTTACCCTCACGGTTAATTTTTGTCAGTTGTGGAATGTTGTATCGACATACATACATGTTATATTTCGAAGTGCAAACATCGTGTCAGGAAAAATAATAACTTGTTGCCTTTTTACAGAAACATATATCAAAAGCCGCGAGTTTGTGTGCATGCATGCCAAAACAGTGACGCCAACCAATCATATGACGCGTAATTTGCAACAGCATCCTAGGTTGTAACGCGCTGGCCAATCAGAGTACGCTCTTTGAATTTACAATCGCGCGCCAGGCCTGACGACCGTTGACCTTGCTTCGCCAACCGCCATGACAGTACTGCTGCATGTGTCATGTGTGTTCCAGCAACGTGCAATCGCCGTCGTTTTACTGAAATATCAGGTAAGATTTTGCCATGAAACTTCGTTGTTATTGTTATGATGTGTCTTAGACAAACCTGGATTTAATTCGCAGCATTTTTCTGATTAATTTCATTCGATTTCTCCGCTAAACGATAGACAAAATATTGACACATGTACACGTACTGTACATGTACACACACAGAATCACGCACGCAGTAGGCTATAAATGTATGCACCATACACAACAGACGGGTGCCTCGAAAGGGTTCGTGTCATTTGAAATGCTGTGGAGTCTGGGTACAGTGCGGACATAGTACATCATACATGTACATGTATTTCTCGTCATTTTTTCTGCAAGTAGCCTACTGCATGTAGCACTATATTGTGCCTAAAGTTTAATAGTAAGTAAAGACTAAAGTTCTTGTTTTTTAATTCTGGAAGCTTAGACATGTTAGAGTCCAGTATGTGGCAAAACAGTTGCGGCAGGGCTATACGCAAGCACATGTTAACTTTTCCTCGACACTATCCTGACTAGCCCTACATCCAAACATGACCCAAACTTATGGACATTTCTAAGTACTGCTGTAGAAGTATAATTATTTACGTTGTGGCTATCGTTACGGCAGCTGTGACGTGACTTTCAACTAGCATGACTGCTAAGTGCTATCGTTACAGAACTGACTGGTTCTCTGCATAATAGCATTCAACGTCCGATCTTGAAGAATATTGGGCATCTGTAAATCTGATATTCGTTTGCATTGTTTTTTACAAGGCCGTAACAGTAGTAATGATTACAAATAATACATGAAGTATTTGAAAATGGCGTTACAGCTGTCGTAACGATAGCCACTTTGATAATATTATAACAACTTGCGTTTACGTTTGTTTTGTTTGGTTTACCCATGCTTACAGTCTGCCTTTATCTTTTTTTCCTGATGCCTTGATCTTTATCTGTTGTGGATTTGTTTAAACTTGTACCACCATGTTTACATCCTTCTTGTCATGTTTGATCTTGAGAATAAGAGATTTTTTTTTCTCATCCAAGACCAATGGGCTCATGACCAAGTGATTGAAGACAGTTCATCAATGATGGCCAGAGTCAGAGTGGAACCTGAAGACAGCAGGTGACGGGACAAATATGTCTTTTCAATTAAAACAGGTACATATACATGTACATGTATTTAAGTCTGTCAGATTTAAACATTTTTGCAGATTGTTCTGGTTTTAATGTAAATTCTGAACCCCCTCAAAAAAAATATACTGGTGTAATGTTCGCCTGTAAAATAAATTGTTGCTGTGACACACACAGGATCTGCCCCTATGTTTCGTGTGAAAAGGAAAAGGACATTAGCAGGCCAGGCACGGCACGCTAAAAGCACTTTTGGAGACAATCGAGTTGAAAGTTTTGTGCTGCCATTTTTTGATTAAAAATCACTTGTAATTGAAATTTTGAAGGATGACATTTGTCGATAATTAGAATAATTTTGGACATTTTTAGGTCAAAATATTACTTATTTGTAAAGACATTTCAAAGTTAATGCTAAAGTCTTTTTACCGGGAACTTCCCATTCCTTAAACGTGCGCTTCAGCTGCATGTGAAATCCTTACGTCCTTTTGACGGGAACAAAATTGGCCTTGCGTACATAGGTATTACATAAACATCCTTTTGCCGGGCAGTAATATTAAAAATCCTCCTTCCATCCTTTGTTTACTGTTAATTACGTCAAATGACGTAGCTCCTCAAGACAATATATATATCAAATGACACATATTCCCAAGCTCTATTGATTATCCGAAACATCTGAATTTGACCTTTGACCCATTTCTTGCCCTTACGACCTTCTTCCAGGCCCCCGACTGGGGATTGTTTTGAATTAATACAAAATAAATTATAAGTATGTTTGATTTGTCTTTTATAGCGAGTATCCAAGAAGCTTCAGAATGGCAAGGTGATGGATGTTGCTGGTTGCTGATTGTTGCATCTCCTGCCAAGTTTGCGCCAGAAAGGAGACGTGATGGAGGGACATGCCTGGGACCCATTCACCTTCATCTTAAGTCTTACCGTTGTACGGTCATTACTTAAAATACAACAGTATCAAATATTTTAATACACGTATCTGAATAATTGATCAATGTTCTCTTCTAGGGTGACTGTTATTTTTCCATAAGTGTTCAACAGGGAAAAGTTCTCAAGTTATGGAAACTCAACTACTGTCTTTAAGGTAGAATGGACCATTTTCCTTTACATGTTTGAAATGTTTCATTTGAAGCAACAGAAGTGCTTACGAATCTAAAGATTGGAACTGAAAATCAATCTCATAAAGTTTTAGTTCAGTGAATGCTTTATTTAGGGGAGAACACATTTTCTTGATCTTGATTTAGTCAAAGTTTGTTAATGCATGAGTGCCTAATTCTCGCTCAGCCACCAAACCGATGACTAATGGCAACGAAACTAATGTTTTGCAAATGCAACCCCAAAACAAGTTTGGGTCGGGTCAGGTTGTTCATTTCAGTAGGGTCGGTGTTGGTTTTGCATTTGCGATTTTCAGGTCAGTTATTGTACAAAGCCAAAATAATTGGGGGAAAAACCCAGAAACAGTTCGGATATTCGCACGGTTCAGTCATTTTATTGCAGAGTCTTTGTGCTGGGTACAACAAACTGTGGTTTATAGTCTATCGTGTGCTGTTAGTATTCACTGTACCTTATGGTTCGTTACAATTATTTATACATGTATTTAAACCAAGTTCAAAATTTTACGCAATAAATATTTCTTTGAAACATGCATAATGGAAACTTTCTGTTGTGAACTGTATTTAATTGTGATCTCTATTATGGTCACCCTGTGCGGACACTGTGATCACTATATGGTCACACTGTGCGCACACTGTGATCACTATATGGTCACACTGTGTGGACACTGTGATCTCTATGTGGTCACACTGTGTGGACACTGTGATCTCTATATGGTCACACTGTGTGGACACTGTGATCACTATATGGTCACACTGTGCGCACACTGTGATCACTCTATGGTCACACTGTGTGGACACTGTGATCTCTATATGGTCACACTGTGCGGACACTATTATTACTATATGGTCACACTGTGTGGACACTGTGATCACTATATGGTCACACTGTGCGCACACTGTGATCACTATATGGTCGCACTGTGTGGACACTGTGATCACTACATGGTCACCCTGTGCGGACACTATGATTACTATATGGTCACACTGTGCGGACACTGTGATCACTATATGGTCACACTGTGTGGACACTGTGATCACTATATGGTCACACTGTGTGGACACTGTGAACACTATATGGTCACACTGTGCAGACACTGTGATCACTATATGGTCACACTGTGTGTACACTATGATCTCTATATGGTCACACTGTGCAGACACTGTGATCACTATATGGTCACTGTGTGGACACTGTGATCTCTATATGGTCACACTGTGCGGACACTGTGATCACTATATGGTCACTCTGTGTGGACACTGTGATCACTATATGGTCACACTGTGCAGACACTGTGATCACTATATGGTCACACTGTGTGTACACTATGATCTCTATATGGTCACACTGTGCGGACGCTGTGATCACTATATGGTCACACTGTGCAGGCACTGTGATCTCTAAATTGTCACACAGTGTGGACACTGTGATCTCTATATGTTCACATAGTGTGCACACAGTGTGAACACTATGAACTCTATATGTTCACATAGTGTGCACACATTGTGAACACTGTGATCTCTATATGCGCACACTGTGAAAACTCTGTGTTCACACTGTCATGACACTATGAATTTGTTCCAAATTCACAGTGTCGCACACAGAGAACACAGTGTGATCACAGTGTGACCACTGAGTGGTATACACCATATGTACACTATGTGAACACACTGTGTTCACACAGTCATGACACTATGAATTTGTTCCAAATTCACAGTGTCACACACAGAGAACACGGTGTGATCACAGTGTGACCATACAGTGTATACACCGTATGGACACTATGTGAACACACTGTGTTCACACAGAAGTTCCACACTGTGGTGACTGGGGGGAATTTTCATAAGGGGGTACATGGCAGCGGGCATCGCATTAACTATTTATAAGGTCTATGGGATTTTAATTTTTTTTTAAGCATTAATATGGTTAAGGTTTGTGACTCATGATCAGAGGGTCAGGGGTCCGAATCTAGTTGCCGGTTATATGTGTGTCCTTGGGCAAGCCACTTCACCCCCACTTGCCTCTCTCCACCCAGGAGTATAAATAGGTACCGATATTAGCTGGGAAGTAACCTGCAATGGACTGGCATCCTATCCAGGGGGGATAAAAAAATATCCTCGGTCGTTTCATGCCTTTGAAACCGGAGATGTATTGGCTAATGACAGACTTTACTTACTTTCATAGTATTAATAGTAAATATATATATCTGTTGCAGCTTTTGGTAGGTGTGTTGATAATTCCTTGATCAGCTGATGAAATTACCTGTAGTTACTCCCCTGAGAAGTGAGTTTGGCAAAAAAGCCGCCTCATCATACCATGAACTTTCCAAGATTAGTTACATACGTTATCCCAGTAAAGTTGCTTCAATCACGATAATTGATCAGATCATCTCCAAAATGGTGGTTTCTTTTGTCCGAGTCTGTACCAGCAGGTTGATCCTGTTACCATCCATCAATATTTTCCAATCCTCATTTCAGTCCAACAGCGCCCAGCCCAAAGCTGTCCATCCTGATTCAGACCAGCAGCAGGCAGAGCCAGAGAGTCTGTTGCTACAGATTGAAGCTCTACAATCTCAGATGAAGGAACAAGCTGAGCTATCTAGAGAGCGGACGGAAGCCTTGCTGGAGGATCGTAGGGTCAGGATGGAAGAGATGCAGACTGTGATTGAGAGAGATCGCTCCAAGATTCACTCCCTCAATGAAAAGTAGGAACTCCCTTCATTGATTCCTTATAATCTTAAATGAACTTGACAAAGGTGCCCAGTGGCATAGCTAATGATAGGGGAGGAGGATGAGGGGCATGGACCCCTCTGCTCAAAGACTGCCTCCTACTAGAAACTGAGGTCCCTTTAGGGCCCTCCAGCAACTTGGACCCCAGTTACATCCTTGAAGGTACCAATAAAGATAAATGCACATGTGTGCAGTTTGGACAACGGGCAGGGGTTTCAAATAGATTATATTACCTGGTGTTTGTGTTGTTGCATGAATTGGCAAAACATTTCTAAATATGTGGAGTGCCCTGGCCTCATGGTCTGGAGCATTGAACTCGTTGTCTGTGGGTAATTCTACAGGTTGTGGGTTCGAGTCCAGCCTGGGGTTATGGTGCATGTTCCCTTTGGCAAGACACTTTGTCACTCATTGCTTCGCCCCACCCAGGAGTAAATGGGTACCTGTGAGAACAGAGATCGCAATTGTGATTGATTTTAGCTACCTTGCGTCGAAATGACTACACCGAGCTGTATGGGCTTTATTCAGGAGTCGACTATATTAAATTGAAAGCGAGGTAAAATCTTCATATTTGGAACTTGCAAAGAGAAATTAAAGCAGTGACATAAAATTAATTACAAATTAATACCAGTCTGCTTTAATGAAAATTTAAATTTGTTGTTAAACATACCCTAATGTTTTTAAGCCACATTTAAAATAAAAATTGAAAGTGAGGCTAGAATGCAAAAATAGTCTGGCACCATCCTATTCAATAGTTTATAAAATACTGTCAGGGAACATGACTAAAATGACTTCCTCGTGAATAAAAATCCATATTCCACAGGAAGCTGAGATTGTATTTGCAATGTTTCATTGGCCCAATGATCAGGGGTAATAATAATGTAAAGCACTTTGATCTTAGTTATTTTAGAAACCACAGTCTTTCCACACTAGTATATTGGCAACACATCTTGCCAAAATAACATGGAGGCATATGCAGTGTGTGCTTGCTGAAATTACATGAGTCAATTGACTAATAAAACCAAATTAGGTTTTGTCCATCACCGATGTATAAACACTGTATTCTCAGTGTGTTTCCTCCCGAGTGAAAGTTGGAAAAAAATCACTCCGGTGGGACTCGAACCCACGACCTCCTGCTTTCTATTGCAGATGTCTTACCATCTTATGAATAGTTAATGTAGTACCCGCTGCTATGTACATCAGATTCGAACCAGCCAACTGATCCCGTTAGCTCGGTGGTCAAGTGGTAAGACATCTGCACTAGAAAGCAGGAGGGTCATGGGTTTGACCGGAGTGATTTTTTTCAACTTTCACTCGGGAGGTAACACAGAGAGTATACAGTGTTTATATGTCGGTGAAGGGCAAAACCTTATTTGATTTACATCACCCCGACGCAAAATGAAATGAAATCTTATGAATGACTAATAAGACACTTACCGTTCTTTAAACAAAAGTAGAATGTGTATCCTTTATTCAGCTACCTTGTTCAACCATCATACATCACTTGTCATGGACATTCTTCTGTTAATAGGTTACATCGTACACAGCAGATGTTGTATGACAGCACTAAGGACTATCTAGAGCTGAAGTATGAAGGACGATCTCAGGAGCGAGTCTGGATGGCAGAGAAGGACCGTCTACTACAGGAGCTGGATCGATGTAAGGAACAACTAGATGTCTCCAAAGATGACGTCTTAGTCATCTCAGATCATGCACTGGAAGAGAGACAAACACAGAACTTGGAAATTGAGGTGGGCATTATAGAGAAGCTTCCTGCACAAAGAAATCATTTCAAGTTAAATACAATACAATAATGATCATTTTCAAGCAAATTCGTTTGAATTGCTTTAAAAAAAGAACTAACTTTTCCATTCAGAAATCATTTTTTTTTCAAAAGTTAGCAAAACAAAAGAATCTTGTTACAAAGTCACAACTGAATGGCCCCCTCAAAAGCTGCAATCAAACTATTGGGGTAATCGCACATAAGGAGCATTTTGGACTTTGGCAGATCTACTTTATTCAGTGTTGTACAAATGATACTGAATGATTGCAACGTGGTGGTTTTAGTCTGACGATCTCTTCCATGCAAAATCTTGAGGAAGGCGAGGAGAGCATAGAAGACAAATTTCACCGGCAGTTGTTGTACGAAAAAGACGGCAGGCCTAATGCCAAACTTTTTCCAGTTCCACCTACCATGCGTTAGTGGACTTGTTGTCTTGGACTTTTTCCTTGACTTTCTCCGTGTCTCAAGTAAGATGTGAATTTCTTTAATTACGAGTCAGAAACTCCAACCCTAATTCGGGCTTTTTAATCTTATGGAAACACTGAACATTTTTCACATCGTAAAATTTCATTTGGATCTACATGTACATGTAAAAGAAAAAAAGGAGGCGATGTCCAGAAATTGAACACGAAGTTTATTGTACATATAGTACGTATGTGTACTTGCGGCGCAGCCCAGATTTCGGACACAGAATTTTGGCTGGCCTATTTTCAGATTTTTTCCCCATAGGCCAGTTTCATCCCTGTATGGTCTGTGACTTGAAACATAGATGAGTTTGTGAACAGAACGGGACAAAAAAAACACAGAACCGGGCCTGCGGATCTCGATTTCAAATAAAAGTTGCTGAATCATGTTGCTGAATCATGTTTTGAATTGGGCCTGAATTGAGACACATTCTCATTGAGCCGATTGCAGCTACGCGGTGTCATGCACTGATACGATGAATTAAGGCAACTGCGCGCACGTTTGCATCGTGTCAACGCTTGTGCGTGCTTCGCCAAATAAAAAAGCGAACTACTAACAGAAATTTCCAACGATGCGTCTGAAGACCTTCTTTTGTTGATTTCTTCAAAATGACAGCATGTCAGAAAGAATAATTTCAGAGAGAATTTAGTACTGTCAACCAACCAAGTATGTTTTTCAACGATAATTACATCAGTTACTTTTTGGATAGCTGCAAATGATGGACTGTAGCTTAAAATGACTAGAGACTTAACTTACTGTACAGAATGTACACTGCTGGGTGCGTCCATTTTTGTGCACAAACCTATGGAGAGCTCAGAATTTTTTACTGCTTTTGGGCAATTCCACGGTAACGGAAGGACGTTTTCGCTCATTAAACAAAATTTCAAATGTGCCTATCACAGCCACTGTTATTAGTTACAGCAAGCAAATGTCACAATGGTATTGCTATAATGCTACCTTCAATTTCCACACTTTTGGGGGGCATGCATACCTCTCGTTAATGAATTATGAATATTAATGAGGTCGGTAACGGAAGGACGGTAAAACGGACGAGGGTTTTCCAACTTACACGCGTTTTGCATAAACTCTGTGAATTTTATGGGGCAATTATATTTCAAAGGTAGGAAATGGAATCCCTGCGGCTTTATCTATACTATACCACCTTTCATTTGACTTTAAGTGTTTCGGTGATATAATTACAATGTCTTAAGTGGATTATAATTTGGTAGCGGAAGGACGGTAACGGAAGGACAAAAGGTTTACTCAATTATAGCATGAATAAAATGTGAATTTACACTAATTATACAAGTGAAATAAATTGCTGAAATGTGTAACTGAATGTGAAATCAACAATATGCAGACCTGGCATAAATAATTATACCCAAGAAACTATTGAGATAAAGATAGAAGCCTGCTAATTAATGATAACAAATGAAAAATGAAAACAACCAAAAACACATAATTCACGAACACAAGACAACTACAGAAATGGACTTCAAACCCATCACCTTAATCCTTAAAAGTTTTAAATACACAGTATTTGAGCACTTGAGTATATTGGTTACATGTTCACCAACAACTTTTAATAATAACACCAGTAGGTTCAGTGGTTTACCTAAAGGGTGGGGGGGGGGGGGGGGGGGCAGGGGCGACCAGCTTACATGTACATTAAAAACATCTACAGGTAGAACTGATGGCTTCAGAATCATTGTGCTTTAAAAAAATTTTTAGGTGTTGCTTTTAATTGAACTCTAAATTCAGTGTTTGAAATCAAATTTTAATGATTTAGAGTATTAACAATAATTATCTTATAAACATCCAGCCTGAAGTTGTTAACTTAATTTGTCAAAAATTGCACCTCACATGTCTTACACATGTAAATTGTATGAAAGTGCCCAATAGCACTGGTACTTTCTGCCATCTCATTTTTTACTTAATTTGCTTCTGGAATGGCTTCACAGAAATTGTATCTTTCTCTATTGTCCATGAATGGTGATAGCAGCAACTTAATGATTTGATTTTCTGCAACAACTCCATACATGTATGAGTACCGGTACATTGTCATACATGTACATTGTACATGTACATGTTATACATATGCCTGTGCCATCCTTTGTAATGAACACCTTGCCCTGCTCATACCAGCTTTGTGAAGGTGGGTCACATGAATGTCCTTTCAATGCGCATTATACATGCATGTAGTTGCAGTGATTTTCATTTTTCAAACATGAGCACAAATGTTGTTACATTTGATAAAAATAACATTTGTCCTTCCGTTACCGTCCTTCCGTTACCAATTTGGTAACGGAAGGACGGGATTTAATTAATTGTAATTAAAAAACGATACGTACAGCAGTGTCAGTTATAATGTCATATTGAAGGCCTACCTAAACTTGCTTTGCACAATAACTTTCATTGCATTCATACTGCAAGTTTTGAAAATAAATTAAAAATATGTATTTTTTCGGTAAAGGAAGGACATTTTCGAAGGCTGAAATATTAGAAGTCACTGAAGCGAAACAAATTACGCAAAACGTAAAAAAAAAAGGTCCAGTCAGTTTTTCATGACCTATACTTTCTCATGACAGAAACTGATGGCATGAGTACATATTTGTGTGTGTGTATTGGTAGAATACTGTCATATCACTATTTATCACATTTTTAGGATTAAAACAGGATTATTATGTAATCCTATTTTGTTGGTACCAAAATGTATCAAAAATAGAATTCCGACTTCAAATTCCCTTCAGTGGATTGTTCTGATTGCTATCGAAAAGTGAACAAAATAAACTCTGATATTCAAACAGTACCAACTGCTCATGCAAAGTTTAAGCCATTTCTGATCTATTGCCGAAACCTGTTTCTAGTACCATTCATTCTTGTGGTTATTTATCCACAGGATAAGACGGAAAAGCTTGCTAAGCGTTTACACCTGATGAACCAGCGGTATGAGGCCATGGAGAAGCGACGGAATCTGGAGATAGAAGGTTTCAAGAATGATACCCGAATCTTGAGAAACCAACTCAAGGATGTTGAGAAGCAACTCTACAAGGTGGAGTATTGTCTGTTCATGTCAGTCATGTTGTTAGTTTGCATTTGTCCGTTGCTGTTTTCTACTTTCCTATGTTGGTCAGCTATAGAGCAGTTCATGCAGATCGTGGTGCGGACACTGCGAACAAGTACCCCAAAGGCTGGGTCATGCTTAGCCCCATATGTGGCCATTTTACTGGACTACCTTCATAAATAAAGGCCACACTTCCACCATGTACAAAAACATGTCGAACTTTTATATTTGTTTTATATAACTGACACATAGATCCTTGTCATTTGATATTTGAACTTTTATTTCAATATAAAATTGGTTGAAAATGTATTTTTCTCTTCCAAACCACCCCTTCACGAAAATGTTTGAACCCAACGCTGGCTACGTGCAATGCTAAACGCGCACACCAGCATGCATTTGCATACAACTGCGTCATGGAACAAGAATGATCCTAACTGTTCAATAGTATTTCCCATTCCCCATAGGCGAATGGGACTTTTTGAGCCCCGGCGTGAATGGGAGCAATAACGAATGCCACATGATGTGAGTTCCACCAATCAAATGACAACGATCTGTATGTCGATTATATAAAGTAAAATGGTGCATTCCATGAAACGTGCTCTTGACTAAATCAAGAAGCAGATTCTGTTAGTGAGATGTTATGTCATCTTAGTCCATAATGATGTTGTCACTGAAATCAAGATTGCAAGGACATCATTGCAGGGATGTAGTCGAGTCCATCACTAGTCCCTGCAAGTCCACCACAAGTCCTCCAACACCAATTTAACTCACAAGCTATTCAAATGAGCTTTGACAAAGGCATCCAGTGTATCTTGTGCCTGGACTTGTGATGGACTCACGAATTACTTGTGTCTGGACTTGTGGTGGACTTGTGAATGGAATCAACTACATCCCTAGCCCTGGATCATTGTCAGTGCTTTGTAATGTAAACCCTTCTTGTTTTGTTGCCATGCTGAACAGGTGACAGTGGGTGTTGGGGAAGATGGTGATATGTTCATGCTGCATAATATTCATCAGACAGCTAAGAGATCAAAGAAGATGCAGAGTGAGCTACATCAACTCAAGGCTCTGATCTATGGCGTGGAAACAGACCTCAGGAATCTCTAGTAATACACACAATCACCCCTCACTGTGTCTCCACATTTGATCAAATGACTTATAACTTTGGGAAGCCTCATTCTCTGTTTGAAGATGCATAGGATCTTGTGATATTTGTGCCTTTTGGGTTTTTTTTTTTTGAAGCAAAAACAAAATTGCTCCAAATCTTAAGTTAGATCCATAACAACTTACCTGTTGAAGTTATAGCTGAGTGGATACTGTACATCTTGAGAATACAGGGAAACCTTATCAAACTTTCAATCAAATTGGACATAGGACTTCGTTGCTATTGTCTTTCCCACAAAGGCCTATGCATAAACATTTTATTGTGCCAAGTGAATAGAAAAAGTGAACCTTTTTGCCACCCTGGGTCAAAAATCTGATATTCACAAGAACAGTGCATGTATGTCTGATGTTATTAATAATTGACTTGTCTGACAACTTAAGATTAGAAACAGTTGGAGGAGATCCTATAAATCCACCGATGCTAGCATGCTGATAGTTCAGCTGCTGTATTCGCTGTTCTTGTGAACGATTTCAAACATTTAGAGAAAAAGGCTCCTTTTTGTTCATGTGCTACGTGAGAACTGATGTCACTTTGTCACTTTAGTACGAATGGCCGGTTGTTCTGCGTAGAATAGTAACAGTACTAACATAACAATGCCCACATGTACAGTTACTTTGGTTACTTAAAACTGGAGAGAGTTTGTTGTATTTGTTATCTCACAGGAACCTTGACATGAAAAGGCTCCATTATATTGTGGGGGCAATGTATACTGCCAAAATAGTCAATGTTTTGAAATTGAATCTGTTTAAAATGGAGGCAATAACTACTGAAATTGCATGCCAGTATGTTCAGATGTTATTGAAGTAATGCTTGTGCAGCTCACATATGGGTTTACTGCGCACAGCAAAGACTTCTCAAATGCGATACTTTGGGTACACTATGGTAAGGCCCAAGGAGGACACAAAGTGGACATCGCTTTTCTGCTGTCAGAAGAGCAGATAACAGAAGTATGGCCATTTTCCGACAATACATTTTTCATTTTGTAACTTTGTGATGCGGAAGCTCTTTAAGGGGGAACGCCTAAAAAACCCTGTTAACCTACACTCAAAGAAAAATGAAACGGTGCTTATTTTTCTCAGAAGCACCGTTTCATTTTCCTTTTAACCAAAAGCAGAATACAAATGGTAGTTACCAAAGGTTCGTTTTGCTTTTCTGGTTCTAAGAAATGAGAAAAGCAAAAAACAAAAATATACATTTTGGGTAGCACAAAAGCAGGAAATGGAAACGTCAGAAACGGTTTGATCTGATTTTTGAACAAGAGAAAAGCAGATGTCCACTTTTTCTCCCTCCAGCAAGGGAGGAAAAGCAAAATCTGCATTTCAGGTAGCATAAAAGCACTACAGTGGATTTTATTAAACAGTAAATTCTGCATTTATGGTAGCACAAAGGCGGGAAAGCAGAACAAAATGAACCATTCAAAAAATACTCAATCTGCTATTCTGACAGCAGAAACGCAGATGTCCACGTTTTGTCCTCGATGACTACATGAACAGTCCTGTTCATTTCAGAATGGTAAATAGTGCCCTCTTCTCACCATCTAGTTTGCAAGTTGTCCTTCAATACCCATTTGTTGTTCCAAACATTTGTGTCAAGCTTGTTATTCCAATTAACTATGCACAAAAAGTACATGTATTGGGGTCATGTCCTGCATGTTGTTCTAATGTAGGAGAGATGTACAAAGTAGTGTATGCAATGAAGTCACATGTATTCTACCATACAATCTTATATTGGTGTCCCATATCAATAGGTCTCATTCAAATGACGTCATTTCCTACAGACCAGCCACATGCATCAACATTTTGAGCATCAACTGAATAACGCACATCGGCTGTGTCGTATTTCAAACACATTTCAAGCAAGAAGCGCGTGTGTTTGGAACATTTTTAACACTGCGCAATGCGTGCTTGATTGCGTAAAATAAGCAATCAAGAGATGACCGTCATTGAGTGAGCCCTATTGATATGCTTGGCAGTAAGGATTGAACAGAGAGATTATTTTATGCAACTGTTAATATCTTTTGGAATTTTTGCAGTGAAATACTTTTTAAAATAAGTTGGCTATTTTAAGGACTTTATTTTTATGGTGAAGGATTTTGGAATTAAATGTAGAATATTAAAAGGATCTATGCAAGCTTTCAGAACAAATTTGTGATTGGCATTCAAGCGCTTTATTTTGTGTGTTCCATGAGTGTGAGTGGGTTTAACAATTCATCTTCCAGCACACTTCATGCACAGCTACGTGCACGCTGTCGTCACGTTTCAGCTTTCATCTACCACATACGTACGTGCAGCAAGCGTCTTGCGTTGTGTGGTGCAGTGTGGCCCATTATGGGATAATAACACTGTTGTTGCCATCAGGCATGCAATTTTTCCTTGGATCTGCTGATTTCCTTCTTTCTTTTCTTCTCATGAATGCCATTACAATTTTTGAAAAATACTGTACAAAGGCTTGTGTGGTTTGGAATTTCCTCCTTTTCTTGTAAATTTTGAGTTGCATGCCTGTTTCATGTATCAACCTATCAGTATAAGAATTCAAATTTGGTTGAAGATAAGCACATATGTACAACATACATGTCTGTTAGTTTGTTACACACAGTGCCACCGTGTTGAATGTTTTGACCAATCAAGAAATCACTAATAGAAGCCACAGTTGAGCCAATACCAGGCATGTATGCACGAGGGGGGGGGGGGGGTAAAGACACCAGACCAACATATAATTGGGTAAGACTTGCAGTTTGACAAACTCAAGGAAGGGGGGGGGGGGCTTGATTACATTAGTCTCTGGATGGCACTATTATGTCATTTTTATTCAGTTGAAGCATCATGGTTGCAGGTAATCTTTTAAAGGCAGTGGTGAAAGTAATAGATGAGCCAAATTACTTCACAAAAATATTCAGCAAAAATGTGGATTTTATTTCTTTGTGTGTGTGTGTGGGGGGGGGCGGTTTGCATATGCAGACCTTGATGCCCCTACAAGCCTGTCTAGGTACCAACCTCATAAATATTGCCACATTGCCTATCCCTAATCTATACAATTCAATGTCATGAATGTCAACTGATCAATCTCATGAGCTTCAACTTGAAACAATGTACATAGACCTTCCCAAGACTAGACTGGGGCAACTACCATTGAGCTCGTAATTATACAAATATCAGCTGCTTCAAGTTGAGTGGTAAAACTAGCCTCCTGGGTAGTCCGAGGATCAAACGATCATGTTTACAGAGCCTCACTACGAATGTCTGATATATCCGAACATGCAAATTGTATGCGACCCCACGGGCCAGCCAATCAAAGTTGAGTTTAGATATGTTGACACTAGGGCTGGTTGACCTACGACAGTTGACCCATGTAAAGGGACATAACATGAAATAGCTAGATGGGCGTTTCGAGAAAAAAAAGTGTAGTAAAATTGTTGAACAAAATTGTAAGAAATCTATAAGTTTTAACTTCCTTTGACTTTTGGACCAAAAGTTTAGATTTTTTGACCGAAGAGGTATTTATGAATGGAAATAAATATGTGCTTGGCCGGTATTCTACACTTTGTTTAAGACCGGTTGAGTCTGGATGCTGATAACGACCCTTGCCTTTGGCTCCGGTCAGTATCATCATCCAGACTCCAAGCCGGTGTTGAACAGTGTTTAATATCGACCAACAAGCACACACATTTATTCCCTCATTGAAAAGATTACGATTTCAACTCGAGTCTTTTCTAGTTGAGTCTCAATGACAACTTAAATAATGGAGATATTAAACGCACAAGTGCAAGTCTCACATAATGTTATTTCACTCTTAGGGCCACTGGACATAACATACTAGTAGTACATACGTTACAGAATTCATATATTACATGTACATGCACTCTGTGAAAAGCAAGTCACAATGTGCAACATAAACTGTACCAGACAATAATTCAAACAATCACTCGTTCATTTTTAAAAAGCACATTGTTTGTACTCAGAACCTCTATCTTGACCGAAGAAAATAGACTTAAAACAACTAAATTACTGAACATAATCACAGCATCCATGCATGGGAAGTAGGATAATTTGTACAAAATATAACCATACATTGTTACAATAAACCAAATCTATTCTCACAAAAACATGTGTACATTCATTAGTTTAGAGTTTTCGCAGTTAGCAAAAGAATAACTTGGACTACTTTATTGCAACAATTGCAGTTTCTGTAGGACCATGTCAAATAAATAAAGCTACCAGCATAACTGAAATAAAGAATTCAACAAACGCTCCGCCCCCCCCCCATTTTCCCATTTCTTGTCTTAGGTCCTTTAGTATCAATGTTGACTTTTTCCATCTCAAATGTCTGAAAGCTCAGTTATTAATTCATAAATTGCACAATTTTGTAAAAGTAAATGAATATACATAAACAAGTAAAACCATACAATATTTAAACCTTTTTTTTACATTTTGCATAGCAGAAATGATTTCTTTTAAACATAATTTACTGAAACCATTTCCCTATGTGATCACTTTTTTATATAATAAACATCATTTGAAATATATTGTCCAACACAATTAAACTAATAAAGACTTTAAGTATATCGTTTAAACAGGAGGCCTTTTTTTTTTATACAAACCAACATATTTGTCAATATGATTGATGTGTATAGCTAACCTACATTCCACCTGTATTTCTGATTAATGAAATTAATAACAAAAAAGTGATCATTTTATGATCTTTATATTTATCTTAAATGTTTGTGGCAAAGTTGCAAATCACAAGCTAGCAAAGTAAATATCAAACCCTACATCATGTGCCATATACGAAAACCAAACTATAACAGCACAGAAACTAGACACAACTTATCTCTGGATAGCTATACACAATAGGATACAAGCAAAACAATTCTAGCTTTCTCACTCAAAAAGTGCTGGACTTTAGCCCCTTCTTAAAAATATATACGTATATATATCATGGATATTAATGTCCTTAAGAAAAATCTACCTATACTATATTCTGAGTTGTTGAAAAAGTTGGGTTCAATGTGTTAATAACAGTGGTTCAACAGCAAAACTGAATGCGCTTAATACCACATTTTGACTGTTTACCGAGACACAAATGAACAATAGGATGGAAGCTTCCAAGAAGTTACATAAGTTAAATATGAACCAGAGTACGTGGATGTGCAGAAACCATGTCAGATGTTGACAATCATGCTGCATCAATCAAGCATGCAGGGACTTGTCTTGTTTCCTTAAACTTTGCAAAAGCAAGAGAAGAAAACAACGCCCTTACTTGTTCATTGTTATAGTCATAAAGCAATGTGATTGGTCAGGTCAATGACAAAAATGTTTCAGATGTCACTGGGCATATGGAAGATGTTCATATAAAGCTAGAATAAATGCAGTAAGCAAAGCTTTGTCTTGCATAGATCAATGTGCACCTCCACATTCTCATGAGTCACACTTCATATGCCTTCTAGCAGTGTTGCAGTACTCATACTCATACTCCAGTACATTTCGTACTCATGGAAATGTACTTGACTACACCACTGCCTTTTAAGTACAATGTATGCTAATATTGACTGCAATGAGTGGTACAATCAAACGATACCATTGCAAGGTGATCCATACCATATTGTAAGTATATTCTCAAGGAAGAGTGGAGGGAAAATATAGCACTCCACGGATCACTAAGTGAAACTCTTTTTACTGTACCACACGTTAGAACAGTCAATATTTACTTTGTATAAACACCTCACCTACAGATACACCGGACAGCTGATTATATACTCCTAATGCAAGACAATATTTATTCAATTTGTGTGTACTGAAATTCACTTGTTATTGCACTTCTGCAATCTTCCCCTTGACAAAATGTTCACACTGGTGTTGCGCTATCAAGAAATGGTCTGCAAGAGCACCCACATCAACACAGACCTCCAGTTGCAGTGATGTAGTTCTTTAGTTGCTGTGCTTTTAGCACTTTGGGTCATGGACTAGTCTTTTGGACAATAGGTAGTACAGTAACAACAAGTGAAGCTTAAAGCATTATTCATACTTGCATAGGTTTGTCTGGGAAGCAAAAGCAGCTACCCTGCACACACGGCACACGCATGAGGCACGTAAACCAGTCAGTGCTACCAGGACAGAAGTACCCCATAATTAGCTCTGAAACCCTGAGCTATGCAACAATTGCACATGCAAGTCGGGTTGCTAGTGGTACCACACTGCAACCTTCAAGAATGACAGTATATACGCATTTCATGGGAGGGATGTTCCATGGAATTCCAATGAATTTCTTCCAATGGAACTAAATGATTATGTATGGGTGTAACAGAACAAATACAACATGGTTCATTTCGGGTAAGTAGTGTATTACTTGTCCACGTTAGGAGGTATGGTAGTCCACATCAGCCCACCTTGGCACCAGTGATTTCACACTACCTCCTCTCACTCAGTGTAACTTGCCACTACTATTTCTCTGATCATGTTGCAATTTGTACAATACCATCAGCTGACACAATCTATGGGTGAGATGTTTAAGAGACTGGGCTCATGAAGAGCCAGTGCACATGCCTGAGGCTTAATGGCTTGTTACACCAGCGTGGAATTGACCACATCATGAGTCCGAGGTGTCGATATTGCCTGCGGTGCTGAAGGTCTAAGGTAGGTTGGGTGACTTTGTTGCGTCGTGTGCTGAAGACTGAACTGACGGGGTTGCTGCCGGTGCGGTTCTTTCTGGGAGGGGCATTAATTGTGGCGTTGATTTCCAGGGTCTGTGTACAGGCAGAAATGCAAAGAAAATTATTGTTAAAAAGATTACTTTTTGTTCCAAATTTCATATTGCAATTCTCAGGCAATTGGGCATGTTTCCAAGTGCATAAACAAAACCTGGAAATGTACATGTACATGCATTTTAATAGCATTCAGGTAAAATGCAACAACATTTTCCACATGAAATCCTCTGTATTACAAAATACATGACCAATGCACAAACACAAAAACACGTATTTCAAGAAGCAATTAGGAAGAAACTACATTACTGCCATAGAGCTACACTGAATTACTAGAGTGCTGACTCGATGTACAAAGTGATGGCTGATGGGCGCATCCATGTTTGTGCACAAACCTATGGAAAACTCAAACTTTTGTACGGCTATTTGTATCTGCGTTTGTATTCCATACAGGTGTGCTATCAAAGCCGATACACTCAAACTGAAATGCACAGTAAATTGAGTGTTTCATTTGCTCTGCGAAAATGTGTGCGCATATCTGCTGCAGCTGATTTTTGCCGTGACGTTTTTTAACCGTCATAATGCGCTTAACTTGCTTGCGTACATGTATGTAGCACTTGCACGTTGCATTTAGAGTACACTTTCAAAATGCAATCCATCTAATTTCATTATGTTCTACACAACACGAACGTGAATTCAAAATGGCTGTGAGCAAGATGGTATAAAGTATCTCCATCCCAAGCTGGAGATATGATCCCAATTTCAGACCAAAGACCCAGGCAGGGGTAGCTTCCACCGCCGGTGACACAAGTTTCACCTCCCCCTTACCCCCCCCCCCCCCCCTTCCCTCCCCGATAGACGTCACACACGGAAAAAAGGTTACAGTTACTTAACAAAAACTTCGATGAAAACCGGCGTCTTCTCTCTTCGCAGCATTCAAAAGCTCCCTGTGGCAGAAAAAAGAGCAAGTATACATTGTAAATTCAATATCCAAATTTTCTGACATCACGTCCTGTCATCAAACCTCCAATACA
This sequence comes from Patiria miniata, assembly GCF_015706575.1. Classification (NCBI taxonomy): domain Eukaryota; kingdom Metazoa; phylum Echinodermata; class Asteroidea; order Valvatida; family Asterinidae; genus Patiria; species Patiria miniata. The sequence continues at coordinate 1,616,556 of NW_024037052.1, forward strand.
TTTCCATTTTATCAACAAGTACTGTATGTCCAACTTGCCATCTCAAACTCCAAAGATATACCCCAAGGTCTACCTCCACGTTAAAATCCAGCAAGCCCATTCAAATGCAAGGAAGCGCATCAAAACAGAGACGTTTTGCAAGGAGAAACATTACTCATTTACCTGTGGGAGATGAATGCTGCACTTGGACGACCTTACTTCTGTGCCCTTCATCTTCAATCTGCACACACAGAAAAGAGAAAACTGGGAAGAAACAAAAAGTGTTAGTGAAATGTCAAAACTCTGCATCTTTGAACATTCAACGAAGACGAACGGAACTGAAACAAGGGTGAACACAGTGGGCCCGGACAAATAGGGAGACGAAACAGACAGACATGAACAGAACGCAACAAAACAGCCGGCAACCCACCACACACACTTTCACAACGGTCGTCCTGGGGCTAAGACCTGCAAAGAGGACATATCTCCATCCCAAGCTGGAGATATGATCCCAATTTCAGACCAAAGACCCAGGCAGGGGTAGCTTCCACCGCCGGTGACACAAGTTTCACCTCCCCCTTACCCCCCCCCCCCTTCCCTCCCCGATAGACGTCACACGGAAAAAGGTTACAGTTACTTAACAAAAACTTCGATGAAAACCGGCGTCTTCTCTCTTCGCAGCATTCAAAAGCTCCCTGTGGCAGAAAAAAAGAGCAAGTATACATTGTAAATTCAATATCCAAATTTTCTGACATCACGTCCTGTCATCAAACCTCCAATACATTTCCATTTTATCAACAAGTACTGTATGTCCAACTTGCCATCTCAAACTCCAAAGATATACCCCAGGTCTACCTCCACGTTAAAATCCAGCAAGCCCATTCAAATGCAAGGAAGCGCATCAAAACAGAGACGTTTTGCAAGGAGAAACATTACTCATTTACCTGTGGGAGATGAATGCTGCACTTGGACGACCTTACTTCTGTGCCCTTCATCTTCAATCTGCACACACAGAAAAGAGAAAACTGGGAAGAACAAAAAGTGTTAGTGAAATGTCAAAACTCTGCATCTTTGAACATTCAACGAAGACGAACGGAACTGAAACAAGGGGTGAACACAGTGGGCCCGGACAAATAGGGAGACGAAACAGACAGACATGAACAGAACGCAACAAAACAGCCGGCAACCCACCACACACACTTTCACAACGGTCGTCCTGGGCTAAGACCTGCAAAGAGGACATATCTCCATCCCAAGCTGGAGATATGATCCCAATTTCAGACCAAAGACCCAGGCAGGGGTAGCTTCCACCGCCGGTGACACAAGTTTCACCTCCCCCTTACCCCCCCCCCCTTCCCTCCCCGATAGACGTCACACGGAAAAAAGGTTACAGTTACTTAACAAAAACTTCGATGAAAACCGGCGTCTTCTCTCTTCGCAGCATTCAAAAGCTCCCTGTGGCAGAAAAAAAGAGCAAGTATACATTGTAAATTCAATATCCCAATTTTCTGACATCACGTCCTGTCATCAAACCTCCAATACATTTCCATTTTATCAACAAGTACTGTATGTCCAACTTGCCATCTCAAACTCCAAAGATATACCCCAAGGTCTACCTCCACGTTAAAATCCAGCAAGCCCATTCAAATGCAAGGAAGCGCATCAAAACAGAGACGTTTTGCAAGGAGAAACATTACTCATTTACCTGTGGGAGATGAATGCTGCACTTGGACGACCTTACTTCTGTGCCCTTCATCTTCAATCTGCACACACAGAAAAGAGAAAACTGGGAAGAAACAAAAAGTGTTAGTGAAATGTCAAAACTCTGCATCTTTGAACATTCAACGAAGACGAACGGAACTGAAACAAGGGGTGAACACAGTGGGCCCGGACAAATAGGGAGACGAAACAGACAGACATGAACAGAACGCAACAAAACAGCCGGCAACCCACCACACACACTTTCACAACGGTCGTCCTGGGGCTAAGACCTGCAAAGAGGACATATCTCCATCCCAAGCTGGAGATATGATCCCAATTTCAGACCAAAGACCCAGGCAGGGGTAGCTTCCACCGCCGGTGACACAAGTTTCACCTCCCCCTTACCCCCCCCCCTTCCCTCCCCGATAGACGTCACACGGAAAAAAGGTTACAGTTACTTAACAAAAACTTCGATGAAAACCGGCGTCTTCTCTCTTCGCAGCATTCAAAAGCTCCCTGTGGCAGAAAAAAAGAGCAAGTATACATTGTAAATTCAATATCCAAATTTTCTGACATCACGTCCTGTCATCAAACCTCCAATACATTTCCATTTTATCAACAAGTACTGTATGTCCAACTTGCCATCTCAAACTCCAAAGATATACCCCAAGGTCTACCTCCACGTTAAAATCCAGCAAGCCCATTCAAATGCAAGGAAGCGCATCAAAACAGAGACGTTTTGCAAGGAAAACATTACTCATTTACCTGTGGGAGATGAATGCTGCACTTGGACGACCTTACTTCTGTGCCCTTCATCTTCAATCTGCACACACAGAAAAGAGAAAACTGGGAAGAAACAAAAAGTGTTAGTGAAATGTCAAAACTCTGCATCTTTGAACATTCAACGAAGACGAACGGAACTGAAACAAGGGGTGAACACAGTGGGCCCGGACAAATAGGGAGACGAAACAGACAGACATGAACAGAACGCAACAAAACAGCCGGAACACCACACCACCACACACACTTTCACAACGGTCGTCCTGGGGCTAAGACCTGCAAAGAGGACATATCTCCATCCCAAGCTGGAGATATGATCCCAATTTCAGACCAAAGACCCAGGCAGGGGTAGCTTCCACCGCCGGTGACACAAGTTTCACCTCCCCCTTACCCCCCCCCCCCTTCCCTCCCCGATAGACGTCACACGGAAAAAAGGTTACAGTTACTTAACAAAAACTTCGATGAAACCGGCGTCTTCTCTCTTCGCAGCATTCAAAAGCTCCCTGTGGCAGAAAAAAAGAGCAAGTATACATTGTAAATTCAATATCCAAATTTTCTGACATCACGTCCTGTCATCAAACCTCCAATACATTTCCATTTTATCAACAAGTACTGTATGTCCAACTTGCCATCTCAAACTCCAAAGATATACCCCAAGGTCTACCTCCACGTTAAAATCCAGCAAGCCCATTCAAATGCAAGGAAGCGCATCAAAACAGAGACGTTTTGCAAGGAGAAACATTACTCATTTACCTGTGGGAGATGAATGCTGCACTTGGACGACCTTACTTCTGTGCCCTTCATCTTCAATCTGCACACACAGAAAAGAGAAAACTGGGAAGAAACAAAAAGTGTTAGTGAAATGTCAAAACTCTGCATCTTTGAACATTCAACGAAGACGAACGGAACTGAAACAAGGGGTGAACACAGTGGGCCCGGACAAATAGGGAGACGAAACAGACAGACATGAACAGAACGCAACAAAACAGCCGGCAACCCACCACACACACTTTCACAACGGTCGTCCTGGGGCTAAGACCTGCAAAGAGGACATATCTCCATCCCAAGCTGGAGATATGATCCCAATTTCAGACCAAAGACCCAGGCAGGGGTAGCTTCCACCGCCGGTGACACAAGTTTCACCTCCCCCTTACCCCCCCCCCCCCTTCCCTCCCCGATAGACGTCACACGGAAAAAAGGTTACAGTTACTTAACAAAAACTTCGATGAAAACCGGCGTCTTCTCTCTTCGCAGCATTCAAAAGCTCCCTGTGGCAGAAAAAAGAGCAAGTATACATTGTAAATTCAATATCCAAATTTCTGACATCACGTCCTGTCATCAAACCTCCAATACATTTCCATTTTATCAACAAGTACTGTATGTCCAACTTGCCATCTCAAACTCCAAAGATATACCCCAAGGTCTACCTCCACGTTAAAATCCAGCAAGCCCATTCAAATGCAAGGAAGCGCATCAAAACAGAGACGTTTTGCAAGGAGAAACATTACTCATTTACCTGTGGGAGATGAATGCTGCACTTGGACGACCTTACTTCTGTGCCCTTCATCTTCAATCTGCACACACAGAAAAGAGAAAACTGGGAAGAAACAAAAAGTGTTAGTGAAATGTCAAAACTCTGCATCTTTGAACATTCAACGAAGACGAACGGAACTGAAACAAGGGTGAACACAGTGGGCCCGGACAAATAGGGAGACGAAACAGACAGACATGAACAGAACGCAACAAAACAGCCGGCAACCCACCACACACACTTTCACAACGGTCCCTGGGGCTAAGACCTGCAAAGAGGACATATCTCCATCCCAAGCTGGAGATATGATCCCAATTTCAGACCAAAGACCCAGGCAGGGGTAGCTTCCACCGCCGTGACACAAGTTTTCACCTCCCCCTTACCCCCCCCCCCTCCTCCCCGATAGAACGTACCACGGACAAAAGTTACAGTTACTTACAAAAACTTCGATGAA
>NW_024037052.1:1621500-1647906 GCF_015706575.1 Patiria miniata
TAATTTGGCTCATCTATTACTTTCACACACACTGCCTTTAAAAGATTACCTGCCAACCATGATGCTTCAACTGATAAAAATGACATAATAGTGCCATCCAGAGACTAATGTAATCACAAGCCCCCCCCCCCCTTCCTTGAGTTTGTCAAAACTGCAAAGTCTTCAACCCATTATATATATATGTGGTCTGGTTGTCTTTACCCCCCCCCCCCCCTCGTGCATACATGCCTGGTATTGGCTCAACTGTGGCTTCTATTAGTGATTTCTTGATTGGTCAAAACATTCAACACGGTGTGCACTGTGTGTAACAAACTAACAGACATGTATGTTGTACATATGTGCTTATCTTCAACCAAATTTGAATTCTTATACTGATAGGTTGATACATGAAACAGGCATGCAACTCAAAATTTACAAGAAAAGGAGGAAATTCCAAACCACACAAGCCTTTGTACAGTATTTTTCAAAAATTGTAATGGCATTCATGAGAAGAAAAGAAAGAAGGAAATCAGCAGATCCAAGGAAAAATTGCATGCCTGATGGCAACAACAGTGTTATTATCCCATAATGGGCCACACTGCACCACACAACGCAAGACGCTTGCTGCACGTACGTATGTGGTAGATGAAAGCTGAAACGTGACGACAGCGTGCACGTAATGTGCATGAAGTGTGCTGGAAGATGAATTGTTAAACCCACTCACACTCATGGAACACACAAAATAAAGCGCTTGAATGCCAATCACAAATTTGTTCTGAAAGCTTGCATAGATCCTTTTAATATTCTACATTTAATTCCAAAATCCTTCACCATAAAAATAAAGTCCTTAAAATAGCCAACTTATTTTAAAAAGTATTTCACTGCAAAAATTCCAAAAGATATTAACAGTTGCAAAAATAATCTCTCTGTTCAATCCTTACTGCCAAGCATATCAATAGGGCTCACTCAATGACGGTCATCTCTTGATTGCTTATTTTACGCAATCAAGCACGCATTGCGCAGTGTTAAAAATGTTCCAAACACACGCGCTTCTTGCTTGAAATGTGTTTGAAATACGACACAGCCGATGTGCGTTATTCAGTTGATGCTCAAAATGTTGATGCATGTGGCTGGTCTGTAGGAAATGACGTCATTTGAATGAGACCTATTGATATGGGACACCATATAAGATTGTGTATGGTAGAATACATGACTGATTTGCATACACTACTTTGTACATCTCTCCTACATTAGAACAACATGCAGGACATGACCCCAATACATGTACTTTTTGTGCATAGTTAATTGGAATAACAAGCTTGACACAAATGTTTGGAACAACAAATGGGTATTGAAGGACAACTTGCAAACTAGATGGTGAGAAGAGGGCACTATTTACCATTCTGAAATGAACAGGACTGTTCATGTAGTCATCGAGGACAAAACGTGGACATCTGCGTTTCTGCTGTCAGAATAGCAGATTGAGTATTTTTTGAATGGTTCATTTTGTTCTGCTTTCCCGCCTTTGTGCTACCATAAATGCAGAATTTACTGTTTAATAAAATCCACTGTAGTGCTTTTATGCTACCTGAAATGCAGATTTTGCTTTTCCTCCCTTGCTGGAGGGAGAAAAAGTGGACATCTGCTTTTCTCTTGTTCAAAAATCAGATCAAACCGTTTCTGACGTTTCCATTTCCTGCTTTTGTGCTACCCAAAATGTATATTTTTGTTTTTTGCTTTTCTCATTTCTTAGAACCAGAAAAGCAAAACGAACCTTTGGTAACTACCATTTGTATTCTGCTTTTGGTTAAAAGGAAAATGAAACGGTGCTTCTGAGAAAAATAAGCACCGTTTCATTTTTCTTTGAGTGTAGGTTAACAGGGTTTTTTAGGCGTTCCCCCTTAAAGAGCTTCCACATCACAAAGTTACAAAATGAAAAATGTATTGTCGGAAAATGGCCATACTTCTGTTATCTGCTCTTCTGACAGCAGAAAAGCGATGTCCACTTTGTGTCCTCCTTGGGCCTTACCATAGTGTACCCAAAGTATCGCATTTGAGAAGTCTTTGCTGTGCGCAGTAAACCCATATGTGAGCTGCACAAGCATTACTTCAATAACATCTGAACATACTGGCATGCAATTTCAGTAGTTATTGCCTCCATTTTAAACAGATTCAATTTCAAAACATTGACTATTTTGGCAGTATACATTGCCCCCACAATATAATGGAGCCTTTTCATGTCAAGGTTCCTGTGAGATAACAAATACAACAAACTCTCTCCAGTTTTAAGTAACCAAAGTAACTGTACATGTGGGCATTGTTATGTTAGTACTGTTACTATTCTACGCAGAACAACCGGCCATTCGTACTAAAGTGACAAAGTGACATCAGTTCTCACGTAGCACATGAACAAAAAGGAGCCTTTTTCTCTAAATGTTTGAAATCGTTCACAAGAACAGCGAATACAGCAGCTGAACTATCAGCATGCTAGCATCGGTGGATTTATAGGATCTCCTCCAACTGTTTCTAATCTTAAGTTGTCAGACAAGTCAATTATTAATAACATCAGACATACATGCACTGTTCTTGTGAATATCAGATTTTTGACCCAGGGTGGCAAAAAGGTTCACTTTTTCTATTCACTTGGCACAATAAAATGTTTATGCATAGGCCTTTGTGGGAAAGACAATAGCAACGAAGTCCTATGTCCAATTTGATTGAAAGTTTGATAAGGTTTCCCTGTATTCTCAAGATGTACAGTATCCACTCAGCTATAACTTCAACAGGTAAGTTGTTATGGATCTAACTTAAGATTTGGAGCAATTTTGTTTTTGCTTCAAAAAAAAAAAACCCAAAAGGCACAAATATCACAAGATCCTATGCATCTTCAAACAGAGAATGAGGCTTCCCAAAGTTATAAGTCATTTGATCAAATGTGGAGACACAGTGAGGGGTGATTGTGTGTATTACTAGAGATTCCTGAGGTCTGTTTCCACGCCATAGATCAGAGCCTTGAGTTGATGTAGCTCACTCTGCATCTTCTTTGATCTCTTAGCTGTCTGATGAATATTATGCAGCATGAACATATCACCATCTTCCCCAACACCCACTGTCACCTGTTCAGCATGGCAACAAAACAAGAAGGGTTTACATTACAAAGCACTGACAATGATCCAGGGCTAGGGATGTAGTTGATTCCATTCACAAGTCCACCACAAGTCCAGACACAAGTAATTCGTGAGTCCATCACAAGTCCAGGCACAAGATACACTGGATGCCTTTGTCAAAGCTCATTTGAATAGCTTGTGAGTTAAATTGGTGTTGGAGGACTTGTGGTGGACTTGCAGGGACTAGTGATGGACTCGACTACATCCCTGCAATGATGTCCTTGCAATCTTGATTTCAGTGACAACATCATTATGGACTAAGATGACATAACATCTCACTAACAGAATCTGCTTCTTGATTTAGTCAAGAGCACGTTTCATGGAATGCACCATTTTACTTTATATAATCGACATACAGATCGTTGTCATTTGATTGGTGGAACTCACATCATGTGGCATTCGTTATTGCTCCCATTCACGCCGGGGCTCAAAAAGTCCCATTCGCCTATGGGGAATGGGAAATACTATTGAACAGTTAGGATCATTCTTGTTCCATGACGCAGTTGTATGCAAATGCATGCTGGTGTGCGCGTTTAGCATTGCACGTAGCCAGCGTTGGGTTCAAACATTTTCGTGAAGGGGTGGTTTGGAAGAGAAAAATACATTTTCAACCAATTTTATATTGAAATAAAAGTTCAAATATCAAATGACAAGGATCTATGTGTCAGTTATATAAAACAAATATAAAAGTTCGACATGTTTTTGTACATGGTGGAAGTGTGGCCTTTATTTATGGAGGTAGTCCAGTAAAATGGCCACATATGGGGCTAAGCATGACCCAGCCTTTGGGGTACTTGTTCGCAGTGTCCGCACCACGATCTGCATGAACTGCTCTATAGCTGACCAACATAGGAAAGTAGAAAACAGCAACGGACAAATGCAAACTAACAACATGACTGACATGAACAGACAATACTCCACCTTGTAGAGTTGCTTCTCAACATCCTTGAGTTGGTTTCTCAAGATTCGGGTATCATTCTTGAAACCTTCTATCTCCAGATTCCGTCGCTTCTCCATGGCCTCATACCGCTGGTTCATCAGGTGTAAACGCTTAGCAAGCTTTTCCGTCTTATCCTGTGGATAAATAACCACAAGAATGAATGGTACTAGAAACAGGTTTCGGCAATAGATCAGAAATGGCTTAAACTTTGCATGAGCAGTTGGTACTGTTTGAATATCAGAGTTTATTTTGTTCACTTTTCGATAGCAATCAGAACAATCCACTGAAGGGAATTTGAAGTCGGAATTCTATTTTTGATACATTTTGGTACCAACAAAATAGGATTACATAATAATCCTGTTTTAATCCTAAAAATGTGATAAATAGTGATATGACAGTATTCTACCAATACACACACACAAATATGTACTCATGCCATCAGTTTCTGTCATGAGAAAGTATAGGTCATGAAAAAACTGACTGGACCTTTTTTTTTTACGTTTTGCGTAATTTGTTTCGCTTCAGTGACTTCTAATATTTCAGCCTTCGAAAATGTCCTTCCGTTACCGAAAAAATACATATTTTTAATTTATTTTCAAAACTTGCAGTATGAATGCAATGAAAGTTATTGTGCAAAGCAAGTTTAGGTAGGCCTTCAATATGACATTATAACTGACACTGCTGTACGTATCGTTTTTTAATTACAATTAATTAAATCCCGTCCTTCCGTTACCAAATTGGTAACGGAAGGACGGTAACGGAAGGACAAATGTTATTTTTATCAAATGTAACGACATTTGTGCTCATGTTTGAAAAATGAAAATCACTGCAACTACATGCATGTATAATGCGCATTGAAAGGACATTCATGTGACCCACCTTCACAAAGCTGGTATGAGCAGGGCAAGGTGTTCATTACAAAGGATGGCACAGGCATATGTATAACATGTACATGTACAATGTACATGTATGACAATGTACCGGTACTCATACATGTATGGAGTTGTTGCAGAAAATCAAATCATTAAGTTGCTGCTATCACCATTCATGGACAATAGAGAAAGATACAATTTCTGTGAAGCCATTCCAGAAGCAAATTAAGTAAAAAATGAGATGGCAGAAAGTACCAGTGCTATTGGGCACTTTCATACAATTTACATGTGTAAGACATGTGAGGTGCAATTTTTGACAAATTAAGTTAACAACTTCAGGCTGGATGTTTATAAGATAATTATTGTTAATACTCTAAATCATTAAAATTTGATTTCAAACACTGAATTTAGAGTTCAATTAAAAGCAACACCTAAAACATTTTTTAAAGCACAATGATTCTGAAGCCATCAGTTCTACCTGTAGATGTTTTTAATGTACATGTAAGCTGGTCGCCCCCCCCCCCCCCCCCCCCCACCCTTTAGGTAAACCACTGAACCTACTGGTGTTATTATTAAAAGTTGTTGGTGAACATGTAACCAATATACTCAAGTGCTCAAATACTGTGTATTTAAAACTTTTAAGGATTAAGGTGATGGGTTTGAAGTCCATTTCTGTAGTTGTCTTGTGTTCGTGAATTATGTGTTTTTGGTTGTTTTCATTTTTCATTTGTTATCATTAATTAGCAGGCTTCTATCTTTATCTCAATAGTTTCTTGGGTATAATTATTTATGCCAGGTCTGCATATTGTTGATTTCACATTCAGTTACACATTTCAGCAATTTATTTCACTTGTATAATTAGTGTAAATTCACATTTTATTCATGCTATAATTGAGTAAACCTTTTGTCCTTCCGTTACCGTCCTTCCGCTACCAAATTATAATCCACTTAAGACATTGTAATTATATCACCGAAACACTTAAAGTCAAATGAAAGGTGGTATAGTATAGATAAAGCCGCAGGGATTCCATTTCCTACCTTTGAAATATAATTGCCCCATAAAATTCACAGAGTTTATGCAAAACGCGTGTAAGTTGGAAAACCCTCGTCCGTTTTACCGTCCTTCCGTTACCGACCTCATTAATATTCATAATTCATTAACGAGAGGTATGCATGCCCCCAAAAGTGTGGAAATTGAAGGTAGCATTATAGCAATACCATTGTGACATTTGCTTGCTGTAACTAATAACAGTGGCTGTGATAGGCACATTTGAAATTTTGTTTAATGAGCGAAAACGTCCTTCCGTTACCGTGGAATTGCCCAAAAGCAGTAAAAAATTCTGAGCTCTCCATAGGTTTGTGCACAAAAATGGACGCACCCAGCAGTGTACATTCTGTACAGTAAGTTAAGTCTCTAGTCATTTTAAGCTACAGTCCATCATTTGCAGCTATCCAAAAAGTAACTGATGTAATTATCGTTGAAAAACATACTTGGTTGGTTGACAGTACTAAATTCTCTCTGAAATTATTCTTTCTGACATGCTGTCATTTTGAAGAAATCAACAAAAGAAGGTCTTCAGACGCATCGTTGGAAATTTCTGTTAGTAGTTCGCTTTTTTATTTGGCGAAGCACGCACAAGCGTTGACACGATGCAAACGTGCGCGCAGTTGCCTTAATTCATCGTATCAGTGCATGACACCGCGTAGCTGCAATCGGCTCAATGAGAATGTGTCTCAATTCAGGCCCAATTCAAAACATGATTCAGCAACATGATTCAGCAACTTTTATTTGAAATCGAGATCCGCAGGCCCGGTTCTGTGTTTTTTTGTCCCGTTCTGTTCACAAACTCATCTATGTTTCAAGTCACAGACCATACAGGGATGAAACTGGCCTATGGGGAAAAAATCTGAAAATAGGCCAGCCAAAATTCTGTGTCCGAAATCTGGGCTGCGCCGCAAGTACACATACGTACTATATGTACAATAAACTTCGTGTTCAATTTCTGGACATCGCCTCCTTTTTTTCTTTTACATGTACATGTAGATCCAAATGAAATTTTACGATGTGAAAAATGTTCAGTGTTTCCATAAGATTAAAAAGCCCGAATTAGGGTTGGAGTTTCTGACTCGTAATTAAAGAAATTCACATCTTACTTGAGACACGGAGAAAGTCAAGGAAAAAGTCCAAGACAACAAGTCCACTAACGCATGGTAGGTGGAACTGGAAAAAGTTTGGCATTAGGCCTGCCGTCTTTTTCGTACAACAACTGCCGGTGAAATTTGTCTTCTATGCTCTCCTCGCCTTCCTCAAGATTTTGCATGGAAGAGATCGTCAGACTAAAACCACCACGTTGCAATCATTCAGTATCATTTGTACAACACTGAATAAAGTAGATCTGCCAAAGTCCAAAATGCTCCTTATGTGCGATTACCCCAATAGTTTGATTGCAGCTTTTGAGGGGGCCATTCAGTTGTGACTTTGTAACAAGATTCTTTTGTTTTGCTAACTTTTGAAAAAAAAATGATTTCTGAATGGAAAAGTTAGTTCTTTTTTTAAAGCAATTCAAACGAATTTGCTTGAAAATGATCATTATTGTATTGTATTTAACTTGAAATGATTTCTTTGTGCAGGAAGCTTCTCTATAATGCCCACCTCAATTTCCAAGTTCTGTGTTTGTCTCTCTTCCAGTGCATGATCTGAGATGACTAAGACGTCATCTTTGGAGACATCTAGTTGTTCCTTACATCGATCCAGCTCCTGTAGTAGACGGTCCTTCTCTGCCATCCAGACTCGCTCCTGAGATCGTCCTTCATACTTCAGCTCTAGATAGTCCTTAGTGCTGTCATACAACATCTGCTGTGTACGATGTAACCTATTAACAGAAGAATGTCCATGACAAGTGATGTATGATGGTTGAACAAGGTAGCTGAATAAAGGATACACATTCTACTTTTGTTTAAAGAACGGTAAGTGTCTTATTAGTCATTCATAAGATTTCATTTCATTTTGCGTCGGGGTGATGTAAATCAAATTAGGTTTTGCCCTTCACCGACATATAAACACTGTATACTCTCTGTGTTACCTCCCGAGTGAAAGTTGAAAAAAATCACTCCGGTCAAACCCATGACCCTCCTGCTTTCTAGTGCAGATGTCTTACCACTTGACCACCGAGCTAACGGGATCAGTTGGCTGGTTCGAATCTGATGTACATAGCAGCGGGTACTACATTAACTATTCATAAGATGGTAAGACATCTGCAATAGAAAGCAGGAGGTCGTGGGTTCGAGTCCCACCGGAGTGATTTTTTTCCAACTTTCACTCGGGAGGAAACACACTGAGAATACAGTGTTTATACATCGGTGATGGACAAAACCTAATTTGGTTTTATTAGTCAATTGACTCATGTAATTTCAGCAAGCACACACTGCATATGCCTCCATGTTATTTTGGCAAGATGTGTTGCCAATATACTAGTGTGGAAAGACTGTGGTTTCTAAAATAACTAAGATCAAAGTGCTTTACATTATTATTACCCCTGATCATTGGGCCAATGAAACATTGCAAATACAATCTCAGCTTCCTGTGGAATATGGATTTTTATTCACGAGGAAGTCATTTTAGTCATGTTCCCTGACAGTATTTTATAAACTATTGAATAGGATGGTGCCAGACTATTTTTGCATTCTAGCCTCACTTTCAATTTTTATTTTAAATGTGGCTTAAAAACATTAGGGTATGTTTAACAACAAATTTAAATTTTCATTAAAGCAGACTGGTATTAATTTGTAATTAATTTTATGTCACTGCTTTAATTTCTCTTTGCAAGTTCCAAATATGAAGATTTTACCTCGCTTTCAATTTAATATAGTCGACTCCTGAATAAAGCCCATACAGCTCGGTGTAGTCATTTCGACGCAAGGTAGCTAAAATCAATCACAATTGCGATCTCTGTTCTCACAGGTACCCATTTACTCCTGGGTGGGGCGAAGCAATGAGTGACAAAGTGTCTTGCCAAAGGGAACATGCACCATAACCCCAGGCTGGACTCGAACCCACAACCTGTAGAATTACCCACAGACAACGAGTTCAATGCTCCAGACCATGAGGCCAGGGCACTCCACATATTTAGAAATGTTTTGCCAATTCATGCAACAACACAAACACCAGGTAATATAATCTATTTGAAACCCCTGCCCGTTGTCCAAACTGCACACATGTGCATTTATCTTTATTGGTACCTTCAAGGATGTAACTGGGGTCCAAGTTGCTGGAGGGCCCTAAAGGGACCTCAGTTTCTAGTAGGAGGCAGTCTTTGAGCAGAGGGGTCCATGCCCCTCATCCTCCTCCCCTATCATTAGCTATGCCACTGGGCACCTTTGTCAAGTTCATTTAAGATTATAAGGAATCAATGAAGGGAGTTCCTACTTTTCATTGAGGGAGTGAATCTTGGAGCGATCTCTCTCAATCACAGTCTGCATCTCTTCCATCCTGACCCTACGATCCTCCAGCAAGGCTTCCGTCCGCTCTCTAGATAGCTCAGCTTGTTCCTTCATCTGAGATTGTAGAGCTTCAATCTGTAGCAACAGACTCTCTGGCTCTGCCTGCTGCTGGTCTGAATCAGGATGGACAGCTTTGGGCTGGGCGCTGTTGGACTGAAATGAGGATTGGAAAATATTGATGGATGGTAACAGGATCAACCTGCTGGTACAGACTCGGACAAAAGAAACCACCATTTTGGAGATGATCTGATCAATTATCGTGATTGAAGCAACTTTACTGGGATAACGTATGTAACTAATCTTGGAAAGTTCATGGTATGATGAGGCGGCTTTTTGCCAAACTCACTTCTCAGGGGAGTAACTACAGGTAATTTCATCAGCTGATCAAGGAATTATCAACACACCTACCAAAAGCTGCAACAGATATATATATTTACTATTAATACTATGAAAGTAAGTAAAGTCTGTCATTAGCCAATACATCTCCGGTTTCAAAGGCATGAAACGACCGAGGATATTTTTTTATCCCCCCTGGATAGGATGCCAGTCCATTGCAGGTTACTTCCCAGCTAATATCGGTACCTATTTATACTCCTGGGTGGAGAGAGGCAAGTGGGGGTGAAGTGGCTTGCCCAAGGACACACATATAACCGGCAACTAGATTCGGACCCCTGACCCTCTGATCATGAGTCACAAACCTTAACCATATTAATGCTTAAAAAAAAATTAAAATCCCATAGACCTTATAAATAGTTAATGCGATGCCCGCTGCCATGTACCAATACATCAGATTCGAGCCAGCCAACCGATCCCATTAGCTCAGTGGTCAAGTGGTAAAACATCTGCACTAGAAAGCAGGAGGTTGTGGGTTCGAGTCCCAACCGAGTGATTTTTTCCAACTTTTACTCAGGAGGTAACACACTGAGTATTCAGTGTTTATACATCAATGAAGGGCAAAACCTGATTTGACATACATTGTATTAATACTATGATCCACTAGTTTATCTGACCCACAAATACTAAAAATGGGCCTGATATGGTTGGTATGAGATCTGAGGAGTGTTGGCTTTGCAATGTTTTATCAACCACCCTTTGCCTCAACCATACCGGTATGTAATCTCTACCTACCTTTTGTGTTAGCAGTAACTCTGTGTTGTGCATTCCTCCGTGTTCTGTTGTTCTGTGGTCTGCTTGGCACTCTGGCTTTTAAACCCCAATATTTCACCCTCTGGAAAAAAAAAACCAGACAGGCAAGTAAGAAGAAAACATGAGACGTCTTGGAAATTACAGGTTACACCTTCATATACCTTTGAAATCTGATGGACAGTGTGTGCAGATATATAATTGTTTGCCAGAATAAAATGCAATGTTCAAAGTTGGGTCAAAAGTCTTCTAATGCCCGACTGTAATTCATTGTAATAAACCAGTTCTGTATTTCAATGACCTGAGGTCATTTGGGATAACATTGCTGACACGATGTTAGGCGATGTTACGCGCACGACCACTCTGGTGGTAATTTACACACAAGCGTCGCGCACCCGCATTCATGCGCCTTTGATCGTTCTACTATCCCGAATGACCGGTGACCCATATCGTTGTGCACATAAGCAGTTGAAATACCGAACTGGCTTATCCATGGCATTCCTTGAGTTGTTTGCTTGTTTGGAAAAGGATGAGACATTTAGGACAACTTGAAGAACTGTTGACACTTAAAATACCCAATACAAGGGAACTTGACTAGGTTTACTCTTAATAATGTTTAAATGGGGGCAGTTCCGCAGTGTCAGACGTACATTTTGGGCAATTCAACAGTGTATGTAATTGTAGTTATAATCACGGGGTAGATTTTAATTCTGATAAAACATATCAGTTAGTCACTAGTTACTTTGATGAGTCAAAGAAGAAATTATTCATCCAACTTTGTTGCTGTAGTAGAAATTGGCTCAAAACACCGGACGTACTCAGACAAATCAATTTTTTGTATTGTCATCAATTGATTTTCCATTTACAAGTAACAGCCAAACTGTTGAACTTGTTAGGGAATGTACAACATTTGCTTTTGCTGCAATGTTCAAAATAAGTGCATCTGGGGGATTAGTGTGCTATAAAAAATATTGTTAAAGGGCATGTACAACATTTGCTTTTGCTGCAATAATCAGAAATAAATGGATTTGGAGGATTAGTATGTTTTAGCAAATATTGTTAAAATGACTTGTTTCACGTTTTGGGCTTGTAGATGTTGGAAAAACCAAGAAAACCATTCATGTTCTTGTAGTCTGGTTCACAGACCCCATTTAAGATGAAACAGAGAATTTATAGACTTTGGGGGATTGTAAGATCAGAGAGGCAGTCTAGTAGGCTTGTACCCCTTCAAAGGTGTGTAATCAATTGCACAGAAAACACAGAATAACTAATTATGAAAAATTAGGAGTAGTTTTAAAAAAAAAAACAGTTTTCTCCATTGCTGGTCGGCCGACCAGCGTTGGAAAAATACCATTTTTTTTTTTAAATGTCAGCACACCAGGAGCCACGATTTTACAGGATGCTTTAGGCTGTCATCCCCTAACAATCCACTAAGGTATTTAGTGATACTTTGTTCATATCGTTTTGTAATATTTGCCAATGTTGTATCTTCCCTTTAAACTGACCTATTTCACGTTTTGGGTTCGGAAATGCCAGAAAATCTAAGAAATCCAACCATGTTCTTGTGGTCTGGTGACATGAGACGTAAGATGAGACGTAGCACTTTGTACACTTTGAGGAAGTTAGGTCAGAGAATCAGTCTAGCAGGCTTGTACCCCTACACAGATGCGTAATTGATTGCAAAGAAAATGCGGAATGACTAAATATGAATACAGGATGCTTTAGACTGTCATTCACTGACAGTCCAGTAATATATTTCGTCATAATTTGATCATTTCGTTTTTTGATGTTTGCAATGATGTTGTATCTTCCCTTTTAAATAAACTACATGTCAATAAAATACAGATAATATGCTTCAAATTGATATGTATATTTCTTTTGTGGCATTTTGGCCATTAAGAATTGTTGGCATTCAGGTTTATAATTCTGTAGAATTGCCCATGGATGGGCGAGGGAATTGATTAACAAATTTTGGCCAAGGACATTGACAAATATGAGTCTGCAGCCCCGTTGGTAGAGTTGCCAGTGCGGTGTTACACACTGACCTGCATGTGGATGTCTCTTTTGTGGGTGTTTCTGTGTGACAATTGCCCGCGTTGATGGTTCTTTGTGGAAGTATGTCACTTCAGGACCTGATGGGCTTGATAATGATAACAGATGCTGGATTCTGTCAAGTACAAATCAAATCATTGGAAAAGTTCAAGTTAGTACACCTTTGGTAAATCCAAACTAACAGGGTTTGTTTACTTCCATATCACATTATACGTGTAACTGATTGTACATGTGGGGTATTAAAGCAGCACCAACATTCATACATGTTCATGAATGCATCATCTCTAAACATACTTTTGCACTAGTGTGGAACAAATTGCAATTGCTTAGTCTAGACAAGGGTTGTGCAAAATATACCGAATATCCAAATATTTGATCATCCACCGAATATCCGAATAGCATTTTATCAAATTGAATTGTTTTTTTAATGTGAGCAATGACAAAAAAACCGTCCATGATGTGATTTTATGAGTTTAAGTTGAGAGATTTGATTTGTTTAGTCAAACGCCACACTTTACGCAGATGGTTTGAGAGTTTTCATGAGGAATGTAAGCCCTAATGTGGATCTTCAATATCTGCCAAATGCCAGGTTGTCAGCTAGCTCAAAATCTATATCGATACATTCCAAATTATTTCAATGTCATTGGATGATTTTTTTGTTCAAATTCAAGTTCCAATATTCAAAGACTAAATTATTGGAAAAATGCACAACATTAATAGAGACCTGTTTTGTGAAGCACACCTAGAGAGAACTTGAAGCTCTACCCAGCCCTGCAAACAATGACCTGTACTCTGCCCGCAAGGTTGTCAGTCCGTCATTGCCAATCAAAGAATCCTCCCCAACAGTCACCATCCATCTGCACAACATACAGATTACAGGTACAATGTATATATACATGTACATGGATTCAATTCAGCCTCAGGACAGGCAGTAGCACTGCTATTGTGACAAGGTTTTTGCAGTCGCTTTGCCAACCAACCTCTTTGTCGACAACCACTTCAACGATTTGCTACTTCACCGAATAACCACTTCGCCTACTTGCCACTCCGTCGAATTACCACTTCGCTGAATGACCACTTCGCCGAATTGCACGCAAACGCACGTACTAACAAGTTTGTTATGGTGTAAATCAAGGATTTTCTAATGTTTCTCTTCCCTTTCCTTTGTTTATACTCTGAACATTTTTGCATCTGCTCTCATTGGTTTAGTACACGTTTTCTAATCGAACTCGTCTTCCATTTACAATTCATTGATGACGTTGCATGTGTGTGTCCTTGATTTACACCATAAAGAAATGCCTACAGACACGTACATGTATGTATGGAGCCATAAAAATGAGCTACATGAAAAACTTGGGGTTGTTTTACCCCTTCCTATCCAAACCCATATGAGATTCAACTTTTTTCATTCTATAGTCAACTTGAAACAGTACTGAAGGGGATGAAGATTTAAAAAGAAAAAAAAAAAAGTTTCTGAGAATTAACTGTGTGCGACCAAAAACATGGTCACCGTGTACGGACAGTCAATGATTAATATATTTTATAAATTCCACTTCTTCACTTTCAAAGTGAATTGAGAGGACAATGTCACATAAACCTAGTAAAAGAAGACACAACAAGTATGAAAACCACTTAATATTAAGTACCAGTCAGCTGTTATAATTACCATGAGTTTGTGCATGCGAGCATAATGTGTTAGCAAATACTTTCGGCGAAGTGGTAATTGGGCAAAGCAGTAATTTGGCTAAGTGGTAATTTGGCTGGTTTCGATCCAACTCGGACCCAAACCAAGTCGGACCCAAGCCAACTCGGACCCAGGCCAACTCGGACCCACTACCAACTCGGACCCACGCCAACTCAATCGGACCCACTACCAACTCGGATCCACAACCAACTCGGACCCACTACCAACTCGGACCCATGCATGACCAACTCGGACTCATCTTTTACAATCATTTGACAGCGTTTACAATTATTTGACAATTTCATAAAGTTTGTCCACTTATCATCTGTTAATACAGTGATGTTTTTAAGTATAAACAGTCACCATCCATCTGCACAACATACAGATTACAGGTACATGTACATGGATTCAATTCAGCCTCAGGACAGGCAGTAGCACTGCTATTGTGACAAGGTTTTTGCAGTCGCTTTGCCAACCAACCTCTTTGTCGACAACCACTTCAACGATTTGCTACTTCACCGAATAACCACTTCGCCTACTTGCCACTCCGTCGAATTACCACTTCGCTGAATGACCACTTCGCCGAATTGCACGCAAACGCACGTACTAACAAGTTTGTTATGGTGTAAATCAAGGATTTTCTAATGTTTCTCTTCCCTTTCCTTTGTTTATACTCTGAACATTTTTGCATCTGCTCTCATTGGTTTAGTACACGTTTTCTAATCAAACTCGTCTTCCATTTACAATTCACTGATGATGTTGCATGTGTGTGTCCTTGATTTACACCATAAAGAAATGCCTACAGACACGTACATGTATGTATGGAGCCATAAAAACGAGCTACATGAAAAACTTGGGGTTGTTTTACCCCTTCCTATCCAAACCCATATGAGATTCAACTTTTTTCATTCTATAGTCAACTTGAAACAGTACTGAAGGGGATGAAGATTTAAAAAGAAAAAAAAAAAGTTTCAGAATTAACTGTGTGCGACCAAAAACATGGTCACCGTGTACGGACAGTCAATGATTAATATATTTTATAAATTCCACTTCTGCACTTTCAAAGTGAATTGAGAGGACAATGTCACATAAACCTAGTAATAGAAGACACAACAAGTATGAAAACCACTTAATATTAAGTACCAGTCAGCTGTTATAATTACCATGAGTTTGTGCATGCGAGCATAATGTGTTAGCAAATACTTTCGGCGAAGTGGTAATTGGGCAAAGCAGTAATTTGGCTAAGTGGTAATTTGGCTGGTTTCGATCCAACTCGGACCCAAACCAAGTCGGACCCAAGCCAACTCGGACCCAGGCCAACTCGGACCCACTACCAACTCGGACCCACGCCAACTCAATCGGACCCACTACCAACTCGGATCCACAACCAACTCGGACCCACTACCAACTCAGACCCATGCATGACCAACTCGGACTTTTACAATTATTTGACAATTTCATAAAGTTTGTCCACTTATCATCTGTTAATACAGTGATGCTTTTAAGTATAAATTTTCATTGTAGTTGTCAGGTAAAATATCTGTATTGCAGCAGTTTGTCGTCGTAAAGCGCATTGAAATGCTTTTTTGAAATGCGCTTTAAAAGTGTAATTAATTATTTATTTTTATTATTTGTTTCCATTGAAACATATTGCGCTTTAACCAAAAGTAAAATTTAAAATTAAAGTTTAACCAATTATTCATTTTCATATTTGACATCGTTCACGCCATCTTGCTCAATTTAACAGCAATTCATTTCATTTTTAATTCAAACCACATAAATTCAAAACAGATCTTCATAGAAAAATAAAATTGGAAAGTATGACATTGAAACATAAACACTTTCAAACATGACACGATTAATTCAATAAATATAAGTAAACATTATAAGTCATTCAATAAAATAAATAAAGTATAAAACAAAGTCTATTCTAATTTCTACATGTACATTTGTATATGTATTTAACAAAAAAAAACCACATAAACACCATTGCATACACTGCAAGAAAAACGAAGGTTCCATATTGAACAAAAAAGGTTAATCAAAAAAGTAAGTTACACAGATTCGTTAAAAAACCCACAAAACTCAAAGCCAGCATGTGAACTAAAAAAAAGATCAACTTATTAAATACCCTACAATTATGAAATGTCAATCATCAAAAAGGAGTATTGGAGCTCTGGGAAGATTATCCTTCAAGGCCTTACAGGTACATTAGCTGTCTGTATGTTCGACTATGATGTTCCATGGGGGAAAAAAGTTAATCAAAAAAGTATAAAAAGTTAAACAGATTCGTAAAAAAAAAAAAAATTAAACAAACTAACAATTACATGAAATGAAAGGTCTACATGTATTTCAAATTAATAACTTCCTCACTGAACAACATTTTTGTGACATATTGAAATCCTTCATTGAGTGTGATTTAATTTGGTTTATATTATTTGCAGGGTTGTAGTTGAGACCGCATAGTCCGAGACCGAGACCGAGACCAGCCCCTTCAAGGCGGAGACCAATATGGTCCGAGACCGAGACCGAGACCAAGACCGCTGATAATAAATAACAATAGTCGAAATAAAAAAACAAGACACGTTATTATAGTTGAAACTTGTAACCTTTCTATTCACAAAGATTACAGACCAAAATTTTGACCAGTGGCAGTGTTGACAAATTGATACACGACACGTTACTTGAGCAAAAAGTAGTTATACTTAAGAAATATAATGGGCTGCACCCAATCTTGACAAAAGTAAAAGTTAAAGGTAGATGTTTCATCTGTTATAGGAACTCGGATCCTAAACTCCACAGTCACCCCTTGGTTTCAGCTATGACTTCTAACGGATATTTAAAGATGCAATTTTAATTTTACATTGTGCCTCTTTTTTTCCTTAAATAAATATAGGACTTAACTTCTAACAAGACTTGTGTACATGTACTTGATTTTAAAAAATGGGAGCTAGAAAATGTTGAATCAATTTTTAAATTTCTGTCATAGAATGTGGACTTGTACATGTAGACCCACAAGTTGTGAGGTGGTAGCCAGTATGTGCCAGATATGGATTTTTAATTTTTTTCTGAACGGGATTTTAATTTTTGAGGAATAATGGGGTACTTCAAACTGAGCAGCCAGAAAATGGGGTCTCATCATACACTCTCATGGCAACAGTGAGTGGTAACTGGTAAGAGTGTGTGAGTTCAATGCTGGAAAATCAGGTTGAAATATTTACTTTTTCTTCAAAATACTGTCCCAAATTAAAGAGATCATTGTGTGGGGTCGAAAATATATAACTAATTTGAAGCACCTCATTTATTATCAGAATACAAAATGCAAGTGATTACGCCCACAGGGGTGGGCTAAACTACACAATCCCCAAAAATGGTTGACCCTTATTGTATAAATTGTTAGAAGTTTATACTTTGCTTTATGTGCCCGACTCAACAGATAAATGCCGAACTTGTTCCAAATCGTTCAGTGACTGGAACTGCTGCAGCTTTACATGTACTTTGGAGACTTTCCAACGTGCTGTCAAGTCCAAACCGACCGCGATATATAACAAGCTTGATCTACGGGCTAGCAAATGTTTTAACTATTAATTGTACTGAACGAAGTAAACAAAAAGTAATCGATCAAGCTGTAAAAGCTACATATTGCCGGTCTCAACCCGAGACGAGCCAAAATATCGAGACCAAAGGGGACCTAGCCTCATAAATGTGGCCTATTTACTGGACTGCCTCCGTAAACATAGGCCACACATCCACATGTACAAAAATCTTGATTTTCACATTTAGGCTTAGTTTGTAGGTTTTTTTTGCTTTAGAAGCATACTCACCCTCTTTACAGGCTAATCAGAAAGTGCTGCCTTTTTCAGATGTCTAATTTTTGTGAAATTTCATTTTGAAATTTTGATACACAAACGTGTAAAAATGAATCTGGAAATTTCACGAAAAATATACATCTGAAAAAGGCAGCACTTTCTGATTAGCCTATAAAGAGGGTGAGTATACTTCTAAAGCAAAAAAACCCTACAAACTAAGCCTAAATGTGAAAATCAAAATTTGGCTCCGTCGACACGATTTTTGTACATGTGGATGTGTGGCCTATGTTTACGGAGGCAGTCCAGTAAATAGGCCACATTTATGGGGCTAAAGGGGACCAAGACCGAGACCAAGACCGAGACCACAGCTTCCGAGACCGAGACCAAGACCAGCAAAAAGTGGTCTCGAGACCGGTCTCGAGACCTACAACACTGATTATTTGGCACACACCCACAAAAAGCAGATGAAAAAGGAAAACATTGCACATATCCATTTCTTCATGTGAATGAGTAATAAGAGTGCAAAATCAATGTAGTATAATCAAACAACAAAACTAAAAGCCCCATTCTGACCAATATAATTACCGAATATCTTCACTATATAAGCACTATTAAGATGACCTACATGTATAAATATAATCTCTGAAACTAATGATTAAGTCATTGTTGGGTCTGAGTTGGTCGTGCTTGGGTCCGAGTTGGTAGTGGGTCCGAGTTGGTCTTGGGTCCGAGTTGGTAGTGGGTCCGAGTTGGTAGTGGGTCCGAGTTGGCGTGGGTCCGACTTGGCATGGGTCCGACTTGGTTTGGGTCCGAGTTGACCTGATGCCATTTGGCTAAGTGGTTATTCGGCGAAGTGGTAATTCAGCAAAGTGACCAACACCCGTGACAAGCTCAACACACTAATCCAGATCAGCTATTCACTATGATCCATGCAGTGCAGAACATTAGCTGAGAGCCTTAGTCAAGACTTAAAACATCTTCATCAGACAATCCCACGCACCTTTTTCTATCTTCCAGTTCTTGTATCTTCAGGCGGTCATTTTCAGCAAAGAGCCTTAAGACATGATCTCTCTCCTGGAAGAGATAAACCTGCATGTCACTCAGGGCCTTCTGGAGCTCAGCGATTTCTTCCTCACGTTGGCGTAACTCCCATTCAAGCTTATGCTAAACAACAAAGAAAGGGACAAGTATTGTTGTGCTACATGTGACTATGATTTGCAAGTTTATGAGTTGTTCCATTGGAGTAGTGGTAATTTGTACATGTACACACACTGACATAATAATAACCAGAGAAATTTGAAAAAAAAAACAGTATTGTGATTGAAAACATTGGACTATTATTCAAAGTGTTTATTTGAAATCTTATATTTCCCTTTACTTCCTTAATCCAATAACACTTTTACAAAAAGTAACAAATGATGTCACTGTAAAACCTGGTCTTGAAATTGGTTTAAAAAAAACCCATTTTCTAACATCTAAGGGGAAAAGATACTATAAAGACCAGGGACAACATTACCCATGCAACTACATGTACGGGGTCTTGACTGATTGATAGATTGCTGTCGTCTTGGATATGTGTCAGAGCAAAACGGGGAATTTTTGTGGGTCATTTTTGGCAGAGTTGGGACAAACTTGACCTATTTAGTTTGTGTACATGTAGGTTACTCAGTATGTAAAGAATGTAAAGAAGCGGAGGCTGATTCCAGAAGTAATGTCATAGATAGAGGGCAGGCTTTTGATTTTTTAAGGGAAATTTGGGGGTAAAATGATGATGACAGAACGGCGACAACAAGCTTCCCAAAAATAAAGATGGCAATCACCACGCAATGTACCGTGCGATCATGTACCATGAGTCTGAGCATGCATGGCGCGCTGAATCGCAAGGCCCAAACAGCACAGTAAATTTTAGTCCAAAATTTGGGACTCTCAATACTGTGTATGAGAGTCCCAAAACTTAAGGTATCCATATCGTGCAAAAGTTTGTGCTGCATAATAAAACCAGTGTGAATCAAATTTGCAAGCTTCTTACTCACTACAGTTTCTTCAATAATCCCCCAAACTTCTGCCTCGCAAAGTTGCTGTTGTGAGCATTGCATCACCAAAAATTCAGCTTTTAATTCTAATTTTGCAGAGAGTTATCGAAATCCTAGCCCGACTGCGTCTGGCCGTACAGTACTATCGCAAGCTCTGTAGTACGGCCAGACGCCCAATGCTTCCACAGAGACTGAATTTTTTTGGCCGCTGATGTAGCGATTTTGCTACAGATTTCGATCAAGATTATCTTTTCATCCAGGACACAAATTCCAAAGTTAAGGTTCTTAGTCGTAGAGCAACTCATACCTTTTCGAAAAAACGTTCTTTTGTCTCAATATTTTCATCCATCTGGCCAAAAGCCGACTTTTCAGTCATCATCTTCCACAAACATCGTCCCGAAAATGCTCCCCCATGCGATTTCAAAATGGCGGCCGCGCTGTAATGTATGCATTATGCGAGCGCGCTTGGGCAAGATAATGAATATGCATTATTTAGTTCATGACCTCGTGTTTGTATGGCCAGCCGCGCCGAGTGTCCGACAAACGTCATAAACTATGATGCATATTCATTACCTTGCCCAAGCGCACTCGCATAATGCATACATTACAGCGCGGCCGCCATTTTGAAATCGCAAGGGGAGCATTTTCGGGACGATATTTGTGGAAGATGACTGAAAAGTCGGCTTTTGGCCAGATGGATGAAAATATTGAGACAAAAGAACGTTTTTTCGAAAAGGTATGAGTTGCTCTACGACTAAGAACCTTAACTTTGGAAATTTGTGTCCTGGATGAAAAGATAATCTCGATCGAAATCTGTAGCAAAATCGCTACATCAGCGGCCAAAAAATTCAGCCTCTGTGGAAGCATTGGGCGTCTGGCCGTACTACAGAGCTTGCGATAGTACTGTACGGCAAGACGCAGTCGGGCTATCGAAATCCATACGTGAGACATCACGTTGATGTGTACTGCAATGCATTGTGCAAAAAGACTCCTCAGCTATAACATTATTATCGTGTAGATAAAACAGCGCCCTCTTGTTGATCTGAGTGAATGCAAAATGTTTCATTTTTTAACAGAGGGCGCTATGTTCATTTGGCCATCGAATAAAAAAACAAGTTCGCTGCAAGGCTCTACATACACCGGGGGTCAGACAAGACGACCGTTGAGAAACTCGACTCGGGACAAGTCACCCGTTGAGACAACTCGACCGTTGAGACAACTCGACCGTATGTGCGATAAATGGAAAGACAAGTCGACCGTTGAGACAAGTCGCCTTGCATGTTTTTGGG
Organism: Patiria miniata; assembly: GCF_015706575.1. Classification (NCBI taxonomy): domain Eukaryota; kingdom Metazoa; phylum Echinodermata; class Asteroidea; order Valvatida; family Asterinidae; genus Patiria; species Patiria miniata. Next base: position 1,642,969 of record NW_024037052.1, read on the forward strand.
CCTAGTTTAGGGGATAGTACCGGGATTTTGACGGCGGCTGATCGCCGTTTGGGAGTTATGACACATTTCTAAAAAGTGGTTCAGAAGTATTTACACATCTTATTCTAATCTTAGGAAATGTTATCCTACCTGCTCTGTGGTAAAATGTTCTTAGCAGACATGTTTAACCGGTGACTTTAGGGCGCACTTCCGTTTAAATTTTGCGCTTATCTTATTAAAGTTTAGACAGGTGCCGAGAGGTGCCGATATGCGAAGTAAGGATTGCAAAACAAGTCGTCTGGGGGCCACTTTTTCCTGTCTGTCGACGATAGGACAAAGGGGGCGCTCTTCGCAGGCTGTTCTTTCAGGTCTTTCGGAAACCAGTGATCTCCATAATTATGGAGATCAAGTTCGGAACGGCGCAGCCATGCCACAATAACGGTGTCTTCTGCAACTCTGTGCTGTTATTCTATAAAATCAAAGCATTTAGGGTGTTTTTTTTCCTCACAGAAGATCCTAAAAGTTAAGTGACTACACTACCTTAATTTCTGTTGGTTTAGCAATACGATTATTATCGATATGGCGTTTTATGGCATATCAAACATGAATTTAAATACAATTGCATTTGGAAATGTCCTAATAGTCATGCCCTTACATCGTTAGGGTGTAGGTCACTATAGTAGTATGCTACCATATCAAAATATTAAAATGAAAATAGAGCAATCAAATATCTAGACGGATATATTTCGGTAATTTTCGTTACGGTAACTCGCGCTAGTACAGTTAGTCCGCGCATTATTTTGGTGCAAGTTAGACCTAACACATAAGAAACTATTCAAACAAAAATAACTCTTTGTTCGTAGATTATAAACCTTTTCCTGCATCTAAAAACAAAAACTTACAATACCAATTGCACTTTTTGCAAGTGAAAACGAGATGTCTAAAGTAATATAAAATCCATAATTTTAGCCCCACCCCACCCCAAACACAACGGGTTGGGTCAGGGTGACCAATATAGGGTCCGTTGCTCTTCGAGGACGTGTTAACACTGTATAATCAGTATGTTACTTCCTGAGTGAAAGTTGGAAAATATCACTCGGGTGGGACTCAAACCCGCGTCCTCCCGCTTACAATAGTGCAGACGAAATTAATACCAATCAACCACCGAGCTTGCGGGACTGCTGGTCGTGGGGGGGGGGGGGGGTCCGCTCATAAGTCCAACGCCTCATAAGACCGACAAAATGGTATCCCCCAACCAAATAAAGGCCCAAGTCCGACGCCTCATAGGTCCGACGCCTCATCATGGCTCCGACGACACCTCAAAGCTCCGACGCTCAGTACGCTTCGTTTTTCCGACGTCGAACTTATGAGGCGTCGGACCTATGAGGCGGAATTGTATGCCTCATATGAGGCGTCGGTCCTATGAGGAGTCCGGACTTACGGCCCCGGTCGGGGAAGGGCAAAACCTATTGATTTACATCACCCCGACGCAAGTTCCATCTCATGAATAGTCAAGTTATTTGCGGTACCATAACCGCCGCTACATGTTCATCGGATTAGAACCAGCCAACCGATTTCACAAGCTCCGTACTGGAAAGTACGAAGTCGTGGGTTCGAGTCCCATGCCCCACCAAGTGATGTTTTCCAATAACTTTCACTCGTAGGAAACATACTGAGTATAGGCTAACAGTGTTTATACGTTGTTTATACGTCGGCGCAGGGCAAAACCTTTAATGATTCACCGTAGGATTGGGACAACTTTCGGCCGGCCTCGAATAAGCTCCCACGAAGAACCGAGTTAAGTCCGAGGGATATGATACCGAAGTTCATCAGCGGGATTGTCTGATTTTTACAGAACACGGATAGTGCCACTCAATGAGTGTGAATATTTTGTACAGTGGCCGCCACTTGTGGCGGCCGCCAGATAATAAGTGGCGGCCGCTGTACAAAAAAAATATTTACACACGTACAGAAAAAAATTATATTCACACTTTTTTATGTTGCGGCCGCCAGATAATAAGTGGCAGCCGCTACATAAAAAGTGTGAATAAAATTAATAACTAAAAATTAAATCATTATGACTTATGTGGCGGCATTATGACTTATGTGGCGGCCGCCACTTATTATCTGGCGGCGTAATAAGTGGCGGCTGCTGTACAAAAAAAATATTCACACTCATTGAGTGGCACTCTCCGTCTTCCGTACTATCCCATTGAGTGGCACTCTCCGTCTTCCGTACTATCCGTCTTCACGGTAACTTTTTAATCTCAATTTATCATTTGGCCGATCGTGAGCAGGGGAGCATTATTGCCGTACCCCCCCCCCCCATCAAATTAATAGCAATCTGGCTTCGCACCTCTTTTTCCTTTCTTTTCTCCCCTTTTCCCACCTTTTTTTCGTTTTCCGGGGGGGGGGGGCGAGCGCCTCCCCCTTTCTCCCTCCCCTTTGCGACGCCCATGGAGAGGGAGAGGTTAATGGGCGGGGGCCCACTGACGATCGGAGGCGCTGTTCAAAGTAAGTACCTCGCTTGTACCCCGGCCCGCCCTGCAAACAGGACGCTAGGATACTCTGATGAATTCACACTCTGATTGGTTGGATTTTGCGTGACCTGTGATCTGCGCGTCATCACGGTCATGATTCTGCCATAGACATATAATAATATATTATATGTCTATGGATTCTGCAAAGTTTGAAACGCAGCCGTTAAGATTTGACTCATTACTTTTTTTTTCCAGCTTAGAGATGTTTGTTTTTCGTTGAAAATGCGTAATAATGTAGGAAGTTCTGTAAAACTGTTCCCGGCACTTTCCCGGGCTCCGTTTCGAATTACGAACGGTCGGATTGGATTATGCGACGCTCAAAATTGTGTCCACATGGGCCGCAATGAAACAGAATTGAAATCACATCCAGTATGGAACGTGTGCATTTCTATAGAAAGTTTTCGGGTAGCATTTGCGTACATTGTACGACTGCGGTCTTGAACAGCTGCAGCAAGATGCTTTATACATAGGTCATAGGCCACTTCCTTCACAAGATTCTGTGAAGCTCATCAGAGTGGCCCAGCGTCCTGATTGCAGGGCGGGGGTACGAACGAAGTACGCGATCTTAGACACTATTGAACAATAGGTGGCGTTCTTAGTCGCGGCATATTTTGCCGACGACTTTGCCGCTTGCACGCGGACAGCGGGACGACGATTTCACCACGCGGCGGCGGCGGCAGGGGAGGGGGTGACACCCTAAGGTCCCGCCTCTAGCGACGCCAGCGTGATGAGCTCTAGCTTGTAGTTGATTTGGTTGTTTGCTGACTGAGGCTAGTAACCCCATGCAACGACGCTACAAAAAGATATTTCTTGCCTCACTGAATTCGCTTGCGCCGTACTATGCCAACTGTGAAGTTTTAAAAAGTGTGTTATACTGACTGGGGGCCTATGGTTGGTGACATTGTTGATATTTTTGCCTCACCTATTTGAAACATGTTAGGCCTATATTTTATTCTGTGGCGGGGAGAAACGTCATTTTGTATATGTAACGGTGTTTTGTCTCCTGTTGACATTTTATCTATTCCGTTGTTTCTCCTTTTTTTTCTTACTTAGGCCTAATTAAGGAAACGAAAGCGCCAGTAACACACAGTTGCTATTTTTGAAGAAATAATCTCAACCACATTTTATCATGTTAACCCTGAACTATAAAAACAAAAAAAAACAGGCCAAAGTTGTTAGAAATGTTGGTTTGTCCCTCGCCCCTCCCAAAACCTGGATTATATTCTGTGCATTTTGGGCATTCGGTGAAAGTAAAAGATAAAAGAAAGCTCCCAAAATCCAAACACGTATGGGTGCCCAGCAGACATTGGGTGTGTATGTGTTGGGGGGGGGGGGTGCGCACTGGACCCGATGAACCCCTCTCCTGATCCTGGTAATAATAAATTGACCAAAGCTTTGCGCGGCTGTAGGGTAGAGTATTGCTCCAATTATTTTCTGTTTCGCCTTTGCTCAGTATCCTTAACACCGAATGTTGAACCGGTGATAAGGCCAAAAAAAAAAAATAAGTCGGTCTCTGGTCAGCGCGCGCGTCGATTTTAATCATGCGCGTCGATCTTTTTTTTTCCAAAATGTTCCGCGGTAGCTCCAACAGCGCCCTCTATTTCCGCACCTCCTCATTTTTTTTTACCAAAGAGCACCAAGGAATGGGAAATTGCACCAAGGCAAATGATCGAAAGCACCAAGGCAAATTATGGAGGACACCAATGTACTTGAGGACACCAAAAAAGCAAAATAGTACCTACCTTGTCTGTACAATCCGAGCTTGAAGAAGAAAAAAAAAAAAAAAAAAAAAATCCGCGTGGCCGCGTCAATTCAGGAACTTTGGTCTGACCAGAGACCGATTTTTTTTTTTTGGCCTAATATGATCATTTTACTTCTCCCGATACCAGGAATTAATGAGCATTATAGAAATCTTCCATGGATCCAACTGCGTCATGGCCCTCGTTATGCATCAGAATGCCCTTCTGTAATTCGCCCATGCATAACTTATTATAGTCTACACTTTGTCCGAGTTATCGAGATCTAAATTCGCAGATGTAAAGTCACATTCCATTAAATGCTGCCAGCCGCGTCTTGGTTTTTCTTTTATGAATCAAATTAAGTGCGTTTTGTTCGGGCAGCAGAAAATAGGCCTGTGGTGTAAACGGGTGACTACACACAGGTGATTCTATGAATAAGCAACGATCGACTATTTCCTCCCCGTAGACGCGTGCGCGGAAGAATCGGGTGCTGTTGTTTTTTTCGTTGAAATATGCAGCCCCTGTCTGTGTAGGATATATACGGAGGTTTTAAGTATTTTTTTCGTAACAGAATCAGTGTTCAAGATGTATTCCTGCTGGTGAGTATTTGGCATGTATGCCTACCTGTGTGTGCTTTGATATTTTCGGTTTGTTGTGTGTGAGTGCGCTTGGGGGGTGAG
>NW_024037052.1:1648406-1674314 GCF_015706575.1 Patiria miniata
GCAAAAACAAAATTGCTCCAAATCTTAAGTTAGATCCATAACAACTTACCTGTTGAAGTTATAGCTGAGTGGATACTGTACATCTTTAGAATACAGGGAAACCTTATCAAACTTTCAATCAAATTGGACATAGGACTTCGTTGCTATTGTCTTTCCCACCAAGGCCTATGCATAAACATTTTATTGTGCCAAGTGAATAGAAAAAGTGAACCTTTTTGCCCACCCTGGGTCAAAAATCTGATATTCACAAGAACAGTGCATGTATGTCTGATGTTATTAATAATTGACTTGTCTGACAACTTACGATTAGAAACAGTTGAGAGAGATCCTATAAATCACCCGATGCTAGCATGCTGATAGTTCAGCTGCTGTATTCGCTGTTCTTGTGAACGATTTCAAACATTTAGAGAAAAAGGCTCCTTTTTGTTCATGTGCTACGTGAGAACTGATGTCACTTTGTCACTTTAGTAGGAATGGCCGGTTGTTCTGCGTAGAATAGTAACAGTACTAACATAACAATGCCCACATGTACAGTTACTTTGGTTACTTAAAACTGGAGAGAGTTTGTTGTATTTTTATCTCACAGGAACCTTGACATGAAAAGGCTCCATTATATTGTGGGGGCAATGTATACTGCCAAAATAGCAATGTTTTGAAATTGAATCTGTTATAAAAATGGAGGCAATAACTACTGAAATTGCATGCCAGTATGTTCAGATGTTATTGAAGTAATGCTTGTGCAGCTCACATATGGGTTTACTGCGCACAGCAAAGACTTCTCATGCGATACTTTGGGTACACTAGTAAGGCCCCAAGGAGGACACCAAGTGGACATCGCTTTTCTGCTGTCAGAAGAGCAGATAACAGAAGTATGGCCATTTTCCGACAATACATTTTTCATTTTGTAACTTTGTGATGTGGAAGCTCTTTAAGGGGGAACGCCTAAAAAACCCTGTTAACCTACACTCAAAGAAAAATGAAACGGTGCTTATTTTTCTCAGAAGCACCGTTTCATTTTCCTTTTAGCCAAAAGCAGAATACAAATGGTAGTTACCAAAGGTTCGTTTTGCTTTTCTGGTCTAAGAAATGAGAAAGCAAAAAACAAAAAATATACATTTTGGGTAGCACAAAAGCAGGAAAATGGAAACGTCAGAAACGGTTTGATCTGATTTTTGAACAAGAGAAAAGCAGATGTCCACTTTTCTCCCTCCAGCAAGGGAGGAAAAGCAAAATCTGCATTTCAGGTAGCATAAAAGCACTACAGTGGATTTTATTAAACAGTAAATTCTGCATTTATGGTAGCACAAAGGCGGAAAGCAGAACAAAATGAACCATTCAAAAAATACTCAATCTGCTATTCTGACAGCAGAAACGCAGATGTCCACGTTTTGTCCTCGATGACTACATGAACAGTCCTGTTCATTTCAGAATGGTAAAATAGTGCCCTCTTCTCACCATCTAGTTTGCAAGTTGTCCTTCAATACCCATTTGTTGTTCCAAACATTTGTGTCAAGCTTGTTATTCCAATTAACTATGCACAAAAGTACATGTATTGGGGTCATGTCTGCATGTTGTTCTAATGTAGGAGAGATGTACAAAGTAGTGTATGCAATGAAGTCACATGTATTCTACCATACAATCTTATATTGGTGTCCAATATCAATAGGTCTCATTCAAATGACGTCATTTCCTACAGACCAGCCACATGCATCAACATTTTGAGCATCAACTGAATAACGCACATCGGCTGTGTCGTATTTCAAACACATTTTCAAGCAAGAAGCGCGTGTGTTTGGAACATTTTTAACACTGCGCCATGCGTGCTTGATTGCGTTAAATAAGCAATCAAGAGATGACCGTCATTGAGTGAGCCCTATTGATATGCTTGGCAGTAAGGATTGAACAGAGAGATTATTTTATGCAACTGTTAATCTCTTTGGAATTTTTGCAGTGAAATACTTTTTAAAATAAGTTGGCTATTTAAGGACTTTATTTTATGGTGAAGGATTTTGGAATTAAATGTAGAATATTAAAAGGATCTATGCAAGCTTTCAGAACAAATTTGTGATTGGCATTCAAGCGCTTTATTTGTGTGTTCCATGAGTTCACGTGAGTGGGTTTAACAATTCATCTTCCAGCACACTTCATGCACAGCTACGTGCACGCTGTCGTCACGTTTCAGCTTTCATCTACCACATACGTACGTGCAGCAAGCGTCTTGCGTTGTGTGGTGCAGTGTGGCCCATTATGGGATAATAACACTGTGGTTGCCATCAGGCATGCAATTTTTCCTTGGATCTGCTGATTTCCTTCTTTCTTTTCTTCTCATGAATGCCATTACAATTTTTGAAAAATACTGTACAAAGGCTTGTGTGGTTTGGAATTTCCTCCTTTTCTTGTAAATTTGAGTTGCATGCCTGTTTCATGTATCAACCTATCAGTATAAGGGAATTCAAATTGGTTGAAGATAAGCACATATGTACAAATACATGTCTGTTAGTTTGTTACACACAGTGCCACAGTGTTGAATGTTTTGACCAATCAAGAAATCACTAATAGAACCACAGTTGAGCCAATACCAGGCATGTATGCACGAGGAGGGGGGGGGGGGGGTAAAGACACCCAGACCAACATATAATTGGGTAAGACTTGCAGTTTGACAAACTCAAGGAGGGGGGGGGGGGGCTTGATTACATTATTCTCTGGATGGCACTATTATGTCATTTTTATTCAGTTGAAGCATCATGGTTGCAGGTAATCTTTTAAGGCAGTGGTGAAAGTAATAGATGAGCCAAATTACTTCACAAAAATATTCAGCAAAAATGTGGTTTTATTTCTTTGTGTGTGTGTGTTGGGGGGGGGGGGGGCGGTTTGCATATGCAGACCTTGATGCCCCTACAAGCCTGTCTAGGTACCAACCTCATAAATATTGCCACATTGCCTATCCCTAATCTATTACAATTCAATGTCATGAATGTCAACTGATCAAATCTCATGAGCTTCAACTTGAAACAATGTACATAGACCTTCCCAAGACTAGACTGGGGCAACTACCATTGAGCTCTTAATTATACAAATATCAGCTGCTTCAAGTTGAGTGGTAAAACTAGCCTCCTGGGTAGTCCGAGGATCAAACGATCATGTTTACAGAGCCTCACTACGAATGTCTGATATATCCGAACATGCAAATTGTATGCGACCCCACGGGCTAGCCAATCAAAGTTGAGTTTAGATATGTTGACACTAGGGCTGGTTGACCTACGACAGTTGACCCATGTAAAGGGACATAACATGAAATAGCTAGATGGGCGTTTCGAGAAAAAAATGTGTAGTAAAATTGTTGAACAAATTGTAAGAAATCTATAAGTTTTAACTTCCTTTGACTTTTGGACCAAAAGTTTTAGATTTTTGACCGAAGAGGTATTTATGAATGGAATAAATATGTGCTTGGCCGGTATTCTACACTTTGTTTAAGACCGGTTGAGTCTGGGATGCTGATAACGACCCTTGCCTTTGGCTCCGGTCAGTATCATCATCCAGACTCCAAGCCGGTGTTGAACAGTGTTTAATATCGACCAACAAGCACACACATTTATTCCCTCATTGAAAAGATTACGATTTCAACTTGAGTCTTTTCTAGTTGAGTCTCAATGACAACTTAAATAATGGAGATTTAAAACGCACAAGTGCAAGTCTCACATAATGTTATTTCACTCTTAGGGCCACTGGACATAACATACTAGTAGTACATACGTTACAGAATTCATATATTACATGTACATGCACTCTGTGAAAAGCAAGTCACAATGTGCAACATAAATTGTACCAGACAATAATTCAAACAATCACTCGTTCATTTTTAAAAAGCACATTGTTTGTACTCAGAACCTCTATCTTGACGAAGAAAATAGACTTAAACAAACTAAATTACTGAACAGTTATCACAGCATCCATGCATGGGAAGTAGGATAATTTGTACAAAATATAACCATACATTGTTACAATAAACCAAATCTATTCTCACAAAAACATGTGTACATTCATTAGTTTACAGTTTTCGCAGTTAGCAAAAGAACAACTTGGACTACTTTATTGCAACAATGCAGTTTCTGTAGGACCATGTCAAATAAAGAAAGCTACCAGCATAACTGAAATAAAGAATTCAACAAACGCTCCGCCCCCCCCCCCCCCATTTCCCCCATTCCCATTTCTTGTCTTAGGTCCTTTAGTATCAATGTTGACTTTTTCCATCTCAAATGTCTGAAAGCTCAGTTATTAATTCATAAATTGCACAATTTTGTAAAAGTAAATGAATATACATAAAAAGTAAAACCATACAATATTAAACTTTTTTTTTACATTTTGCATAGCAGAAATGATTTCTTTTAAACATAATTTACTGAAACCATTTCCCTATGTGATCACTTTTTTATATAATAAACATCATTTGAAATATATTGTCCAACACAGTTAAACTAATAAAGACTTAAGTATATCGTTTGAACAGGAGGCCTTTTTTTTTTATACAAACCAACATATTTGTCAATATGATTGATGTGTGTATAGCTAACTTACATTCACCTGTATTTCTGATAAATGAAATTAATAACAAAAAAGTGATCATTTTATATGATCTTTATATTTATCTTAAATGTTTGTGGCAAAGTTGCAAATCACAAGCTAGCAAAGTAAATATCAAACCCTACATCATGTGCCATATACGAAAACCAAACTATAACAGCACAGAAACTAGACACAACTTATCTCTGGATAGCTATACACAATAGGATACAAGAAAAACAATTCTAGCTTTCTCACTCAAAAAGTGCTGGACTTTAGCTCCTTCTTAAAAATATATACGTAAATATATCATGGATATTAATGTCCTAAAGAAAAATCTACCTATACTATATTCTGAGTTGTTGAAAAAGTTGGGTTCAATGTGTTAATAACAGGTTCAACAGCAAAATGAATGCGCTTAATACCACATTTTGACTGTTTACCGAGACACAAATGAACAATGGGATGGAAGCTTCCAGAAGTTACATAAGTTAAATATGAACCAGAGTACGTGGATCTGCAGAAACCATGTCAGATGTTGACAATCATGCCGCATCAATCAAGCATGCAGGGACTTGTCTTGTTTTCCTTAAACTTTGCAAAAGCAAGAGAAGAAAACAACGCCCTTACTTGTTCATTGTTATAGTCATAAAGCAATGTGATTGGTCAGGTCAATGACAAAAATGTTTCAGATGTCACTGGGCATATATATGCAAGATGTTCATATAAAGCTAGAATAAATGCAGTAAGCAAAGCTTTGTCTTGCATAGATCAATGTGCACCTCCACATTCTCATGAGTCACACTTCATATGCCTGCTAGCAGTGTTGCAGTACTCATACTCATACTCCAGTACATTTCGTACTCATGGAAATGTACTTGACTACACCACTGCCTTTTAAGTACAATGTATGCTAATATTGACTGCAATGAGTGGTACAATCAAACGATACCATTGCAAGGTGATCCATACCATATTGTAAGTATATTCTCAGGAGAAGAGTGGAGGGAAAATATAGCACTCCACGGATCACTAAGTGAAACTCTTTTACTGTACCACACGTTAGAACAGTCAATATTTGCTTTGTATAAAACACCTCACCTACAGATACACGGTACAGCTGATTATATACTCCCAATGCAAGACAATATTTATTCAATTTGTGTGTACTGAAATTCACTTGTTATTGCACTTCTGCAATCTTCCCCTTGACAAAATGTTCACACTGGTGTTGTGCTATCAAGAAATGGTCTGCAAGAGCACCCACATCAACACAGACCTCCAGTTGCAGTGATGTAGTTCTTTAGTTGCTGTGCTTTTAGCACTTGGGTCATGGACTAGTCTTTTGGACAATAGGCCGTAGTACAGTAACAACAAGTGAAGCTTAAAGCATTATTCATACTTGCATAGGTTTGTCTGGGAAGCAAAAGCAGCTACCCTGCACACACGGCACACGCATGAGGCACGTAAACCAGTCAGTGCTACCAGGACAGAAGTACCCCATAATTAGCTCTGAAACCCTGAGCTATGCAACAATTGCACATGCAAGTCGGGTTGCTAGTGGTACCACACTGGAACCTTCAAGAATGACAGTATATACGCATTTCATGGGAGGGATGTTCCATGGAATTCCAATGAATTCTTACAATGGAACTAATGAATTATGTATGGGTGTAACAGAACAAATACAACATGGTTCATTTCGGGTAAGTAGTGTATTACTTGTCCACGTTAGGAGCTATGGTAGTCCACATCAGCCCACCTTGGCACCAGTGATTTCACACTACCTCCTCTCACTCAGTGTAACTTGCCACTACTATTTCTCTGATCATGTTGCAATTTGTACAATACCATCAGCTGACACAATCTATGGTGAGATGTTTAAGAGACTGGGCTCATGAAGAGCCAGTGCACATGCCTGAGGCTTAATGGCTTGTTACACCAGCGTGGAATAGACCACATCATGAGTCGAGGTGTCGATATTGCTGCGGTGCTGAAGGTCTAAGGTAGGTTGGGTGACTTTGTTGCGTCGTGTGCTGAAGACTGAACTGACGGGGTTGCTGCCGGTGCGGTTCTTTCTGGGGAGGGGCATTAATTGTGGCGTTGATTTCCAGGGTCTGTGTACAGGCAGAAATGCAAAGAAAATTATTGTTAAAAAGATTACTTCTTGTTCCAAAATTTCATATTGCAATTCTCAGGCAATTGGGCATGTTTCCAAGTGCATAAAACAAAACCTGGAAATGTACATGTACATGCATTTAAATAGCATTCAGGTAAAATGCAACAACATTTTCCACATGAAATCCTCTGTATTACAAAAATACATGACCAATGCACAACACAAAAACACGTATTTCAAGAAGCAATTAGGAAGAAACTACATTACTGCCATAGAGCTACACTGAATTACTAGAGTGCTGACTCGATGTACAAAGTGATGGCTGATGGGCGCATCCATGTTTGTGCACAAACCTATGGAAAACTCAAACTTTTGTATGGCTATTTGTATCTGCGTTTGTATTCCATACAGGTGTGCTATCAAAGCCGATACACTCAAACTGAAATGCACAGTAAATTGAGTGTTTCATTTGCTCTGCGCAAATGTGTGCGCATATCTGCTGCAGCTGATTTTTGCCGTGACGTTTTTAACCTTCATAATGCGCTTAACTTGCTTGCGTACATGTATGTAGCACTTGCACGTTGCATTTAGAGTACACTTTCAAAATGCAATCCATCTAATTTCATTATGTTCTACAAACACGAACGTGAATTCAAAATGGCTGTGAGCAAGATGGTATAAAGTATCTCCATCCCAAGCTGGAGATATGATCCAATTTCAGACCAAAGACCCAGGCAGGGGTAGCTTCCACCGCCGGTGACACAAGTTTCACCTCCCCCTTACCCCCCCCCCCTTCCCTCCCGATAGACGTCACACGGAAAAAAAGGTTACAGTTACTTAACAAAAACTTCGATGAAAACCGGCGTCTTCTCTCTTTGCAGCATTCAAAAGCTCCCTGTGGCAGAAAAAAAAGAGCAAAATACATTGTAAATTCAATCCAAATTTTCTGACATCACGTCCTGTCATCAAACCTCCAATACATTTCCATTTATCAACAAGTACTGTATGTCCAACTGCCATCTCAAACTCCAAAGATATACCCCAAGGCTACCTCACGTTAAAATCCAGCAAGCCCATTCAAATGCAAGGAAGCGCATAAAAAACAGAGACGTTTTGCAAGGAGAAACATTACTCATTTACCTGTGGGAGATGAATGGTGCACTTGGACGACTTTACTTCTGTGCCCTTCATCTTCAACCTGCACACACAGAAAAGAGAAAACTGGGGAAGAAACAAAAAGTGTTAGTGAAATGTCAAAACTCTGCATCTTTGAACATCAACGAAGACGAAGGGACTGAAAACAAGGGGTGAACCACAGTGGGCCCGGAAAAATAGTGAGAGGAAACAGACAGACATGAACAGAATGCAACAAAACAGCCGGCAACCCACCACAACACTTTCACAACGGTCGTCCTGGGGCTAAGACCTGCAAAGAGGACATATCTCCATCCCAAAGCTGGAGATATGATCCCAATTTCAGACCAAAGGCCCAGGCAAGGGGTAGCTTCCACCGCGGTGACACAAGTTTCACCTCCCCATTACCCCCCCCCCCCCTTCCCTCCCCGATAGACGTCACACGGAAAAAAGTTACAGTTACTTAACAAAAACTTCGATGAAAACCGGCGTCTTCTCCTTCGCAGCATTTAAAAGCTCCCTGTGGCAGAAATAAAGAGCAAGTATACATTGTAAATTCAATATCAAAATTTTTCGACATCATGTCCTGTCATCAAACCTCCAATACATTTCCATTTCATCAACAAGTACTGTATGTCCAAACTTGCCATCTCAAACTCCAAAGATATACCCCAAGGTCTACTCCAAGTTCAAATCCAGCAAGCCCATTCAAATGCAAGGAAGTGCATCAAAAAAAGACGTTTTGCAAGGAGAAACATTACTCATTTACCTGTGGGAGATGAATGCTGCACTTGGACGACCTTACTTCTGTGCCCTCATCTCAATCTGCACAACAGAAAGAGAAAACGGGAAGAACAAAAAAGTGTTAGTGAAATGTCAAAACTCTGCATCTTTGAACATTCAACGAAGACAAAACGGAACTGAAACAAGGGGTGAACACAGTGGGCCCGGGAACAACAATAGGGAGACGAAACAGACAGACATTAACAGAAGCAACAAACAGCCGGGCAAACACACCACACACACTTTCACAACGGTCGTCCTGGGGCTAAGACCTGCAAAGAGAACATCTCCATCCCAAGCTGGAGATATGATCCAATTTCAGACCAAAGACCCAGGCAGGGGTAGCTTCCACCGCCGGTGACACAGTTTCACCTCCCCCTTACCCCCCCCCCCCTTCCCTCCCCGATAGACGTCAACGGAAAAAAGGTTACAGTTACTTAACAAAAAACTTCGATGAAAACCGGCGTCTTCTCTCTTCGCAGAATTCAAAAGCTCCCTGTGGCAAAAAAAAGAGCAAGTATACATTGTAAATTCAATATCCAATTTTTCTGAATCACGTCCTGTCATCAAACCTCCAATACATTTCCATTTTATCAACAAGTACTGTATGTCCAACTTGCCATCTCAAACTCCAAAGATTACCCCAAGGTCTACCTCCACGTTCAAATCCAGCAAGCCCATTCAAATGCAGGAAGCGCATCAAACAGAGACGTTTTGCAAGGAGAAACATTACTCTTTACCTGTGGGAGATGAATGCTGCACTTGGAAGACCTTACTTCTGCGCCCTTATCTTCAAACCTGCACACACAGAAAGAGAAAAAACTGGGAAGAACAAGTGTTAGTGAAATGTCACAAAACTCTGCATCTTTGAACATTCAACGAAGACGAATGGAACTGAAACAAGGGGGAACCCAGTGGGCCCGGACAAAATGGGGAGACGAAACAGACAGACATGGAACAGAACGCAACAAAACAGCGGCAACCCCACCACACCCACACTTTCACAACGGTCGTCTGGGGCTAAGACCTGCAAAGAGGACATATCCCATCCCAAGCTGGAGATATGATCCCAATTTCCGGCCGTCGTCAGTACCTGCAACAAGAGAAAGGGAAGAAAAAAAATGCAAAGAGAAAAAAAAACGGTGTTTGTTAGTCTACATGCAGTCTCAACTTAATTTCAACATCAATTCAAAGACTTTTCCTTCCAAAGGCCATAACGCCATTTTTCCTCCCTTTTTGGGAAGAATTTTGCTTGAGAGCCAGCTTTTCTACTGGCAGTTACTCTCTGGAGTCTTAAAACTCGAGACATTTGGCACCAGTATTCCAAATGGTTATATAGCATTTTGGAAAGTAAGTCTTTGACTTCAACACCTACACATACAAAACACAGGGGCCCCACGATACAATAAAACACTAAGAAAAAAAAACACATGAAATTAAACATGGAACGAACTCAACTCGGAAACCGCCAACAGCACCCTCAGTAGAGAACATCCCGTCCCGGCCGTCGTCAGTACCTGCAACAAGAGAAAGGGAAGAAAAAAAACTGCAAAGAGAAAAAGAAAACGGTGTTTGTGAGTCTACATCCATTCTCAACTTAATTTCAACATCAATTCAAAGACTTTTCCTTCCAAAGGCCATAACGCCATTTTTCCTCACTTTTTGGAAGAATTTTGCTTGAGAGCCAGCTTTTCTACTGGCAGTTAATCTCTGGAGTCTTAAAACTCGAGACATTTGGCACCAGTATTCCAAATGGCTATATTGCATTTTGGAAAGTAAGTCTTTGACTTCAACACCTACACATACAAAACACAGGGGCCCCACGATACAATAAAACACTAAGAAAAAAAAAACACATGAAATTAAACATGGAACGAACTCAACTCGGAAACCGCCAACAGCACCCTCAGTAGAGAACATCCCGTCCCGGCCGTCGTCAGTACCTGCAACAAGAGAAAGGGAAGAAAAAAAACTGCAAAGAGAAAAAGAAAACGGTGTTTGTTGAGTCTACATCCATTCTCAACTTAATTTCAACATCAATTCAAAGACTTTTCCTTCCAAAGGCCATAACGCCATTTTTCCTCACTTTTTGGGAAGAATTTTGCTTGAGAGCCAGCTTTTCTACTGGCAGTTAATCTCTGGAGTCTTAAAACTCGAGACATTTGGCACCAGTATTCCAAATGGCTATATTGCATTTTGGAAAGTAAGTCTTTGACTTCAACACCTACACATACAAAACACAGGGGCCCCACGATACAATAAAACACTAAGAAAAAAAAACACATGAAATTAAACATGGAACGAACTCAACTCGGAAACCGCCAACAGCACCCTCAGTAGAGAACATCCCGTCCCGGCCGTCGTCAGTACCTGCAACAAGAGAAAGGGAAGAAAAAAAACTGCAAAGAGAAAAAGAAAACGGTGTTTGTTAGTCTACATCCATTCTCAACTTAATTTCAACATCAATTCAAAGACTTTTCCTTCCAAAGGCCATAACGCCATTTTTCCTCACTTTTTGGGAAGAATTTTGCTTGAGAGCCAGCTTTTCTACTGGCAGTTAATCTCTGGAGTCTTAAAACTCGAGACATTTGGCACCAGTATTCCAAATGGCTATATTGCATTTTGGAAAGTAAGTCTTTGACTTCAACACCTACACATACAAAACACAGGGGCCCCACGATACAAAAAACACTAAGAAAAAAAAAAACACATGAAATTAAACATGGAACGAACTCAACTCGGAAACCGCCAACAGCACCCTCAGTAGAGAACATCCCGTCCCGGCCGTCGTCAGTACCTGCAACAAGAGAAAGGGAAGAAAAAAAACTGCAAAGAGAAAAGAAAACGGTGTTTGTTAGTCTACATCCATTCTCAACTTAATTTCAACATCAATTCAAAGACTTTTCCTTCCAAAGGCCATAACGCCATTTTTCCTCACTTTTTGGGAAGAATTTTGCTTGAGAGCCAGCTTTTCTACTGGCAGTTAATCTCTGGAGTCTTAAAACTCGAGACATTTGGCACCAGTATTCCAAATGGCTATATTGCATTTTGGAAAGTAAGTCTTTGACTTCAACACCTACACATACAAAACACAGGGGCCCCACGATACAATAAAACACTAAGAAAAAAAAACACATGAAATTAAACATGGAACGAACTCAACTCGGAAACCGCCAACAGCACCCTCAGTAGAGAACATCCCGTCCCGGCCGTCGTCAGTACCTGCAACAAGAGAAAGGGAAGAAAAAAAAACTGCAAAGAGAAAAAAAAACGGTGTTTGTTAGTCTACATCCATTCTCAACTTAATTTCAACATCAATTCAAAGACTTTTCCTTCCAAAGGCCATAACGCCATTTTTCCTCACTTTTTGGGAAGAATTTTGCTTGAGAGCCAGCTTTTCTACTGGCAGTTAATCTCTGGAGTCTTAAAACTCGAGACATTTGGCACCAGTATTCCAAATGGCTATATTGCATTTTGGAAAGTAAGTCTTTGACTTCAACACCTACACATACAAAACACAGGGGCCCCACGATACAATAAAACACTAAGAAAAAAAAACACATGAAATTAAACATGGAACGAACTCAACTCGGAAACCGCCAACAGCACCCTCAGTAGAGAACATCCCGTCCCGGCCGTCGTCAGTACCTGCAACAAGAGAAAGGGAAGAAAAAAAACTGCAAAGAGAAAAAGAAAACGGTGTTTGTTAGTCTACATCCATTCTCAACTTAATTTCAACATCAATTCAAAGACTTTTCCTTCCAAAGGCCATAACGCCATTTTTCCTCACTTTTTGGGAAGAATTTTGCTTGAGAGCCAGCTTTTCTACTGGCAGTTAATCTCTGGAGTCTTAAAACTCGAGACATTTGGCACCAGTATTCCAAATGGCTATATTGCATTTTGGAAAGTAAGTCTTTGACTTCAACACCTACACATACAAAACACAGGGGCCCCACGATACAATAAAACACTAAGAAAAAAAAACACATGAAATTAAACATGGAACGAACTCAACTCGGAAACCGCCAACAGCACCCTCAGTAGAGAACATCCCGTCCCGGCCGTCGTCAGTACCTGCAACAAGAGAAAGGGAAGAAAAAAAACTGCAAAGAGAAAAGAAAACGGTGTTTGTTAGTCTACATCCATTCTCAACTTAATTTCAACATCAATTCAAAGACTTTTCCTTCCAAAGGCCATAACGCCATTTTTCCTCACTTTTTGGAAGAATTTTGCTTGAGAGCCAGCTTTTCTACTGGCAGTTAATCTCTGGAGTCTTAAAACTCGAGACATTTGGCACCAGTATTCCAAATGGCTATATTGCATTTTGGAAAGTAAGTCTTTGACTTCAACACCTACACATACAAAACACAGGGGCCCCACGATACAATAAAACACTAAGAAAAAAAAACACATGAAATTAAACATGGAACGAACTCAACTCGGAAACCGCCAACAGCACCCTCAGTAGAGAACATCCCGTCCCGGCCGTCGTCAGTACCTGCAACAAGAGAAAGGGAAGAAAAAAAACTGCAAAGAGAAAAGAAAACGGTGTTGTTTGTTAGTCTACATCCATTCTCAACTTAATTTCAACATCAATTCAAAGACTTTTCCTTCCAAAGGCCATAACGCCATTTTTCCTCACTTTTTGGGAAGAATTTTGCTTGAGAGCCAGCTTTTCTACTGGCAGTTAATCTCTGGAGTCTTAAAACTCGAGACATTTGGCACCAGTATTCCAAATGGCTATATTGCATTTTGGAAAGTAAGTCTTTGACTTCAACACCTACACATACAAAACACAGGGGCCCCACGATACAATAAAACACTAAGAAAAAAAAAACACATGAAATTAAACATGGAACGAACTCAACTCGGAAACCGCCAACAGCACCCTCAGTAGAGAACATCCCGTCCCGGCCGTCGTCAGTACCTGCAACAAGAGAAAGGGAAGAAAAAAAAACTGCAAAGAGAAAAAGAAAACGGTGTTTGTTAGTCTACATCCATTCTCAACTTAATTTCAACATCAATTCAAAGACTTTTCCTTCCAAAGGCCATAACGCCATTTTTCCTCACTTTTTGGGAAGAATTTTGCTTGAGAGCCAGCTTTTCTACTGGCAGTTAATCTCTGGAGTCTTAAAACTCGAGACATTTGGCACCAGTATTCCAAATGGCTATATTGCATTTTGGAAAGTAAGTCTTTGACTTCAACACCTACACATACAAAACACAGGGGCCCCACGATACAATAAAACACTAAGAAAAAAAAAACACATGAAATTAAACATGGAACGAACTCAACTCGGAAACCGCCAACAGCACCCTCAGTAGAGAACATCCCGTCCCGGCCGTCGTCAGTACCTGCAACAAGAGAAAGGGAAGAAAAAAAAACTGCAAAGAGAAAAAGAAAACGGTGTTGTTAGTCTACATCCATTCTCAACTTAATTTCAACATCAATTCAAAGACTTTTCCTTCCAAAGGCCATAACGCCATTTTTCCTCACTTTTTGGGAAGAATTTTGCTTGAGAGCCAGCTTTTCTACTGGCAGTTAATCTCTGGAGTCTTAAAACTCGAGACATTTGGCACCAGTATTCCAAATGGCTATATTGCATTTTGGAAAGTAAGTCTTTGACTTCAACACCTACACATACAAAACACAGGGGCCCCACGATACAATAAAACACTAAGAAAAAAAAAACACATGAAATTAAACATGGAACGAACTCAACTCGGAAACCGCCAACAGCACCCTCAGTAGAGAACATCCCGTCCCGGCCGTCGTCAGTACCTGCAACAAGAGAAAGGGAAGAAAAAAAAACTGCAAAGAGAAAAAGAAAACGGTGTTTGTAGTCTACATCCATTCTCAACTTAATTTCAACATCAATTCAAAGACTTTTCCTTCCAAAGGCCATAACGCCATTTTTCCTCACTTTTTGGGAAGAATTTTGCTTGAGAGCCAGCTTTTCTACTGGCAGTTAATCTCTGGAGTCTTAAAACTCGAGACATTTGGCACCAGTATTCCAAATGGCTATATTGCATTTTGGAAAGTAAGTCTTTGACTTCAACACCTACACATACAAAACACAGGGGCCCCACGATACAATAAAACACTAAGAAAAAAAAAACACATGAAATTAAACATGGAACGAACTCAACTCGGAAACCGCCAACAGCACCCTCAGTAGAGAACATCCCGTCCCGGCCGTCGTCAGTACCTGCAACAAGAGAAAGGGAAGAAAAAAAAACTGCAAAGAGAAAAAGAAAACGGTGTTTGTTAGTCTACATCCATTCTCAACTTAATTTCAACATCAATTCAAAGACTTTTCCTTCCAAAGGCCATAACGCCATTTTTCCTCACTTTTTGGGAAGAATTTTGCTTGAGAGCCAGCTTTTCTACTGGCAGTTAATCTCTGGAGTCTTAAAACTCGAGACATTTGGCACCAGTATTCCAAATGGCTATATTGCATTTTGGAAAGTAAGTCTTTGACTTCAACACCTACACATACAAAACACAGGGGCCCCACGATACAATAAAACACTAAGAAAAAAAAAACACATGAAATTAAACATGGAACGAACTCAACTCGGAAACCGCCAACAGCACCCTCAGTAGAGAACATCCCGTCCCGGCCGTCGTCAGTACCTGCAACAAGAGAAAGGGAAGAAAAAAAAACTGCAAAGAGAAAAAGAAAACGGTGTTTGTTAGTCTACATCCATTCTCAACTTAATTTCAACATCAATTCAAAGACTTTTCCTTCCAAAGGCCATAACGCCATTTTTCCTCACTTTTTGGAAGAATTTTGCTTGAGAGCCAGCTTTTCTACTGGCAGTTAATCTCTGGAGTCTTAAAACTCGAGACATTTGGCACCAGTATTCCAAATGGCTATATTGCATTTTGGAAAGTAAGTCTTTGACTTCAACACCTACACATACAAAACACAGGGGCCCCACGATACAATAAAACACTAAGAAAAAAAAAACACATGAAATTAAACATGGAACGAACTCAACTCGGAAACCGCCAACAGCACCCTCAGTAGAGAACATCCCGTCCCGGCCGTCGTCAGTACCTGCAACAAGAGAAAGGGAAGAAAAAAAACTGCAAAGAGAAAAAGAAAACGGTGTTTGTTAGTCTACATCCATTCTCAACTTAATTTCAACATCAATTCAAAGACTTTTCCTTCCAAAGGCCATAACGCCATTTTTCCTCACTTTTTGGGAAGAATTTTGCTTGAGAGCCAGCTTTTCTACTGGCAGTTAATCTCTGGAGTCTTAAAACTCGAGACATTTGGCACCAGTATTCCAAATGGCTATATTGCATTTTGGAAAGTAAGTCTTTGACTTCAACACCTACACATACAAAACACAGGGGCCCCACGATACAATAAAACACTAAGAAAAAAAAACACATGAAATTAAACATGGAACGAACTCAACTCGGAAACCGCCAACAGCACCCTCAGTAGAGAACATCCCGTCCCGGCCGTCGTCAGTACCTGCAACAAGAGAAAGGGAAGAAAAAAAACTGCAAAGAGAAAAAGAAAACGGTGTTTGTAGTCTACATCCATTCTCAACTTAATTTCAACATCAATTCAAAGACTTTTCCTTCCAAAGGCCATAACGCCATTTTTCCTCACTTTTTGGAAGAATTTTGCTTGAGAGCCAGCTTTTCTACTGGCAGTTAATCTCTGGAGTCTTAAAACTCGAGACATTTGGCACCAGTATTCCAAATGGCTATATTGCATTTTGGAAAGTAAGTCTTTGACTTCAACACCTACACATACAAAAAACAGGGGCCCCACGATACAATAAAACACTAAGAAAAAAAAAACACATGAAATTAAACATGGAACGAACTCAACTCGGAAACCGCCAACAGCACCCTCAGTAGAGAACATCCCGTCCCGGCCGTCGTCAGTACCTGCAACAAGAGAAAGGGAAGAAAAAAAACTGCAAAGAGAAAAAAAACGGTGTTTGTTAGTCTACATCCATTCTCAACTTAATTTCAACATCAATTCAAAGACTTTTCCTTCCAAAGGCCATAACGCCATTTTTCCTCACTTTTTGGGAAGAATTTTGCTTGAGAGCCAGCTTTTCTACTGGCAGTTAATCTCTGGAGTCTTAAAACTCGAGACATTTGGCACCAGTATTCCAAATGGCTATATTGCATTTTGGAAAGTAAGTCTTTGACTTCAACACCTACACATACAAAACACAGGGGCCCCACGATACAATAAAACACTAAGAAAAAAAAAACACATGAAATTAAACATGGAACGAACTCAACTCGGAAACCGCCAACAGCACCCTCAGTAGAGAACATCCCGTCCCGGCCGTCGTCAGTACCTGCAACAAGAGAAAGGGAAGAAAAAAAACTGCAAAGAGAAAAAGAAAACGGTGTTTGTTAGTCTACATCCATTCTCAACTTAATTTCAACATCAATTCAAAGACTTTTCCTTCCAAAGGCCATAACGCCATTTTTCCTCACTTTTTGGGAAGAATTTTGCTTGAGAGCCAGCTTTTCTACTGGCAGTTAATCTCTGGAGTCTTAAAACTCGAGACATTTGGCACCAGTATTCCAAATGGCTATATTGCATTTTGGAAAGTAAGTCTTTGACTTCAACACCTACACATACAAAACACAGGGGCCCCACGATACAATAAAACACTAAGAAAAAAAAACACATGAAATTAAACATGGAACGAACTCAACTCGGAAACCGCCAACAGCACCCTCAGTAGAGAACATCCCGTCCCGGCCGTCGTCAGTACCTGCAACAAGAGAAAGGGAAGAAAAAAAACTGCAAAGAGAAAAAGAAAACGGTGTTTGTTAGTCTACATCCATTCTCAACTTAATTTCAACATCAATTCAAAGACTTTTCCTTCCAAAGGCCATAACGCCATTTTTCCTCACTTTTTGGGAAGAATTTTGCTTGAGAGCCAGCTTTTCTACTGGCAGTTAATCTCTGGAGTCTTAAAACTCGAGACATTTGGCACCAGTATTCCAAATGGCTATATTGCATTTTGGAAAGTAAGTCTTTGACTTCAACACCTACACATACAAAACACAGGGGCCCCACGATACAATAAAACACTAAGAAAAAAAAAACACATGAAATTAAACATGGAACGAACTCAACTCGGAAACCGCCAACAGCACCCTCAGTAGAGAACATCCCGTCCCGGCCGTCGTCAGTACCTGCAACAAGAGAAAGGGAAGAAAAAAAACTGCAAAGAGAAAAAGAAAACGGTGTTTGTTAGTCTACATCCATTCTCAACTTAATTTCAACATCAATTCAAAGACTTTTCCTTCCAAAGGCCATAACGCCATTTTTCCTCACTTTTTGGGAAGAATTTTGCTTGAGAGCCAGCTTTTCTACTGGCAGTTAATCTCTGGAGTCTTAAAACTCGAGACATTTGGCACCAGTATTCCAAATGGCTATATTGCATTTTGGAAAGTAAGTCTTTGACTTCAACACCTACACATACAAAACACAGGGGCCCCACGATACAATAAAACACTAAGAAAAAAAAAACACATGAAATTAAACATGGAACGAACTCAACTCGGAAACCGCCAACAGCACCCTCAGTAGAGAACATCCCGTCCCGGCCGTCGTCAGTACCTGCAACAAGAGAAAGGGAGAAAAAAAACTGCAAAGAGAAAAAGAAAACGGTGTTTGTTAGTCTACATCCATTCTCAACTTAATTTCAACATCAATTCAAAGACTTTTCCTTCCAAAGGCCATAACGCCATTTTTCCTCACTTTTTGGGAAGAATTTTGCTTGAGAGCCAGCTTTTCTACTGGCAGTTAATCTCTGGAGTCTTAAAACTCGAGACATTTGGCACCAGTATTCCAAATGGCTATATTGCATTTTGGAAAGTAAGTCTTTGACTTCAACACCTACACATACAAAACACAGGGGCCCCACGATACAATAAAACACTAAGAAAAAAAAAACACATGAAATTAAACATGGAACGAACTCAACTCGGAAACCGCCAACAGCACCCTCAGTAGAGAACATCCCGTCCCGGCCGTCGTCAGTACCTGCAACAAGAGAAAGGGAAGAAAAAAAACTGCAAAGAGAAAAAGAAAACGGTGTTTGTTAGTCTACATCCATTCTCAACTTAATTTCAACATCAATTCAAAGACTTTTCCTTCCAAAGGCCATAACGCCATTTTTCCTCACTTTTTGGAAGAATTTTGCTTGAGAGCCAGCTTTTCTACTGGCAGTTAATCTCTGGAGTCTTAAAACTCGAGACATTTGGCACCAGTATTCCAAATGGCTATATTGCATTTTGGAAAGTAAGTCTTTGACTTCAACACCTACACATACAAAACACAGGGGCCCCACGATACAATAAAACACTAAAAAAAAAAAACACATGAAATTAAACATGGAACGAACTCAACTCGGAAACCGCCAACAGCACCCTCAGTAGAGAACATCCCGTCCCGGCCGTCGTCAGTACCTGCAACAAGAGAAAGGGAAGAAAAAAAACTGCAAAGAGAAAAAGAAAACGGTGTTTGTTAGTCTACATCCATTCTCAACTTAATTTCAACATCAATTCAAAGACTTTTCCTTCCAAAGGCCATAACGCCATTTTTCCTCACTTTTTGGGAAGAATTTTGCTTGAGAGCCAGCTTTTCTACTGGCAGTTAATCTCTGGAGTCTTAAAACTCGAGACATTTGGCACCAGTATTCCAAATGGCTATATTGCATTTTGGAAAGTAAGTCTTTGACTTCAACACCTACACATACAAAACACAGGGGCCCCACGATACAATAAAACACTAAGAAAAAAAAACACATGAAATTAAACATGGAACGAACTCAACTCGGAAACCGCCAACAGCACCCTCAGTAGAGAACATCCCGTCCCGGCCGTCGTCAGTACCTGCAACAAGAGAAAGGGAAAAAAAAACTGCAAAGAGAAAAAGAAAACGGTGTTTGTTAGTCTACATCCATTCTCAACTTAATTTCAACATCAATTCAAAGACTTTTCCTTCCAAAGGCCATAACGCCATTTTTCCTCACTTTTTGGAAGAATTTTGCTTGAGAGCCAGCTTTTCTACTGGCAGTTAATCTCTGGAGTCTTAAAACTCGAGACATTTGGCACCAGTATTCCAAATGGCTATATTGCATTTTGGAAAGTAAGTCTTTGACTTCAACACCTACACATACAAAACACAGGGGCCCCACGATACAATAAAACACTAAGAAAAAAAAACACATGAAATTAAACATGGAACGAACTCAACTCGGAAACCGCCAACAGCACCCTCAGTAGAGAACATCCCGTCCCGGCCGTCGTCAGTACCTGCAACAAGAGAAAGGGAAGAAAAAAAAACTGCAAAGAGAAAAAGAAAACGGTGTTTGTTAGTCTACATCCATTCTCAACTTAATTTCAACATCAATTCAAAGACTTTTCCTTCCAAAGGCCATAACGCCATTTTTCCTCACTTTTTGGGAAGAATTTTGCTTGAGAGCCAGCTTTTCTACTGGCAGTTAATCTCTGGAGTCTTAAAACTCGAGACATTTGGCACCAGTATTCCAAATGGCTATATTGCATTTTGGAAAGTAAGTCTTTGACTTCAACACCTACACATACAAAACACAGGGGCCCCACGATACAATAAAACACTAAGAAAAAAAAAACACATGAAATTAAACATGGAACGAACTCAACTCGGAAACCGCCAACAGCACCCTCAGTAGAGAACATCCCGTCCCGGCCGTCGTCAGTACCTGCAACAAGAGAAAGGGAAGAAAAAAAACTGCAAAGAGAAAAGAAAACGGTGTTTGTTAGTCTACATCCATTCTCAACTTAATTTCAACATCAATTCAAAGACTTTTCCTTCCAAAGGCCATAACGCCATTTTTCCTCACTTTTTGGGAAGAATTTTGCTTGAGAGCCAGCTTTTCTACTGGCAGTTAATCTCTGGAGTCTTAAAACTCGAGACATTTGGCACCAGTATTCCAAATGGCTATATTGCATTTTGGAAAGTAAGTCTTTGACTTCAACACCTACACATACAAAACACAGGGGCCCCACGATACAATAAAACACTAAGAAAAAAAAAACACATGAAATTAAACATGGAACGAACTCAACTCGGAAACCGCCAACAGCACCCTCAGTAGAGAACATCCCGTCCCGGCCGTCGTCAGTACCTGCAACAAGAGAAAGGGAAGAAAAAAAACTGCAAAGAGAAAAAGAAAACGGTGTTTGTTAGTCTACATCCATTCTCAACTTAATTTCAACATCAATTCAAAGACTTTTCCTTCCAAAGGCCATAACGCCATTTTTCCTCACTTTTTGGGAAGAATTTTGCTTGAGAGCCAGCTTTTCTACTGGCAGTTAATCTCTGGAGTCTTAAAACTCGAGACATTTGGCACCAGTATTCCAAATGGCTATATTGCATTTTGGAAAGTAAGTCTTTGACTTCAACACCTACACATACAAAACACAGGGGCCCCACGATACAATAAAACACTAAGAAAAAAAAAACACATGAAATTAAACATGGAACGAACTCAACTCGGAAACCGCCAACAGCACCCTCAGTAGAGAACATCCCGTCCCGGCCGTCGTCAGTACCTGCAACAAGAGAAAGGGAAGAAAAAAAAACTGCAAAGAGAAAAAGAAAACGGTGTTTGTTAGTCTACATCCATTCTCAACTTAATTTCAACATCAATTCAAAGACTTTTCCTTCCAAAGGCCATAACGCCATTTTTCCTCACTTTTTGGGAAGAATTTTGCTTGAGAGCCAGCTTTTCTACTGGCAGTTAATCTCTGGAGTCTTAAAACTCGAGACATTTGGCACCAGTATTCCAAATGGCTATATTGCATTTTGGAAAGTAAGTCTTTGACTTCAACACCTACACATACAAAACACAGGGGCCCCACGATACAATAAAACACTAAGAAAAAAAAAACACATGAAATTAAACATGGAACGAACTCAACTCGGAAACCGCCAACAGCACCCTCAGTAGAGAACATCCCGTCCCGGCCGTCGTCAGTACCTGCAACAAGAGAAAGGGAAGAAAAAAAACTGCAAAGAGAAAAAGAAAACGGTGTTTGTTAGTCTACATCCATTCTCAACTTAATTTCAACATCAATTCAAAGACTTTTCCTTCCAAAGGCCATAACGCCATTTTTCCTCACTTTTTGGGAAGAATTTTGCTTGAGAGCCAGCTTTTCTACTGGCAGTTAATCTCTGGAGTCTTAAAACTCGAGACATTTGGCACCAGTATTCCAAATGGCTATATTGCATTTTGGAAAGTAAGTCTTTGACTTCAACACCTACACATACAAAACACAGGGGCCCCACGATACAATAAAACACTAAGAAAAAAAAAACACATGAAATTAAACATGGAACGAACTCAACTCGGAAACCGCCAACAGCACCCTCAGTAGAGAACATCCCGTCCCGGCCGTCGTCAGTACCTGCAACAAGAGAAAGGGAAGAAAAAAAAAACTGCAAAGAGAAAAAGAAAACGGTGTTTGTTAGTCTACATCCATTCTCAACTTAATTTCAACATCAATTCAAAGAAACATTTCCTTCCAAAGGCCATAACGCCATTTTTCCTCACTTTTTGGGAAGAATTTTGCTTGAGAGCCAGCTTTTCTACTGGCAGTTAATCTCTGGAGTCTTAAAACTCGAGACATTTGGCACCAGTATTCCAAATGGCTATATTGCATTTTGGAAAGTAAGTCTTTGACTTCAACACCTACACATACAAAACACAGGGGCCCCACGATACAATAAAACACTAAGAAAAAAAAAACACATGAAATTAAACATGGAACGAACTCAACTCGGAAACCGCCAACAGCACCCTCAGTAGAGAACATCCCGTCCCGGCCGTCGTCAGTACCTGCAACAAGAGAAAGGGAAGAAAAAAAACTGCAAAGAGAAAAAGAAAACGGTGTTTGTAGTCTACATCCATTCTCAACTTAATTTCAACATCAATTCAAAGACTTTTCCTTCCAAAGGCCATAACGCCATTTTTCCTCACTTTTTGGGAAGAATTTTGCTTGAGAGCCAGCTTTTCTACTGGCAGTTAATCTCTGGAGTCTTAAAACTCGAGACATTTGGCACCAGTATTCCAAATGGCTATATTGCATTTTGGAAAGTAAGTCTTTGACTTCAACACCTACACATACAAAACACAGGGGCCCCACGATACAATAAAACACTAAGAAAAAAAAAACACATGAAATTAAACATGGAACGAACTCAACTCGGAAACCGCCAACAGCACCCTCAGTAGAGAACATCCCGTCCCGGCCGTCGTCAGTACCTGCAACAAGAGAAAGGGAAGAAAAAAAACTGCAAAGAGAAAAAGAAAACGGTGTTTGTTAGTCTACATCCATTCTCAACTTAATTTCAACATCAATTCAAAGACTTTTCCTTCCAAAGGCCATAACGCCATTTTTCCTCACTTTTTGGGAAGAATTTTGCTTGAGAGCCAGCTTTTCTACTGGCAGTTAATCTCTGGAGTCTTAAAACTCGAGACATTTGGCACCAGTATTCCAAATGGCTATATTGCATTTTGGAAAGTAAGTCTTTGACTTCAACACCTACACATACAAAACACAGGGGCCCCACGATACAATAAAACACTAAGAAAAAAAAAACACATGAAATTAAACATGGAACGAACTCAACTCGGAAACCGCCAACAGCACCCTCAGTAGAGAACATCCCGTCCCGGCCGTCGTCAGTACCTGCAACAAGAGAAAGGGAAGAAAAAAAACTGCAAAGAGAAAAAGAAAACGGTGTTTGTTAGTCTACATCCATTCTCAACTTAATTTCAACATCAATTCAAAGACTTTTCCTTCCAAAGGCCATAACGCCATTTTTCCTCACTTTTTGGGAAGAATTTTGCTTGAGAGCCAGCTTTTCTACTGGCAGTTAATCTCTGGAGTCTTAAAACTCGAGACATTTGGCACCAGTATTCCAAATGGCTATATTGCATTTTGGAAAGTAAGTCTTTGACTTCAACACCTACACATACAAAACACAGGGGCCCCACGATACAATAAAACACTAAGAAAAAAAAAACACATGAAATTAAACATGGAACGAACTCAACTCGGAAACCGCCAACAGCACCCTCAGTAGAGAACATCCCGTCCCGGCCGTCGTCAGTACCTGCAACAAGAGAAAGGGAAGAAAAAAACTGCAAAGAGAAAAAGAAAACGGTGTTTGTGAGTCTACATCCATTCTCAACTTAATTTCAACATCAATTCAAAGACTTTTCCTTCCAAAGGCCATAACGCCATTTTTCCTCACTTTTTGGGAAGAATTTTGCTTGAGAGCCAGCTTTTCTACTGGCAGTTAATCTCTGGAGTCTTAAAACTCGAGACATTTGGCACCAGTATTCCAAATGGCTATATTGCATTTTGGAAAGTAAGTCTTTGACTTCAACACCTACACATACAAAACACAGGGGCCCCACGATACAATAAAACACTAAGAAAAAAAAACACATGAAATTAAACATGGAACGAACTCAACTCGGAAACCGCCAACAGCACCCTCAGTAGAGAACATCCCGTCCCGGCCGTCGTCAGTACCTGCAACAAGAGAAAGGGAAGAAAAAAAACTGCAAAGAGAAAAAGAAAACGGTGTTTGTTAGTCTACATCCATTCTCAACTTAATTTCAACATCAATTCAAAGACTTTTCCTTCCAAAGGCCATAACGCCATTTTTCCTCACTTTTTGGGAAGAATTTTGCTTGAGAGCCAGCTTTTCTACTGGCAGTTAATCTCTGGAGTCTTAAAACTCGAGACATTTGGCACCAGTATTCCAAATGGCTATATTGCATTTTGGAAAGTAAGTCTTTGACTTCAACACCTACACATACAAAACACAGGGGCCCCACGATACAATAAAACACTAAGAAAAAAAAAACACATGAAATTAAACATGGAACGAACTCAACTCGGAAACCGCCAACAGCACCCTCAGTAGAGAACATCCCGTCCCGGCCGTCGTCAGTACCTGCAACAAGAGAAAGGGAAGAAAAAAAACTGCAAAGAGAAAAAGAAAACGGTGTTTGTTAGTCTACATCCATTCTCAACTTAATTTCAACATCAATTCAAAGACTTTTCCTTCCAAAGGCCATAACGCCATTTTTCCTCACTTTTTGGGAAGAATTTTGCTTGAGAGCCAGCTTTTCTACTGGCAGTTAATCTCTGGAGTCTTAAAACTCGAGACATTTGGCACCAGTATTCCAAATGGCTATATTGCATTTTGGAAAGTAAGTCTTTGACTTCAACACCTACACATACAAAACACAGGGGCCCCACGATACAATAAAACACTAAGAAAAAAAAAACACATGAAATTAAACATGGAACGAACTCAACTCGGAAACCGCCAACAGCACCCTCAGTAGAGAACATCCCGTCCCGGCCGTCGTCAGTACCTGCAACAAGAGAAAGGGAAGAAAAAAAACTGCAAAGAGAAAAAGAAAACGGTGTTTGTTAGTCTACATCCATTCTCAACTTAATTTCAACATCAATTCAAAGACTTTTCCTTCCAAAGGCCATAACGCCATTTTTCCTCACTTTTTGGGAAGAATTTTGCTTGAGAGCCAGCTTTTCTACTGGCAGTTAATCTCTGGAGTCTTAAAACTCGAGACATTTGGCACCAGTATTCCAAATGGCTATATTGCATTTTGGAAAGTAAGTCTTTGACTTCAACACCTACACATACAAAACACAGGGGCCCACGATACAATAAAACACTAAGAAAAAAAAAACACATGAAATTAAACATGGAACGAACTCAACTCGGAAACGCCAACAGCACCCTCAGTAGAGAACATCCCGTCCCGGCCGTCGTCAGTACCTGCAACAAGAGAAAGGGAAGAAAAAAAACTGCAAAGAGAAAAAGAAAACGGTGTTTGTGAGTCTACATCCATTCTCAACTTAATTTCAACATCAATTCAAAGACTTTTCCTTCCAAAGGCCATAACGCCATTTTTCCTCACTTTTTGGAAGAATTTTGCTTGAGAGCCAGCTTTTCTACTGGCAGTTAATCTCTGGAGTCTTAAAACTCGAGACATTTGGCACCAGTATTCCAAATGGCTATATTGCATTTTGGAAAGTAAGTCTTTGACTTCAACACCTACACATACAAAACACAGGGGCCCCACGATACAATAAAACACTAAGAAAAAAAAAACACATGAAATTAAACATGGAACGAACTCAACTCGGAAACCGCCAACAGCACCCTCAGTAGAGAACATCCCGTCCCGGCCGTCGTCAGTACCTGCAACAAGAGAAA
>NW_024037052.1:1674814-1753193 GCF_015706575.1 Patiria miniata
TTTTTTTTTTCTTAGTGTTTTTATTGTATCGTGGGGCCCCTGTGTTTTGTATGTGTAGGTGTTGAAGTCAAAGACTTACTTTCCAAAATGCAATATAGCCATTTGGAATACTGGTGCCAAATGTCTCGAGTTTTA
This sequence comes from Patiria miniata, assembly GCF_015706575.1. Classification (NCBI taxonomy): domain Eukaryota; kingdom Metazoa; phylum Echinodermata; class Asteroidea; order Valvatida; family Asterinidae; genus Patiria; species Patiria miniata. The sequence goes on from NW_024037052.1 coordinate 1,674,950, forward strand.
AGACTCCAGAGATTAACTGCCAGTAGAAAAGCTGGCTCTCAAGCAAAATTCTTCCAAAAAGTGAGGAAAAATGGCGTTATGGCCTTTGGAAGGAAAAGTCTTTGAATTGATGTTGAAATTAAGTTGAGAATGGATGTAGACTCACAAACACCGTTTTCTTTTTCTCTTTGCAGTTTTTTTTCTTCCCTTTCTCTTGTTGCAGGTACTGACGACGGCCGGGACGGGATGTTCTCTACTGAGGGTGCTGTTGGCGGTTTCCGAGTTGAGTTCGTTCCATGTTTAATTTCATGTGTTTTTTTTTTCTTAGTGTTTTATTGTATCGTGGGGCCCCTGTGTTTTGTATGTGTAGGTGTTGAAGTCAAAGACTTACTTTCCAAAATGCAATATAGCCATTTGGAATACTGGTGCCAAATGTCTCGAGTTTTAAGACTCCAGAGATTAACTGCCAGTAGAAAAGCTGGCTCTCAAGCAAAATTCTTCCCAAAAAGTGAGGAAAAATGGCGTTATGGCCTTTGGAAGGAAAAGTCTTTGAATTGATGTTGAAATTAAGTTGAGAATGGATGTAGACTCACAAACACCGTTTTCTTTTTCTCTTTGCAGTTTTTTTTTTCCCTTTCTCTTGTTGCAGGTACTGACGACGGCCGGGACGGGATGTTCTCTACTGAGGGTGCTGTTGGCTGTTGGCGTTTCCGAGTTGAGTTCGTTCCATGTTTTTTTTTTTCTTAGTGTTTTATTGTATCGTGGGGCCCCTGTGTTTTGTATGTGTAGGTGTTGAAGTCAAAGACTTACTTTCCAAAATGCAATATAGCCATTTGGAATACTGGTGCCAAATGTCTCGAGTTTTAAGACTCCAGAGATTAACTGCCAGTAGAAAAGCTGGCTCTCAAGCAAAATTCTTCCCAAAAGTGAGGAAAAATGGCGTTATGGCCTTTGGAAGGAAAAGTCTTTGAATTGATGTTGAAATTAAGTTGAGAATGGATGTAGACTCACAAACACACCGTTTTCTTTTTCTCTTTGCAGTTTTTTTTCTTCCCTTTCTCTTGTTGCGGTACTGACGACGGCCGGGACGGGATGTTCTCTACTGAGGGTGCTGTTGGCGGTTTCCGAGTTGAGTTCGTTCCATGTTTAATTTCATGTGTTTTTTTTTTTCTTAGTGTTTTATTGTATCGTGGGGCCCCTGTGTTTTGTATGTGTAGGTGTTGAAGTCAAAGACTTACTTTCCAAAATGCAATATAGCCATTTGGAATACTGGTGCCAAATGTCTCGAGTTTTAAGACTCCAGAGATTAACTGCCAGTAGAAAAGCTGGCTCTCAAGCAAAATTCTTCCCAAAAAGTGAGGAAAAATGGCGTTATGGCCTTTGGAAGGAAAAGTCTTTGAATTGATGTTGAAATTAAGTTGAGAATGGATGTAGACTCACAAACACCGTTTTCTTTTTCTCTTTGCAGTTTTTTTTTTCCCTTTCTCTTGTTGCAGGTACTGACGACGGCCGGGACGGGATGTTCTCTACTGAGGGTGCTGTTGGCGGTTTCCGAGTTGAGTTCGTTCCATGTTTTTTTTTTTTTTTCTTAGTGTTTTATTGTATCGTGGGGCCCCTGTGTTTTGTATGTGTAGGTGTTGAAGTCAAAGACTTACTTTCCAAAATGCAATATAGCCATTTGGAATACTGGTGCCAAATGTCTCGAGTTTTAAAGACTCCAGAGATTAACTGCCAGTAGAAAAGCTGGCTCTCAAGCAAAATTCTTCCCAAAAAGTGAGGAAAAATGGCGTTATGGCCTTTGGAAGGAAAAGTCTTTGAATTGATGTTGAAATTAAGTTGAGAATGGATGTAGACTCACAAACACCGTTTTCTTTTTCTCTTTGCAGTTTTTTTTCTTCCCTTTCTCTTGTTGCAGGTACTGACGACGGCACGGCCGGGACGGGATGTTCTCTACTGAGGGTGCTGTTGGCGGTTTCCGAGTTGAGTTCGTTCCATGTTTAATTTCATGTGTTTTTTTTTTCTTAGTGTTTTATTGTATCGTGGGGCCCCTGTGTTTTGTATGTGTAGGTGTTGAAGTCAAAGACTTACTTTCCAAAATGCAATATAGCCATTTGGAATACTGGTGCCAAATGTCTCGAGTTTTAAGACTCCAGAGATTAACTGCCAGTAGAAAAGCTGGCTCTCAAGCAAAATTCTTCCCAAAAAGTGAGGAAAAATGGCGTTATGGCCTTTGGAAGGAAAAGTCTTTGAATTGATGTTGAAATTAAGTTGAGAATGGATGTAGACTCACACACCGTTTTCTTTTCTCTTTGCAGTTTTTTTTCTTCCCTTTCTCTTGTTGCAGGTACTGACGACGGCCGGGACGGGATGTTCTCTACTGAGGGTGCTGTTGGCGGTTTCCGAGTTGAGTTCGTTCCATGTTTAATTTCATGTGTTTTTTTTCTTAGTGTTTTATTGTATCGTGGGGCCCCTGTGTTTTGTATGTGTAGGTGTTGAAGTCAAAGACTTACTTTCCAAAATGCAATATAGCCATTTGGAATACTGGTGCCAAATGTCTCGAGTTTTAAGACTCCAGAGATTAACTGCCAGTAGAAAAGCTGGCTCTCAAGCAAAATTCTTCCAAAAAGTGAGGAAAAATGGCGTTATGGCCTTTGGAAGGAAAAGTCTTTGAATTGATGTTGAAATTAAGTTGAGAATGGATGTAGACTCACAAACACCGTTTTTCTTTTTCTCTTTGCAGTTTTTTTTTTTTCCCTTTCTCTTGTTGCAGGTACTGACGACGGCCGGGACGGGATGTTCTCTACTGAGGGTGCTGTTGGCGGTTTCCGAGTTGAGTTCGTTCCATGTTTTTTTTTTTTTTTTTCTTAGTGTTTTATTGTATCGTGGGCCCCTGTGTTTTGTATGTGTAGGTGTTGAAGTCAAAGACTTACTTTCCAAAATGCAATATAGCCATTTGGAATACTGGTGCCAAATGTCTCGAGTTTTAAGACTCCAGAGATTAACTGCCAGTAGAAAAGCTGGCTCTCAAGCAAAATTCTTCCCAAAAAGTGAGGAAAATGGCGTTATGGCCTTTGGAAGGAAAAGTCTTTGAATTGATGTTGAAATTAAGTTGAGAATGGATGTAGACTCACAAACACCGTTTTCTTTTTCTCTTTGCAGTTTTTTTTTTCTCCCTTTCTCTTGTTGCAGGTACTGACGACGGCCGGGACGGGATGTTCTCTACTGAGGGTGCTGTTGGCGGTTTCCGAGTTGAGTTCGTTCCATGTTTAATTTCATGTGTTTTTTTTTTTTTCTTAGTGTTTTATTGTATCGTGGGGCCCCTGTGTTTTGTATGTGTAGGTGTTGAAGTCAAAGACTTACTTTCCAAAATGCAATATAGCCATTTGAATACTGGTGCCAAATGTCTCGAGTTTTAAGACTCCAGAGATTAACTGCCAGTAGAAAAGCTGGCTCTCAAGCAAAATTCTTCCCAAAAAGTGAGGAAAAATGGCGTTATGGCCTTTGGAAGGAAAAGTCTTTGAATTGATGTTGAAATTAAGTTGAGAATGGATGTAGACTCACAAACACCGTTTTCTTTTTTCTCTTTGCAGTTTTTTTTTTTCCCTTTCTCTTGTTGCAGGTACTGACGACGGCCGGGACGGGATGTTCTCTACTGAGGGTGCTGTTGGCGGTTTCCGAGTTGAGTTCGTTCCATGTTTAATTTCATGTTTTTTTTTTTCTTAGTGTTTTATTGTATCGTGGGCCCCTGTGTTTTGTATGTGTAGGTGTTGAAGTCAAAGACTTACTTTCCAAAATGCAATATAGCCATTTGGAATACTGGTGCCAAATGTCTCGAGTTTTAAGACTCCAGAGATTAACTGCCAGTAGAAAAGCTGGCTCTCAAGCAAAAATTCTTCCCAAAAAGTGAGGAAAAATGGCGTTATGGCCTTTGGAAGGAAAAGTCTTTGAATTGATGTTGAAATTAAGTTGAGAATGGATGTAGACTCACAAACACCGTTTTCTTTTTCTCTTTGCAGTTTTTTTTTTCCCTTTCTCTTGTTGCAGGTACTGACGACGGCCGGGACGGGATGTTCTCTACTGAGGGTGCTGTTGGCGGTTTCCGAGTTGAGTTCGTTCCATGTTTAATTTCATGTGTTTTTTTTTCTTAGTGTTTTATTGTATCGTGGGGCCCCTGTGTTTTGTATGTGTAGGTGTTGAAGTCAAAGACTTACTTTCCAAAATGCAATATAGCCATTTGGAATACTGGTGCCAAATGTCTCGAGTTTTAAGACTCCAGAGATTAACTGCCAGTAGAAAAGCTGGCTCTCAAGCAAAATTCTTCTTCCCAAAAAGTGAGGAAAAATGGCGTTATGGCCTTTGGAAGGAAAAGTCTTTGAATTGATGTTGAAATTAAGTTGAGAATGGATGTAGACTCACAAACACCGTTTTTTTCTTTTCTCTTTGCAGTTTTTTTTTTCTCCCTTTCTCTTGTTGCAGGTACTGACGACGGCCGGGACGGGATGTTCTCTACTGAGGGTGCTGTTGGCGGTTTCCGAGTTGAGTTCGTTCCATGTTTAATTTCATGTGTTTTTTTTTTCTTAGTGTTTTATTGTATCGTGGGGCCCCTGTGTTTTGTATGTGTAGGTGTTGAAGTCAAAGACTTACTTTCCAAAATGCAATATAGCCATTTGGAATACTGGTGCCAAATGTCTCGAGTTTTAAGACTCCAGAGATTAACTGCCAGTAGAAAAGCTGGCTCTCAAGCAAAATTCTTCCCAAAAAGTGAGGAAAAATGGCGTTATGGCCTTTGGAAGGAAAAGTCTTTGAATTGATGTTGAAATTAAGTTGAGAATGGATGTAGACTCACAAACACCGTTTTCTTTTTCTCTTTGCAGTTTTTTTTCTTCCCTTTCTCTTGTTGCAGGTACTGACGACGGCCGGGACGGGATGTTCTCTACTGAGGGTGCTGTTGGCGGTTTCCGAGTTGAGTTCGTTCCATGTTTAATTTCATGTGTTTTTTTTTTTCTTAGTGTTTTATTGTATCGTGGGGCCCCTGTGTTTTGTATGTGTAGGTGTTGAAGTCAAAGACTTACTTTCCAAAATGCAATATAGCCATTTGGAATACTGGTGCCAAATGTCTCGAGTTTTAAGACTCCAGAGATTAACTGCCAGTAGAAAAGCTGGCTCTCAAGCAAAATTCTTCCAAAAAGTGAGGAAAAATGGCGTTATGGCCTTTGGAAGGAAAAGTCTTTGAATTGATGTTGAAATTAAGTTGAGAATGGATGTAGACTCACAAACACCGTTTTCTTTTTCTCTTTGCAGTTTTTTTTTCTTCCCTTTCTCTTGTTGCAGGTACTGACGACGGCCGGGACGGGATGTTCTCTACTGAGGGTGCTGTTGGCGGTTTCCGAGTTGAGTTCGTTCCATGTTTAATTTCATGTGTTTTTTTTTTTCTTAGTGTTTTATTGTATCGTGGCCCCTGTGTTTTGTATGTGTAGGTGTTGAAGTCAAAGACTTACTTTCCAAAATGCAATATAGCCATTTGGAATACTGGTGCCAAATGTCTCGAGGTTTAAGACTCCAGAGATTAACGCCAATGCCAGTGTGTCAGAGTCAAACGACTTCCAAGTTTCCAACTTAAGACTCAAACCTTGAAAATGAACTGCGGAAATGGCAGTCATAAAAGCTGGCTCTCAAGCAAAATTCTTCCCAAAAAGTGAGGAAAAATGGCGTTATGGCCTTTGGAAGGAAAAGTCTTTGAATTGATGTTGAAATTAAGTTGAGAATGGATGTAGACTACAAACAAACACCGTTTTCTTTTTCTCTTTGCAGTTTTTTTTCTTCCCTTTCTCTTGTTGCAGGTACTGACGACGGCCGGGACGGGATGTTCTCTACTGAGGGTGCTGTTGGCGGTTTCCGAGTTGAGTTCGTTCCATGTTTTTTTTTTTTTCTTAGTGTTTTTTATTGTATCGTGGGGCCCCTGTGTTTTGTATGTGTAGGTGTTGAAGTCAAAGACTTACTTTCCAAAATGCAATATAGCCATTTGGAATACTGGTGCCAAATGTCTCGAGTTTTAAGACTCCAGAGATTAACTGCCAGTAGAAAAGCTGGCTCTCAAGCAAAATTCTTCCCAAAAAGTGAGGAAAAATGGCGTTATGGCCTTTGGAAGGAAAAGTCTTTGAATTGATGTTGAAATTAAGTTGAGAATGGATGTAGACTCACAAACACCGTTTTCTTTTTCTCTTTGCAGTTTTTTTTCTTCCCTTTCTCTTGTTGCAGGTACTGACGACGGCCGGGACGGGATGTTCTCTACTGAGGGTGCTGTTGGCGGTTTCCGAGTTGAGTTCGTTCCATGTTTAATTTCATGTGTTTTTTTTTTCTTAGTGTTTTATTGTATCGTGGGGCCCCTGTGTTTTGTATGTGTAGGTGTTGAAGTCAAAGACTTACTTTCCAAAATGCAATATAGCCATTTGGAATACTGGTGCCAAATGTCTCGAGTTTTAAGACTCCAGAGATTAACTGCCAGTAGAAAAGCTGGCTCTCAAGCAAAATTCTTCCCAAAAAGTGAGGAAAAATGGCGTTATGGCCTTTGGAAGGAAAAGTCTTTGAATTGATGTTGAAATTAAGTTGAGAATGGATGTAGACTCACAAACACCGTTTTCTTTTTCTCTTTGCAGTTTTTTTCTTCCCTTTCTCTTGTTGCAGGTACTGACGACGGCCGGGACGGGATGTTCTCTACTGAGGGTGCTGTTGGCGGTTTCCGAGTTGAGTTCGTTCCATGTTTAATTTCATGTGTTTTTTTTTCTTAGTGTTTTATTGTATCGTGGGGCCCCTGTGTTTTGTATGTGTAGGTGTTGAAGTCAAAGACTTACTTTCCAAAATGCAATATAGCCATTTGGAATACTGGTGCCAAATGTCTCGAGTTTTAAGACTCCAGAGATTAACTGCCAGTAGAAAAGCTGGCTCTCAAGCAAAATTCTTCCCAAAAAGTGAGGAAAAATGGCGTTATGGCCTTTGGAAGGAAAAGTCTTTGAATTGATGTTGAAATTAAGTTGAGAATGGATGTAGACTCACAAACACCGTTTTCTTTTTCTCTTTGCAGTTTTTTTTTTTCCCTTTCTCTTGTTGCAGGTACTGACGACGGCCGGGACGGGATGTTCTCTACTGAGGGTGCTGTTGGCGGTTTCCGAGTTGAGTTCGTTCCATGTGTTTTTTTTTTCTTAGTGTTTTATTGTATCGTGGGGCCCCTGTGTTTTGTATGTGTAGGTGTTGAAGTCAAAGACTTACTTTCAAAATGCAATATAGCCATTTGGAATACTGGTGCCAAATGTCTCGAGTTTTAAGACTCCAGAGATTAACTGCCAGTAGAAAGCTGGCTCTCAAGCAAAATTCTTCCCAAAAAGTGAGGAAAAATGGCGTTATGGCCTTTGGAAGGAAAAGTCTTTGAATTGATGTTGAAATTAAGTTGAGAATGGATGTAGACTCACAAACACCGTTTTCTTTTTCTCTTTGCAGTTTTTTTTCTTCCCTTTCTCTTGTTGCAGGTACTGACGACGGCCGGGACGGGATGTTCTCTACTGAGGGTGCTGTTGGCGGTTTCCGAGTTGAGTTCGTTCCATGTTTAATTTCATGTGTTTTTTTTTTCTTAGTGTTTTATTGTATCGTGGGGCCCCTGTGTTTTGTATGTGTAGGTGTTGAAGTCAAAGACTTACTTTCCAAAATGCATATAGCCATTTGGAATACTGGTGCCAAATGTCTCGAGTTTTAAGACTCCAGAGATTAACTGCCAGTAGAAAAGCTGGCTCTCAAGCAAAATTCTTCCCAAAAAGTGAGGAAAAATGGCGTTATGGCCTTTGGAAGGAAAAGTCTTTGAATTGATGTTGAAATTAAGTTGAGAATGGATGTAGACTCACAAACACCGTTTTCTTTTTCTCTTTGCAGTTTTTTTTCTTCCCTTTCTCTTGTTGCAGGTACTGACGACGGCCGGGACGGGATGTTCTCTACTGAGGGTGCTGTTGGCGGTTTCCGAGTTGAGTTCGTTCCATGTTTAATTTCATGTGTTTTTTTTTTCTTAGTGTTTTATTGTATCGTGGGGCCCCTGTGTTTTGTATGTGTAGGTGTTGAAGTCAAAGACTTACTTTCCAAAATGCAATATAGCCATTTGGAATACTGGTGCCAAATGTCTCGAGTTTTAAGACTCCAGAGATTAACTGCCAGTAGAAAAGCTGGCTCTCAAGCAAAATTCTTCCCAAAAAGTGAGGAAAAATGGCGTTATGGCCTTTGGAAGGAAAAGTCTTTGAATTGATGTTGAAATTAAGTTGAGAATGGATGTAGACTCACAAACACCGTTTTCTTTTTCTCTTTGCAGTTTTTTTTTCTTCCCTTTCTCTTGTTGCAGGTACTGACGACGGCCGGGACGGGATGTTCTCTACTGAGGGTGCTGTTGGCGGTTTCCGAGTTGAGTTCGTTCCATGTTTAATTTCATGTGTTTTTTTTTTCTTAGTGTTTTATTGTATCGTGGGGCCCCTGTGTTTTGTATGTGTAGGTGTTGAAGTCAAAGACTTACTTTCCAAAATGCAATATAGCCATTTGGAATACTGGTGCCAAATGTCTCGAGTTTTAAGACTCCAGAGATTAACTGCCAGTAGAAAAGCTGGCTCTCAAGCAAAATTCTTCCCAAAAAGTGAGGAAAAATGGCGTTATGGCCTTTGGAAGGAAAAGTCTTTGAATTGATGTTGAAATTAAGTTGAGAATGGATGTAGACTCACAAACACCGTTTTCTTTTTCTCTTTGCAGTTTTTTTTCTTCCCTTTCTCTTGTTGCAGGTACTGACGACGGCCGGGACGGGATGTTCTCTACTGAGGGTGCTGTTGGCGGTTTCCGAGTTGAGTTCGTTCCATGTTTAATTTCATGTGTTTTTTTTTCTTAGTGTTTTATTGTATCGTGGGGCCCCTGTGTTTTGTATGTGTAGGTGTTGAAGTCAAAGACTTACTTTCCAAAATGCAATATAGCCATTTGGAATACTGGTGCCAAATGTCTCGAGTTTTAAGACTCCAGAGATTAACTGCCAGTAGAAAAGCTGGCTCTCAAGCAAAATTCTTCCCAAAAAGTGAGGAAAAATGGCGTTATGGCCTTTGGAAGGAAAAGTCTTTGAATTGATGTTGAAATTAAGTTGAGAATGGATGTAGACTCACAAACACCGTTTTCTTTTTCTCTTTGCAGTTTTTTTTTTTCCCTTTCTCTTGTTGCAGGTACTGACGACGGCCGGGACGGGATGTTCTCTACTGAGGGTGCTGTTGGCGGTTTCCGAGTTGAGTTCGTTCCATGTGTTTTTTTTTTTCTTAGTGTTTTATTGTATCGTGGGGCCCCTGTGTTTTGTATGTGTAGGTGTTGAAGTCAAAGACTTACTTTCCAAAATGCAATATAGCCATTTGGAATACTGGTGCCAAATGTCTCGAGTTTTAAGACTCCAGAGATTAACTGCCAGTAGAAAAGCTGGCTCTCAAGCAAAATTCTTCCCAAAAAGTGAGGAAAAATGGCGTTATGGCCTTTGGAAGGAAAAGTCTTTGAATTGATGTTGAAATTAAGTTGAGAATGGATGTAGACTCACAAACACCGTTTTCTTTTTCTCTTTGCAGTTTTTTTTTCTCCCTTTCTCTTGTTGCAGGTACTGACGACGGCCGGGACGGGATGTTCTCTACTGAGGGTGCTGTTGGCGGTTTCCGAGTTGAGTTCGTTCCATGTTTAATTTCATGTGTTTTTTTTTCTTAGTGTTTTATTGTATCGTGGGGCCCCTGTGTTTTGTATGTGTAGGTGTTGAAGTCAAAGACTTACTTTCCAAAATGCAATATAGCCATTTGGAATACTGGTGCCAAATGTCTCGAGTTTTAAGACTCCAGAGATTAACTGCCAGTAGAAAAGCTGGCTCTCAAGCAAAATTCTTCCCAAAAAGTGAGGAAAAATGGCGTTATGGCCTTTGGAAGGAAAAGTCTTTGAATTGATGTTGAAATTAAGTTGAGAATGGATGTAGACTCACAAACACCGTTTTCTTTTTCTCTTTGCAGTTTTTTTTCTTCCCTTTCTCTTGTTGCAGGTACTGACGACGGCCGGGACGGGATGTTCTCTACTGAGGGTGCTGTTGGCGGTTTCCGAGTTGAGTTCGTTCCATGTTTAATTTCATGTGTTTTTTTTTCTTAGTGTTTTATTGTATCGTGGGGCCCCTGTGTTTTGTATGTGTAGGTGTTGAAGTCAAAGACTTACTTTCCAAAATGCAATATAGCCATTTGGAATACTGGTGCCAAATGTCTCGAGTTTTAAGACTCCAGAGATTAACTGCCAGTAGAAAAGCTGGCTCTCAAGCAAAATTCTTCCCAAAAAGTGAGGAAAAATGGCGTTATGGCCTTTGGAAGGAAAAGTCTTTGAATTGATGTTGAAATTAAGTTGAGAATGGATGTAGACTCACAAACACCGTTTTCTTTTTCTCTTTGCAGTTTTTTTTCTTCCCTTTCTCTTGTTGCAGGTACTGACGACGGCCGGGACGGGATGTTCTCTACTGAGGGTGCTGTTGGCGGTTTCCGAGTTGAGTTCGTTCCATGTTTAATTTCATGTGTTTTTTTTTCTTAGTGTTTTATTGTATCGTGGGGCCCCTGTGTTTTGTATGTGTAGGTGTTGAAGTCAAAGACTTACTTTCCAAAATGCAATATAGCCATTTGGAATACTGGTGCCAAATGTCTCGAGTTTTAAGACTCCAGAGATTAACTGCCAGTAGAAAAGCTGGCTCTCAAGCAAAATTCTTCCCAAAAAGTGAGGAAAAATGGCGTTATGGCCTTTGGAAGGAAAAGTCTTTGAATTGATGTTGAAATTAAGTTGAGAATGGATGTAGACTCACAAACACCGTTTTCTTTTTCTCTTTGCAGTTTTTTTTCTTCCCTTTCTCTTGTTGCAGGTACTGACGACGGCCGGGACGGGATGTTCTCTACTGAGGGTGCTGTTGGCGGTTTCCGAGTTGAGTTCGTTCCATGTTTAATTTCATGTGTTTTTTTTTTTTTAGTGTTTTATTGTATCGTGGGGCCCCTGTGTTTTGTATGTGTAGGTGTTGAAGTCAAAGACTTACTTTCCAAAATGCAATATAGCCATTTGGAATACTGGTGCCAAATGTCTCGAGTTTTAAGACTCCAGAGATTAACTGCCAGTAGAAAAGCTGGCTCTCAAGCAAAATTCTTCCCAAAAAGTGAGGAAAAATGGCGTTATGGCCTTTGGAAGGAAAAGTCTTTGAATTGATGTTGAAATTAAGTTGAGAATGGATGTAGACTCACAAACACCGTTTTCTTTTTCTCTTTGCAGTTTTTTTTCTTCCCTTTCTCTTGTTGCAGGTACTGACGACGGCCGGGACGGGATGTTCTCTACTGAGGGTGCTGTTGGCGGTTTCCGAGTTGAGTTCGTTCCATGTTTAATTTCATGTGTTTTTTTTTCTTAGTGTTTTATTGTATCGTGGGGCCCCTGTGTTTTGTATGTGTAGGTGTTGAAGTCAAAGACTTACTTTCCAAAATGCAATATAGCCATTTGGAATACTGGTGCCAAATGTCTCGAGTTTTAAGACTCCAGAGATTAACTGCCAGTAGAAAAGCTGGCTCTCAAGCAAAATTCTTCCCAAAAAGTGAGGAAAAATGGCGTTATGGCCTTTGGAAGGAAAAGTCTTTGAATTGATGTTGAAATTAAGTTGAGAATGGATGTAGACTCACAAACACCGTTTTCTTTTTCTCTTTGCAGTTTTTTTTCTTCCCTTTCTCTTGTTGCAGGTACTGACGACGGCCGGGACGGGATGTTCTCTACTGAGGGTGCTGTTGGCGGTTTCCGAGTTGAGTTCGTTCCATGTTTAATTTCATGTGTTTTTTTTTCTTAGTGTTTTATTGTATCGTGGGGCCCCTGTGTTTTGTATGTGTAGGTGTTGAAGTCAAAGACTTACTTTCCAAAATGCAATATAGCCATTTGGAATACTGGTGCCAAATGTCTCGAGTTTTAAGACTCCAGAGATTAACTGCCAGTAGAAAAGCTGGCTCTCAAGCAAAATTCTTCCCAAAAAGTGAGGAAAAATGGCGTTATGGCCTTTGGAAGGAAAAGTCTTTGAATTGATGTTGAAATTAAGTTGAGAATGGATGTAGACTCACAAACACCGTTTTCTTTTTCTCTTTGCAGTTTTTTTTCTTCCCTTTCTCTTGTTGCAGGTACTGACGACGGCCGGGACGGGATGTTCTCTACTGAGGGTGCTGTTGGCGGTTTCCGAGTTGAGTTCGTTCCATGTTTAATTTGTTTTTTTTTAGTGTTTTATTGTATCGTGGGGCCCCTGTGTTTTGTATGTGTAGGTGTTGAAGTCAAAGACTTACTTTCCAAAATGCAATATAGCCATTTGGAATACTGGTGCCAAATGTCTCGAGTTTTAAGACTCCAGAGATTAACTGCCAGTAGAAAAGCTGGCTCTCAAGCAAAATTCTTCCCAAAAAGTGAGGAAAAATGGCGTTATGGCCTTTGGAAGGAAAAGTCTTTGAATTGATGTTGAAATTAAGTTGAGAATGGATGTAGACTCACAAACACCGTTTTCTTTTTCTCTTTGCAGTTTTTTTTCTTCCCTTTCTCTTGTTGCAGGTACTGACGACGGCCGGGACGGGATGTTCTCTACTGAGGGTGCTGTTGGCGGTTTCCGAGTTGAGTTCGTTCCATGTTTAATTTCATGTGTTTTTTTTTTCTTAGTGTTTTATTGTATCGTGGGGCCCCTGTGTTTTGTATGTGTAGGTGTTGAAGTCAAAGACTTACTTTCCAAAATGCAATATAGCCATTTGGAATACTGGTGCCAAATGTCTCGAGTTTTAAGACTCCAGAGATTAACTGCCAGTAGAAAAGCTGGCTCTCAAGCAAAATTCTTCCCAAAAAGTGAGGAAAAATGGCGTTATGGCCTTTGGAAGGAAAAGTCTTTGAATTGATGTTGAAATTAAGTTGAGAATGGATGTAGACTCACAAACACCGTTTTCTTTTTCTCTTTGCAGTTTTTTTTCTTCCCTTTCTCTTGTTGCAGGTACTGACGACGGCCGGGACGGGATGTTCTCTACTGAGGGTGCTGTTGGCGGTTTCCGAGTTGAGTTCGTTCCATGTTTAATTTCATGTGTTTTTTTTTTCTTAGTGTTTTATTGTATCGTGGGGCCCCTGTGTTTTGTATGTGTAGGTGTTGAAGTCAAAGACTTACTTTCCAAAATGCAATATAGCCATTTGGAATACTGGTGCCAAATGTCTCGAGTTTTAAGACTCCAGAGATTAACTGCCAGTAGAAAAGCTGGCTCTCAAGCAAAATTCTTCCCAAAAAGTGAGGAAAAATGGCGTTATGGCCTTTGGAAGGAAAAGTCTTTGAATTGATGTTGAAATTAAGTTGAGAATGGATGTAGACTCACAAACACCGTTTTCTTTTTCTCTTTGCAGTTTTTTTTCTTCCCTTTCTCTTGTTGCAGGTACTGACGACGGCCGGGACGGGATGTTCTCTACTGAGGGTGCTGTTGGCGGTTTCCGAGTTGAGTTCGTTCCATGTTTAATTTCATGTGTTTTTTTTTCTTAGTGTTTTATTGTATCGTGGGGCCCCTGTGTTTTGTATGTGTAGGTGTTGAAGTCAAAGACTTACTTTCCAAAATGCAATATAGCCATTTGGAATACTGGTGCCAAATGTCTCGAGTTTTAAGACTCCAGAGATTAACTGCCAGTAGAAAAGCTGGCTCTCAAGCAAAATTCTTCCCAAAAAGTGAGGAAAAATGGCGTTATGGCCTTTGGAAGGAAAAGTCTTTGAATTGATGTTGAAATTAAGTTGAGAATGGATGTAGACTCACAAACACCGTTTTCTTTTTCTCTTTGCAGTTTTTTTTCTTCCCTTTCTCTTGTTGCAGGTACTGACGACGGCCGGGACGGGATGTTCTCTACTGAGGGTGCTGTTGGCGGTTTCCGAGTTGAGTTCGTTCCATGTTTAATTTCATGTGTTTTTTTTTCTTAGTGTTTTATTGTATCGTGGGGCCCCTGTGTTTTGTATGTGTAGGTGTTGAAGTCAAAGACTTACTTTCCAAAATGCAATATAGCCATTTGGAATACTGGTGCCAAATGTCTCGAGTTTTAAGACTCCAGAGATTAACTGCCAGTAGAAAAGCTGGCTCTCAAGCAAAATTCTTCCCAAAAAGTGAGGAAAAATGGCGTTATGGCCTTTGGAAGGAAAAGTCTTTGAATTGATGTTGAAATTAAGTTGAGAATGGATGTAGACTCACAAACACCGTTTTCTTTTTCTCTTTGCAGTTTTTTTTCTTCCCTTTCTCTTGTTGCAGGTACTGACGACGGCCGGGACGGGATGTTCTCTACTGAGGGTGCTGTTGGCGGTTTCCGAGTTGAGTTCGTTCCATGTTTAATTTCATGTGTTTTTTTTTCTTAGTGTTTTATTGTATCGTGGGGCCCCTGTGTTTTGTATGTGTAGGTGTTGAAGTCAAAGACTTACTTTCCAAAATGCAATATAGCCATTTGGAATACTGGTGCCAAATGTCTCGAGTTTTAAGACTCCAGAGATTAACTGCCAGTAGAAAAGCTGGCTCTCAAGCAAAATTCTTCCCAAAAAGTGAGGAAAAATGGCGTTATGGCCTTTGGAAGGAAAAGTCTTTGAATTGATGTTGAAATTAAGTTGAGAATGGATGTAGACTCACAAACACCGTTTTCTTTTTCTCTTTGCAGTTTTTTTTCTTCCCTTTCTCTTGTTGCAGGTACTGACGACGGCCGGGACGGGATGTTCTCTACTGAGGGTGCTGTTGGCGGTTTCCGAGTTGAGTTCGTTCCATGTTTAATTTCATGTGTTTTTTTTTTCTTAGTGTTTTATTGTATCGTGGGGCCCCTGTGTTTTGTATGTGTAGGTGTTGAAGTCAAAGACTTACTTTCCAAAATGCAATATAGCCATTTGGAATACTGGTGCCAAATGTCTCGAGTTTTAAGACTCCAGAGATTAACTGCCAGTAGAAAAGCTGGCTCTCAAGCAAAATTCTTCCCAAAAAGTGAGGAAAAATGGCGTTATGGCCTTTGGAAGGAAAAGTCTTTGAATTGATGTTGAAATTAAGTTGAGAATGGATGTAGACTCACAAACACCGTTTTCTTTTTCTCTTTGCAGTTTTTTTTCTTCCCTTTCTCTTGTTGCAGGTACTGACGACGGCCGGGACGGGATGTTCTCTACTGAGGGTGCTGTTGGCGGTTTCCGAGTTGAGTTCGTTCCATGTTTAATTTCATGTGTTTTTTTTTTCTTAGTGTTTTATTGTATCGTGGGGCCCCTGTGTTTTGTATGTGTAGGTGTTGAAGTCAAAGACTTACTTTCCAAAATGCAATATAGCCATTTGGAATACTGGTGCCAAATGTCTCGAGTTTTAAGACTCCAGAGATTAACTGCCAGTAGAAAAGCTGGCTCTCAAGCAAAATTCTTCCCAAAAAGTGAGGAAAAATGGCGTTATGGCCTTTGGAAGGAAAAGTCTTTGAATTGATGTTGAAATTAAGTTGAGAATGGATGTAGACTCACAAACACCGTTTTCTTTTTCTCTTTGCAGTTTTTTTTCTTCCCTTTCTCTTGTTGCAGGTACTGACGACGGCCGGGACGGGATGTTCTCTACTGAGGGTGCTGTTGGCGGTTTCCGAGTTGAGTTCGTTCCATGTTTAATTTCATGTGTTTTTTTTTCTTAGTGTTTTATTGTATCGTGGGGCCCCTGTGTTTTGTATGTGTAGGTGTTGAAGTCAAAGACTTACTTTCCAAAATGCAATATAGCCATTTGGAATACTGGTGCCAAATGTCTCGAGTTTTAAGACTCCAGAGATTAACTGCCAGTAGAAAAGCTGGCTCTCAAGCAAAATTCTTCCCAAAAAGTGAGGAAAAATGGCGTTATGGCCTTTGGAAGGAAAAGTCTTTGAATTGATGTTGAAATTAAGTTGAGAATGGATGTAGACTCACAAACACCGTTTTCTTTTTCTCTTTGCAGTTTTTTTTCTTCCCTTTCTCTTGTTGCAGGTACTGACGACGGCCGGGACGGGATGTTCTCTACTGAGGGTGCTGTTGGCGGTTTCCGAGTTGAGTTCGTTCCATGTTTAATTTCATGTGTTTTTTTTTCTTAGTGTTTTATTGTATCGTGGGGCCCCTGTGTTTTGTATGTGTAGGTGTTGAAGTCAAAGACTTACTTTCCAAAATGCAATATAGCCATTTGGAATACTGGTGCCAAATGTCTCGAGTTTTAAGACTCCAGAGATTAACTGCCAGTAGAAAAGCTGGCTCTCAAGCAAAATTCTTCCCAAAAAGTGAGGAAAAATGGCGTTATGGCCTTTGGAAGGAAAAGTCTTTGAATTGATGTTGAAATTAAGTTGAGAATGGATGTAGACTCACAAACACCGTTTTCTTTTTCTCTTTGCAGTTTTTTTTCTTCCCTTTCTCTTGTTGCAGGTACTGACGACGGCCGGGACGGGATGTTCTCTACTGAGGGTGCTGTTGGCGGTTTCCGAGTTGAGTTCGTTCCATGTTTAATTTCATGTGTTTTTTTTTTCTTAGTGTTTTATTGTATCGTGGGGCCCCTGTGTTTTGTATGTGTAGGTGTTGAAGTCAAAGACTTACTTTCCAAAATGCAATATAGCCATTTGGAATACTGGTGCCAAATGTCTCGAGTTTTAAGACTCCAGAGATTAACTGCCAGTAGAAAAGCTGGCTCTCAAGCAAAATTCTTCCCAAAAAGTGAGGAAAAATGGCGTTATGGCCTTTGGAAGGAAAAGTCTTTGAATTGATGTTGAAATTAAGTTGAGAATGGATGTAGACTCACAAACACCGTTTTCTTTTTCTCTTTGCAGTTTTTTTTCTTCCCTTTCTCTTGTTGCAGGTACTGACGACGGCCGGGACGGGATGTTCTCTACTGAGGGTGCTGTTGGCGGTTTCCGAGTTGAGTTCGTTCCATGTTTAATTTCATGTGTTTTTTTTTCTTAGTGTTTTATTGTATCGTGGGGCCCCTGTGTTTTGTATGTGTAGGTGTTGAAGTCAAAGACTTACTTTCCAAAATGCAATATAGCCATTTGGAATACTGGTGCCAAATGTCTCGAGTTTTAAGACTCCAGAGATTAACTGCCAGTAGAAAAGCTGGCTCTCAAGCAAAATTCTTCCCAAAAAGTGAGGAAAAATGGCGTTATGGCCTTTGGAAGGAAAAGTCTTTGAATTGATGTTGAAATTAAGTTGAGAATGGATGTAGACTCACAAACACCGTTTTCTTTTTCTCTTTGCAGTTTTTTTTCTTCCCTTTCTCTTGTTGCAGGTACTGACGACGGCCGGGACGGGATGTTCTCTACTGAGGGTGCTGTTGGCGGTTTCCGAGTTGAGTTCGTTCCATGTTTAATTTCATGTGTTTTTTTTTTCTTAGTGTTTTATTGTATCGTGGGGCCCCTGTGTTTTGTATGTGTAGGTGTTGAAGTCAAAGACTTACTTTCCAAAATGCAATATAGCCATTTGGAATACTGGTGCCAAATGTCTCGAGTTTTAAGACTCCAGAGATTAACTGCCAGTAGAAAAGCTGGCTCTCAAGCAAAATTCTTCCCAAAAAGTGAGGAAAAATGGCGTTATGGCCTTTGGAAGGAAAAGTCTTTGAATTGATGTTGAAATTAAGTTGAGAATGGATGTAGACTCACAAACACCGTTTTCTTTTTCTCTTTGCAGTTTTTTTTCTTCCCTTTCTCTTGTTGCAGGTACTGACGACGGCCGGGACGGGATGTTCTCTACTGAGGGTGCTGTTGGCGGTTTCCGAGTTGAGTTCGTTCCATGTTTAATTTCATGTGTTTTTTTTTCTTAGTGTTTTATTGTATCGTGGGGCCCCTGTGTTTTGTATGTGTAGGTGTTGAAGTCAAAGACTTACTTTCCAAAATGCAATATAGCCATTTGGAATACTGGTGCCAAATGTCTCGAGTTTTAAGACTCCAGAGATTAACTGCCAGTAGAAAAGCTGGCTCTCAAGCAAAATTCTTCCCAAAAAGTGAGGAAAAATGGCGTTATGGCCTTTGGAAGGAAAAGTCTTTGAATTGATGTTGAAATTAAGTTGAGAATGGATGTAGACTCACAAACACCGTTTTCTTTTTCTCTTTGCAGTTTTTTTTCTTCCCTTTCTCTTGTTGCAGGTACTGACGACGGCCGGGACGGGATGTTCTCTACTGAGGGTGCTGTTGGCGGTTTCCGAGTTGAGTTCGTTCCATGTTTAATTTCATGTGTTTTTTTTTTCTTAGTGTTTTATTGTATCGTGGGGCCCCTGTGTTTTGTATGTGTAGGTGTTGAAGTCAAAGACTTACTTTCCAAAATGCAATATAGCCATTTGGAATACTGGTGCCAAATGTCTCGAGTTTTAAGACTCCAGAGATTAACTGCCAGTAGAAAAGCTGGCTCTCAAGCAAAATTCTTCCCAAAAAGTGAGGAAAAATGGCGTTATGGCCTTTGGAAGGAAAAGTCTTTGAATTGATGTTGAAATTAAGTTGAGAATGGATGTAGACTCACAAACACCGTTTTCTTTTTCTCTTTGCAGTTTTTTTTCTTCCCTTTCTCTTGTTGCAGGTACTGACGACGGCCGGGACGGGATGTTCTCTACTGAGGGTGCTGTTGGCGGTTTCCGAGTTGAGTTCGTTCCATGTTTAATTTCATGTGTTTTTTTTTCTTAGTGTTTTATTGTATCGTGGGGCCCCTGTGTTTTGTATGTGTAGGTGTTGAAGTCAAAGACTTACTTTCCAAAATGCAATATAGCCATTTGGAATACTGGTGCCAAATGTCTCGAGTTTTAAGACTCCAGAGATTAACTGCCAGTAGAAAAGCTGGCTCTCAAGCAAAATTCTTCCCAAAAAGTGAGGAAAAATGGCGTTATGGCCTTTGGAAGGAAAAGTCTTTGAATTGATGTTGAAATTAAGTTGAGAATGGATGTAGACTCACAAACACCGTTTTCTTTTTCTCTTTGCAGTTTTTTTTCTTCCCTTTCTCTTGTTGCAGGTACTGACGACGGCCGGGACGGGATGTTCTCTACTGAGGGTGCTGTTGGCGGTTTCCGAGTTGAGTTCGTTCCATGTTTAATTTCATGTGTTTTTTTTTCTTAGTGTTTTATTGTATCGTGGGGCCCCTGTGTTTTGTATGTGTAGGTGTTGAAGTCAAAGACTTACTTTCCAAAATGCAATATAGCCATTTGGAATACTGGTGCCAAATGTCTCGAGTTTTAAGACTCCAGAGATTAACTGCCAGTAGAAAAGCTGGCTCTCAAGCAAAATTCTTCCCAAAAAGTGAGGAAAAATGGCGTTATGGCCTTTGGAAGGAAAAGTCTTTGAATTGATGTTGAAATTAAGTTGAGAATGGATGTAGACTCACAAACACCGTTTTCTTTTTCTCTTTGCAGTTTTTTTTCTTCCCTTTCTCTTGTTGCAGGTACTGACGACGGCCGGGACGGGATGTTCTCTACTGAGGGTGCTGTTGGCGGTTTCCGAGTTGAGTTCGTTCCATGTTTAATTTCATGTGTTTTTTTTTTCTTAGTGTTTTATTGTATCGTGGGGCCCCTGTGTTTTGTATGTGTAGGTGTTGAAGTCAAAGACTTACTTTCCAAAATGCAATATAGCCATTTGGAATACTGGTGCCAAATGTCTCGAGTTTTAAGACTCCAGAGATTAACTGCCAGTAGAAAAGCTGGCTCTCAAGCAAAATTCTTCCCAAAAAGTGAGGAAAAATGGCGTTATGGCCTTTGGAAGGAAAAGTCTTTGAATTGATGTTGAAATTAAGTTGAGAATGGATGTAGACTCACAAACACCGTTTTCTTTTTCTCTTTGCAGTTTTTTTTCTTCCCTTTCTCTTGTTGCAGGTACTGACGACGGCCGGGACGGGATGTTCTCTACTGAGGGTGCTGTTGGCGGTTTCCGAGTTGAGTTCGTTCCATGTTTAATTTCATGTGTTTTTTTTTCTTAGTGTTTTATTGTATCGTGGGGCCCCTGTGTTTTGTATGTGTAGGTGTTGAAGTCAAAGACTTACTTTCCAAAATGCAATATAGCCATTTGGAATACTGGTGCCAAATGTCTCGAGTTTTAAGACTCCAGAGATTAACTGCCAGTAGAAAAGCTGGCTCTCAAGCAAAATTCTTCCCAAAAAGTGAGGAAAAATGGCGTTATGGCCTTTGGAAGGAAAAGTCTTTGAATTGATGTTGAAATTAAGTTGAGAATGGATGTAGACTCACAAACACCGTTTTCTTTTTCTCTTTGCAGTTTTTTTTCTTCCCTTTCTCTTGTTGCAGGTACTGACGACGGCCGGGACGGGATGTTCTCTACTGAGGGTGCTGTTGGCGGTTTCCGAGTTGAGTTCGTTCCATGTTTAATTTCATGTGTTTTTTTTTCTTAGTGTTTTATTGTATCGTGGGGCCCCTGTGTTTTGTATGTGTAGGTGTTGAAGTCAAAGACTTACTTTCCAAAATGCAATATAGCCATTTGGAATACTGGTGCCAAATGTCTCGAGTTTTAAGACTCCAGAGATTAACTGCCAGTAGAAAAGCTGGCTCTCAAGCAAAATTCTTCCCAAAAAGTGAGGAAAAATGGCGTTATGGCCTTTGGAAGGAAAAGTCTTTGAATTGATGTTGAAATTAAGTTGAGAATGGATGTAGACTCACAAACACCGTTTTCTTTTTCTCTTTGCAGTTTTTTTTCTTCCCTTTCTCTTGTTGCAGGTACTGACGACGGCCGGGACGGGATGTTCTCTACTGAGGGTGCTGTTGGCGGTTTCCGAGTTGAGTTCGTTCCATGTTTAATTTCATGTGTTTTTTTTTTCTTAGTGTTTTATTGTATCGTGGGGCCCCTGTGTTTTGTATGTGTAGGTGTTGAAGTCAAAGACTTACTTTCCAAAATGCAATATAGCCATTTGGAATACTGGTGCCAAATGTCTCGAGTTTTAAGACTCCAGAGATTAACTGCCAGTAGAAAAGCTGGCTCTCAAGCAAAATTCTTCCCAAAAAGTGAGGAAAAATGGCGTTATGGCCTTTGGAAGGAAAAGTCTTTGAATTGATGTTGAAATTAAGTTGAGAATGGATGTAGACTCACAAACACCGTTTTCTTTTTCTCTTTGCAGTTTTTTTTCTTCCCTTTCTCTTGTTGCAGGTACTGACGACGGCCGGGACGGGATGTTCTCTACTGAGGGTGCTGTTGGCGGTTTCCGAGTTGAGTTCGTTCCATGTTTAATTTCATGTGTTTTTTTTTTCTTAGTGTTTTATTGTATCGTGGGGCCCCTGTGTTTTGTATGTGTAGGTGTTGAAGTCAAAGACTTACTTTCCAAAATGCAATATAGCCATTTGGAATACTGGTGCCAAATGTCTCGAGTTTTAAGACTCCAGAGATTAACTGCCAGTAGAAAAGCTGGCTCTCAAGCAAAATTCTTCCCAAAAAGTGAGGAAAAATGGCGTTATGGCCTTTGGAAGGAAAAGTCTTTGAATTGATGTTGAAATTAAGTTGAGAATGGATGTAGACTCACAAACACCGTTTTCTTTTTCTCTTTGCAGTTTTTTTTCTTCCCTTTCTCTTGTTGCAGGTACTGACGACGGCCGGGACGGGATGTTCTCTACTGAGGGTGCTGTTGGCGGTTTCCGAGTTGAGTTCGTTCCATGTTTAATTTCATGTGTTTTTTTTTCTTAGTGTTTTATTGTATCGTGGGGCCCCTGTGTTTTGTATGTGTAGGTGTTGAAGTCAAAGACTTACTTTCCAAAATGCAATATAGCCATTTGGAATACTGGTGCCAAATGTCTCGAGTTTTAAGACTCCAGAGATTAACTGCCAGTAGAAAAGCTGGCTCTCAAGCAAAATTCTTCCCAAAAAGTGAGGAAAAATGGCGTTATGGCCTTTGGAAGGAAAAGTCTTTGAATTGATGTTGAAATTAAGTTGAGAATGGATGTAGACTCACAAACACCGTTTTCTTTTTCTCTTTGCAGTTTTTTTTCTTCCCTTTCTCTTGTTGCAGGTACTGACGACGGCCGGGACGGGATGTTCTCTACTGAGGGTGCTGTTGGCGGTTTCCGAGTTGAGTTCGTTCCATGTTTAATTTCATGTGTTTTTTTTTTCTTAGTGTTTTATTGTATCGTGGGGCCCCTGTGTTTTGTATGTGTAGGTGTTGAAGTCAAAGACTTACTTTCCAAAATGCAATATAGCCATTTGGAATACTGGTGCCAAATGTCTCGAGTTTTAAGACTCCAGAGATTAACTGCCAGTAGAAAAGCTGGCTCTCAAGCAAAATTCTTCCCAAAAAGTGAGGAAAAATGGCGTTATGGCCTTTGGAAGGAAAAGTCTTTGAATTGATGTTGAAATTAAGTTGAGAATGGATGTAGACTCACAAACACCGTTTTCTTTTTCTCTTTGCAGTTTTTTTTCTTCCCTTTCTCTTGTTGCAGGTACTGACGACGGCCGGGACGGGATGTTCTCTACTGAGGGTGCTGTTGGCGGTTTCCGAGTTGAGTTCGTTCCATGTTTAATTTCATGTGTTTTTTTTTCTTAGTGTTTTATTGTATCGTGGGGCCCCTGTGTTTTGTATGTGTAGGTGTTGAAGTCAAAGACTTACTTTCCAAAATGCAATATAGCCATTTGGAATACTGGTGCCAAATGTCTCGAGTTTTAAGACTCCAGAGATTAACTGCCAGTAGAAAAGCTGGCTCTCAAGCAAAATTCTTCCCAAAAAGTGAGGAAAAATGGCGTTATGGCCTTTGGAAGGAAAAGTCTTTGAATTGATGTTGAAATTAAGTTGAGAATGGATGTAGACTCACAAACACCGTTTTCTTTTTCTCTTTGCAGTTTTTTTTCTTCCCTTTCTCTTGTTGCAGGTACTGACGACGGCCGGGACGGGATGTTCTCTACTGAGGGTGCTGTTGGCGGTTTCCGAGTTGAGTTCGTTCCATGTTTAATTTCATGTGTTTTTTTTTCTTAGTGTTTTATTGTATCGTGGGGCCCCTGTGTTTTGTATGTGTAGGTGTTGAAGTCAAAGACTTACTTTCCAAAATGCAATATAGCCATTTGGAATACTGGTGCCAAATGTCTCGAGTTTTAAGACTCCAGAGATTAACTGCCAGTAGAAAAGCTGGCTCTCAAGCAAAATTCTTCCCAAAAAGTGAGGAAAAATGGCGTTATGGCCTTTGGAAGGAAAAGTCTTTGAATTGATGTTGAAATTAAGTTGAGAATGGATGTAGACTCACAAACACCGTTTTCTTTTTCTCTTTGCAGTTTTTTTTCTTCCCTTTCTCTTGTTGCAGGTACTGACGACGGCCGGGACGGGATGTTCTCTACTGAGGGTGCTGTTGGCGGTTTCCGAGTTGAGTTCGTTCCATGTTTAATTTCATGTTTTTTTTTTTAGTGTTTTATTGTATCGTGGGGCCCCTGTGTTTTGTATGTGTAGGTGTTGAAGTCAAAGACTTACTTTCCAAAATGCAATATAGCCATTTGGAATACTGGTGCCAAATGTCTCGAGTTTTAAGACTCCAGAGATTAACTGCCAGTAGAAAAGCTGGCTCTCAAGCAAAATTCTTCCCAAAAAGTGAGGAAAAATGGCGTTATGGCCTTTGGAAGGAAAAGTCTTTGAATTGATGTTGAAATTAAGTTGAGAATGGATGTAGACTCACAAACACCGTTTTCTTTTTCTCTTTGCAGTTTTTTTTCTTCCCTTTCTCTTGTTGCAGGTACTGACGACGGCCGGGACGGGATGTTCTCTACTGAGGGTGCTGTTGGCGGTTTCCGAGTTGAGTTCGTTCCATGTTTAATTTCATGTGTTTTTTTTTCTTAGTGTTTTATTGTATCGTGGGGCCCCTGTGTTTTGTATGTGTAGGTGTTGAAGTCAAAGACTTACTTTCCAAAATGCAATATAGCCATTTGGAATACTGGTGCCAAATGTCTCGAGTTTTAAGACTCCAGAGATTAACTGCCAGTAGAAAAGCTGGCTCTCAAGCAAAATTCTTCCCAAAAAGTGAGGAAAAATGGCGTTATGGCCTTTGGAAGGAAAAGTCTTTGAATTGATGTTGAAATTAAGTTGAGAATGGATGTAGACTCACAAACACCGTTTTCTTTTTCTCTTTGCAGTTTTTTTTCTTCCCTTTCTCTTGTTGCAGGTACTGACGACGGCCGGGACGGGATGTTCTCTACTGAGGGTGCTGTTGGCGGTTTCCGAGTTGAGTTCGTTCCATGTTTAATTTCATGTGTTTTTTTTTTCTTAGTGTTTTATTGTATCGTGGGGCCCCTGTGTTTTGTATGTGTAGGTGTTGAAGTCAAAGACTTACTTTCCAAAATGCAATATAGCCATTTGGAATACTGGTGCCAAATGTCTCGAGTTTTAAGACTCCAGAGATTAACTGCCAGTAGAAAAGCTGGCTCTCAAGCAAAATTCTTCCCAAAAAGTGAGGAAAAATGGCGTTATGGCCTTTGGAAGGAAAAGTCTTTGAATTGATGTTGAAATTAAGTTGAGAATGGATGTAGACTCACAAACACCGTTTTCTTTTTCTCTTTGCAGTTTTTTTTCTTCCCTTTCTCTTGTTGCAGGTACTGACGACGGCCGGGACGGGATGTTCTCTACTGAGGGTGCTGTTGGCGGTTTCCGAGTTGAGTTCGTTCCATGTTTAATTTCATGTGTTTTTTTTTTCTTAGTGTTTTATTGTATCGTGGGGCCCCTGTGTTTTGTATGTGTAGGTGTTGAAGTCAAAGACTTACTTTCCAAAATGCAATATAGCCATTTGGAATACTGGTGCCAAATGTCTCGAGTTTTAAGACTCCAGAGATTAACTGCCAGTAGAAAAGCTGGCTCTCAAGCAAAATTCTTCCCAAAAAGTGAGGAAAAATGGCGTTATGGCCTTTGGAAGGAAAAGTCTTTGAATTGATGTTGAAATTAAGTTGAGAATGGATGTAGACTCACAAACACCGTTTTCTTTTTCTCTTTGCAGTTTTTTTTCTTCCCTTTCTCTTGTTGCAGGTACTGACGACGGCCGGGACGGGATGTTCTCTACTGAGGGTGCTGTTGGCGGTTTCCGAGTTGAGTTCGTTCCATGTTTAATTTCATGTGTTTTTTTTTTCTTAGTGTTTTATTGTATCGTGGGGCCCCTGTGTTTTGTATGTGTAGGTGTTGAAGTCAAAGACTTACTTTCCAAAATGCAATATAGCCATTTGGAATACTGGTGCCAAATGTCTCGAGTTTTAAGACTCCAGAGATTAACTGCCAGTAGAAAAGCTGGCTCTCAAGCAAAATTCTTCCCAAAAAGTGAGGAAAAATGGCGTTATGGCCTTTGGAAGGAAAAGTCTTTGAATTGATGTTGAAATTAAGTTGAGAATGGATGTAGACTCACAAACACCGTTTTCTTTTTCTCTTTGCAGTTTTTTTTCTTCCCTTTCTCTTGTTGCAGGTACTGACGACGGCCGGGACGGGATGTTCTCTACTGAGGGTGCTGTTGGCGGTTTCCGAGTTGAGTTCGTTCCATGTTTAATTTCATGTGTTTTTTTTTCTTAGTGTTTTATTGTATCGTGGGGCCCCTGTGTTTTGTATGTGTAGGTGTTGAAGTCAAAGACTTACTTTCCAAAATGCAATATAGCCATTTGGAATACTGGTGCCAAATGTCTCGAGTTTTAAGACTCCAGAGATTAACTGCCAGTAGAAAAGCTGGCTCTCAAGCAAAATTCTTCCCAAAAAGTGAGGAAAAATGGCGTTATGGCCTTTGGAAGGAAAAGTCTTTGAATTGATGTTGAAATTAAGTTGAGAATGGATGTAGACTCACAAACACCGTTTTCTTTTTCTCTTTGCAGTTTTTTTTCTTCCCTTTCTCTTGTTGCAGGTACTGACGACGGCCGGGACGGGATGTTCTCTACTGAGGGTGCTGTTGGCGGTTTCCGAGTTGAGTTCGTTCCATGTTTAATTTCATGTGTTTTTTTTTCTTAGTGTTTTATTGTATCGTGGGGCCCCTGTGTTTTGTATGTGTAGGTGTTGAAGTCAAAGACTTACTTTCCAAAATGCAATATAGCCATTTGGAATACTGGTGCCAAATGTCTCGAGTTTTAAGACTCCAGAGATTAACTGCCAGTAGAAAAGCTGGCTCTCAAGCAAAATTCTTCCCAAAAAGTGAGGAAAAATGGCGTTATGGCCTTTGGAAGGAAAAGTCTTTGAATTGATGTTGAAATTAAGTTGAGAATGGATGTAGACTCACAAACACCGTTTTCTTTTTCTCTTTGCAGTTTTTTTTCTTCCCTTTCTCTTGTTGCAGGTACTGACGACGGCCGGGACGGGATGTTCTCTACTGAGGGTGCTGTTGGCGGTTTCCGAGTTGAGTTCGTTCCATGTTTAATTTCATGTGTTTTTTTTTTCTTAGTGTTTTATTGTATCGTGGGGCCCCTGTGTTTTGTATGTGTAGGTGTTGAAGTCAAAGACTTACTTTCCAAAATGCAATATAGCCATTTGGAATACTGGTGCCAAATGTCTCGAGTTTTAAGACTCCAGAGATTAACTGCCAGTAGAAAAGCTGGCTCTCAAGCAAAATTCTTCCCAAAAAGTGAGGAAAAATGGCGTTATGGCCTTTGGAAGGAAAAGTCTTTGAATTGATGTTGAAATTAAGTTGAGAATGGATGTAGACTCACAAACACCGTTTTCTTTTTCTCTTTGCAGTTTTTTTTCTTCCCTTTCTCTTGTTGCAGGTACTGACGACGGCCGGGACGGGATGTTCTCTACTGAGGGTGCTGTTGGCGGTTTCCGAGTTGAGTTCGTTCCATGTTTAATTTCATGTGTTTTTTTTTTCTTAGTGTTTTATTGTATCGTGGGGCCCCTGTGTTTTGTATGTGTAGGTGTTGAAGTCAAAGACTTACTTTCCAAAATGCAATATAGCCATTTGGAATACTGGTGCCAAATGTCTCGAGTTTTAAGACTCCAGAGATTAACTGCCAGTAGAAAAGCTGGCTCTCAAGCAAAATTCTTCCCAAAAAGTGAGGAAAAATGGCGTTATGGCCTTTGGAAGGAAAAGTCTTTGAATTGATGTTGAAATTAAGTTGAGAATGGATGTAGACTCACAAACACCGTTTTCTTTTTCTCTTTGCAGTTTTTTTTCTTCCCTTTCTCTTGTTGCAGGTACTGACGACGGCCGGGACGGGATGTTCTCTACTGAGGGTGCTGTTGGCGGTTTCCGAGTTGAGTTCGTTCCATGTTTAATTTCAT
The DNA here is from genome assembly GCF_015706575.1 of Patiria miniata. Classification (NCBI taxonomy): domain Eukaryota; kingdom Metazoa; phylum Echinodermata; class Asteroidea; order Valvatida; family Asterinidae; genus Patiria; species Patiria miniata. The sequence continues at coordinate 1,702,134 of NW_024037052.1, forward strand.
GTGTTTTTTTTTTCTTAGTGTTTTATTGTATCGTGGGGCCCCTGTGTTTTGTATGTGTAGGTGTTGAAGTCAAAGACTTACTTTCCAAAATGCAATATAGCCATTTGGAATACTGGTGCCAAATGTCTCGAGTTTTAAGACTCCAGAGATTAACTGCCAGTAGAAAAGCTGGCTCTCAAGCAAAATTCTTCCCAAAAAGTGAGGAAAAATGGCGTTATGGCCTTTGGAAGGAAAAGTCTTTGAATTGATGTTGAAATTAAGTTGAGAATGGATGTAGACTCACAAACACCGTTTTCTTTTTCTCTTTGCAGTTTTTTTTCTTCCCTTTCTCTTGTTGCAGGTACTGACGACGGCCGGGACGGGATGTTCTCTACTGAGGGTGCTGTTGGCGGTTTCCGAGTTGAGTTCGTTCCATGTTTAATTTCATGTGTTTTTTTTTTCTTAGTGTTTTATTGTATCGTGGGGCCCCTGTGTTTTGTATGTGTAGGTGTTGAAGTCAAAGACTTACTTTCCAAAATGCAATATAGCCATTTGGAATACTGGTGCCAAATGTCTCGAGTTTTAAGACTCCAGAGATTAACTGCCAGTAGAAAAGCTGGCTCTCAAGCAAAATTCTTCCCAAAAAGTGAGGAAAAATGGCGTTATGGCCTTTGGAAGGAAAAGTCTTTGAATTGATGTTGAAATTAAGTTGAGAATGGATGTAGACTCACAAACACCGTTTTCTTTTTCTCTTTGCAGTTTTTTTTCTTCCCTTTCTCTTGTTGCAGGTACTGACGACGGCCGGGACGGGATGTTCTCTACTGAGGGTGCTGTTGGCGGTTTCCGAGTTGAGTTCGTTCCATGTTTAATTTCATGTGTTTTTTTTTTCTTAGTGTTTTATTGTATCGTGGGGCCCCTGTGTTTTGTATGTGTAGGTGTTGAAGTCAAAGACTTACTTTCCAAAATGCAATATAGCCATTTGGAATACTGGTGCCAAATGTCTCGAGTTTTAAGACTCCAGAGATTAACTGCCAGTAGAAAAGCTGGCTCTCAAGCAAAATTCTTCCCAAAAAGTGAGGAAAAATGGCGTTATGGCCTTTGGAAGGAAAAGTCTTTGAATTGATGTTGAAATTAAGTTGAGAATGGATGTAGACTCACAAACACCGTTTTCTTTTTCTCTTTGCAGTTTTTTTTCTTCCCTTTCTCTTGTTGCAGGTACTGACGACGGCCGGGACGGGATGTTCTCTACTGAGGGTGCTGTTGGCGGTTTCCGAGTTGAGTTCGTTCCATGTTTAATTTCATGTGTTTTTTTTTCTTAGTGTTTTATTGTATCGTGGGGCCCCTGTGTTTTGTATGTGTAGGTGTTGAAGTCAAAGACTTACTTTCCAAAATGCAATATAGCCATTTGGAATACTGGTGCCAAATGTCTCGAGTTTTAAGACTCCAGAGATTAACTGCCAGTAGAAAAGCTGGCTCTCAAGCAAAATTCTTCCCAAAAAGTGAGGAAAAATGGCGTTATGGCCTTTGGAAGGAAAAGTCTTTGAATTGATGTTGAAATTAAGTTGAGAATGGATGTAGACTCACAAACACCGTTTTCTTTTTCTCTTTGCAGTTTTTTTTCTTCCCTTTCTCTTGTTGCAGGTACTGACGACGGCCGGGACGGGATGTTCTCTACTGAGGGTGCTGTTGGCGGTTTCCGAGTTGAGTTCGTTCCATGTTTAATTTCATGTGTTTTTTTTTCTTAGTGTTTTATTGTATCGTGGGGCCCCTGTGTTTTGTATGTGTAGGTGTTGAAGTCAAAGACTTACTTTCCAAAATGCAATATAGCCATTTGGAATACTGGTGCCAAATGTCTCGAGTTTTAAGACTCCAGAGATTAACTGCCAGTAGAAAAGCTGGCTCTCAAGCAAAATTCTTCCCAAAAAGTGAGGAAAAATGGCGTTATGGCCTTTGGAAGGAAAAGTCTTTGAATTGATGTTGAAATTAAGTTGAGAATGGATGTAGACTCACAAACACCGTTTTCTTTTTCTCTTTGCAGTTTTTTTTCTTCCCTTTCTCTTGTTGCAGGTACTGACGACGGCCGGGACGGGATGTTCTCTACTGAGGGTGCTGTTGGCGGTTTCCGAGTTGAGTTCGTTCCATGTTTAATTTCATGTGTTTTTTTTTTCTTAGTGTTTTATTGTATCGTGGGGCCCCTGTGTTTTGTATGTGTAGGTGTTGAAGTCAAAGACTTACTTTCCAAAATGCAATATAGCCATTTGGAATACTGGTGCCAAATGTCTCGAGTTTTAAGACTCCAGAGATTAACTGCCAGTAGAAAAGCTGGCTCTCAAGCAAAATTCTTCCCAAAAAGTGAGGAAAAATGGCGTTATGGCCTTTGGAAGGAAAAGTCTTTGAATTGATGTTGAAATTAAGTTGAGAATGGATGTAGACTAACAAACACCGTTTTCTTTTTCTCTTTGCAGTTTTTTTTCTTCCCTTTCTCTTGTTGCAGGTACTGACGACGGCCGGGACGGGATGTTCTCTACTGAGGGTGCTGTTGGCGGTTTCCGAGTTGAGTTCGTTCCATGTTTAATTTCATGTGTTTTTTTTTTCTTAGTGTTTTATTGTATCGTGGGGCCCCTGTGTTTTGTATGTGTAGGTGTTGAAGTCAAAGACTTACTTTCCAAAATGCAATATAGCCATTTGGAATACTGGTGCCAAATGTCTCGAGTTTTAAGACTCCAGAGATTAACTGCCAGTAGAAAAGCTGGCTCTCAAGCAAAATTCTTCCCAAAAAGTGAGGAAAAATGGCGTTATGGCCTTTGGAAGGAAAAGTCTTTGAATTGATGTTGAAATTAAGTTGAGAATGGATGTAGACTCACAAACACCGTTTTCTTTTTCTCTTTGCAGTTTTTTTTCTTCCCTTTCTCTTGTTGCAGGTACTGACGACGGCCGGGACGGGATGTTCTCTACTGAGGGTGCTGTTGGCGGTTTCCGAGTTGAGTTCGTTCCATGTTTAATTTCATGTGTTTTTTTTTCTTAGTGTTTTATTGTATCGTGGGGCCCCTGTGTTTTGTATGTGTAGGTGTTGAAGTCAAAGACTTACTTTCCAAAATGCAATATAGCCATTTGGAATACTGGTGCCAAATGTCTCGAGTTTTAAGACTCCAGAGATTAACTGCCAGTAGAAAAGCTGGCTCTCAAGCAAAATTCTTCCCAAAAAGTGAGGAAAAATGGCGTTATGGCCTTTGGAAGGAAAAGTCTTTGAATTGATGTTGAAATTAAGTTGAGAATGGATGTAGACTCACAAACACCGTTTTCTTTTTCTCTTTGCAGTTTTTTTTCTTCCCTTTCTCTTGTTGCAGGTACTGACGACGGCCGGGACGGGATGTTCTCTACTGAGGGTGCTGTTGGCGGTTTCCGAGTTGAGTTCGTTCCATGTTTAATTTCATGTGTTTTTTTTTCTTAGTGTTTTATTGTATCGTGGGGCCCCTGTGTTTTGTATGTGTAGGTGTTGAAGTCAAAGACTTACTTTCCAAAATGCAATATAGCCATTTGGAATACTGGTGCCAAATGTCTCGAGTTTTAAGACTCCAGAGATTAACTGCCAGTAGAAAAGCTGGCTCTCAAGCAAAATTCTTCCCAAAAAGTGAGGAAAAATGGCGTTATGGCCTTTGGAAGGAAAAGTCTTTGAATTGATGTTGAAATTAAGTTGAGAATGGATGTAGACTCACAAACACCGTTTTCTTTTTCTCTTTGCAGTTTTTTTTCTTCCCTTTCTCTTGTTGCAGGTACTGACGACGGCCGGGACGGGATGTTCTCTACTGAGGGTGCTGTTGGCGGTTTCCGAGTTGAGTTCGTTCCATGTTTAATTTCATGTGTTTTTTTTTTCTTAGTGTTTTATTGTATCGTGGGGCCCCTGTGTTTTGTATGTGTAGGTGTTGAAGTCAAAGACTTACTTTCCAAAATGCAATATAGCCATTTGGAATACTGGTGCCAAATGTCTCGAGTTTTAAGACTCCAGAGATTAACTGCCAGTAGAAAAGCTGGCTCTCAAGCAAAATTCTTCCCAAAAAGTGAGGAAAAATGGCGTTATGGCCTTTGGAAGGAAAAGTCTTTGAATTGATGTTGAAATTAAGTTGAGAATGGATGTAGACTAACAAACACCGTTTTCTTTTTCTCTTTGCAGTTTTTTTTCTTCCCTTTCTCTTGTTGCAGGTACTGACGACGGCCGGGACGGGATGTTCTCTACTGAGGGTGCTGTTGGCGGTTTCCGAGTTGAGTTCGTTCCATGTTTAATTTCATGTGTTTTTTTTTTCTTAGTGTTTTATTGTATCGTGGGGCCCCTGTGTTTTGTATGTGTAGGTGTTGAAGTCAAAGACTTACTTTCCAAAATGCAATATAGCCATTTGGAATACTGGTGCCAAATGTCTCGAGTTTTAAGACTCCAGAGATTAACTGCCAGTAGAAAAGCTGGCTCTCAAGCAAAATTCTTCCCAAAAAGTGAGGAAAAATGGCGTTATGGCCTTTGGAAGGAAAAGTCTTTGAATTGATGTTGAAATTAAGTTGAGAATGGATGTAGACTAACAAACACCGTTTTCTTTTTCTCTTTGCAGTTTTTTTTCTTCCCTTTCTCTTGTTGCAGGTACTGACGACGGCCGGGACGGGATGTTCTCTACTGAGGGTGCTGTTGGCGGTTTCCGAGTTGAGTTCGTTCCATGTTTAATTTCATGTGTTTTTTTTTTCTTAGTGTTTTATTGTATCGTGGGGCCCCTGTGTTTTGTATGTGTAGGTGTTGAAGTCAAAGACTTACTTTCCAAAATGCAATATAGCCATTTGGAATACTGGTGCCAAATGTCTCGAGTTTTAAGACTCCAGAGATTAACTGCCAGTAGAAAAGCTGGCTCTCAAGCAAAATTCTTCCCAAAAAGTGAGGAAAAATGGCGTTATGGCCTTTGGAAGGAAAAGTCTTTGAATTGATGTTGAAATTAAGTTGAGAATGGATGTAGACTAACAAACACCGTTTTCTTTTTCTCTTTGCAGTTTTTTTTCTTCCCTTTCTCTTGTTGCAGGTACTGACGACGGCCGGGACGGGATGTTCTCTACTGAGGGTGCTGTTGGCGGTTTCCGAGTTGAGTTCGTTCCATGTTTAATTTCATGTGTTTTTTTTTCTTAGTGTTTTATTGTATCGTGGGGCCCCTGTGTTTTGTATGTGTAGGTGTTGAAGTCAAAGACTTACTTTCCAAAATGCAATATAGCCATTTGGAATACTGGTGCCAAATGTCTCGAGTTTTAAGACTCCAGAGATTAACTGCCAGTAGAAAAGCTGGCTCTCAAGCAAAATTCTTCCCAAAAAGTGAGGAAAAATGGCGTTATGGCCTTTGGAAGGAAAAGTCTTTGAATTGATGTTGAAATTAAGTTGAGAATGGATGTAGACTAACAAACACCGTTTTCTTTTTCTCTTTGCAGTTTTTTTTCTTCCCTTTCTCTTGTTGCAGGTACTGACGACGGCCGGGACGGGATGTTCTCTACTGAGGGTGCTGTTGGCGGTTTCCGAGTTGAGTTCGTTCCATGTTTAATTTCATGTGCTTTTTTTTTCTTAGTGTTTTATTGTATCGTGGGGCCCCTGTGTTTTGTATGTGTAGGTGTTGAAGTCAAAGACTTACTTTCCAAAATGCAATATAGCCATTTGGAATACTGGTGCCAAATGTCTCGAGTTTTAAGACTCCAGAGATTAACTGCCAGTAGAAAAGCTGGCTCTCAAGCAAAATTCTTCCCAAAAAGTGAGGAAAAATGGCGTTATGGCCTTTGGAAGGAAAAGTCTTTGAATTGATGTTGAAATTAAGTTGAGAATGGATGTAGACTAACAAACACCGTTTTCTTTTTCTCTTTGCAGTTTTTTTTCTTCCCTTTCTCTTGTTGCAGGTACTGACGACGGCCGGGACGGGATGTTCTCTACTGAGGGTGCTGTTGGCGGTTTCCGAGTTGAGTTCGTTCCATGTTTAATTTCATGTGTTTTTTTTTCTTAGTGTTTTATTGTATCGTGGGGCCCCTGTGTTTTGTATGTGTAGGTGTTGAAGTCAAAGACTTACTTTCCAAAATGCAATATAGCCATTTGGAATACTGGTGCCAAATGTCTCGAGTTTTAAGACTCCAGAGATTAACTGCCAGTAGAAAAGCTGGCTCTCAAGCAAAATTCTTCCCAAAAAGTGAGGAAAAATGGCGTTATGGCCTTTGGAAGGAAAAGTCTTTGAATTGATGTTGAAATTAAGTTGAGAATGGATGTAGACTAACAAACACCGTTTTCTTTTTCTCTTTGCAGTTTTTTTTCTTCCCTTTCTCTTGTTGCAGGTACTGACGACGGCCGGGACGGGATGTTCTCTACTGAGGGTGCTGTTGGCGGTTTCCGAGTTGAGTTCGTTCCATGTTTAATTTCATGTGTTTTTTTTTCTTAGTGTTTTATTGTATCGTGGGGCCCCTGTGTTTTGTATGTGTAGGTGTTGAAGTCAAAGACTTACTTTCCAAAATGCAATATAGCCATTTGGAATACTGGTGCCAAATGTCTCGAGTTTTAAGACTCCAGAGATTAACTGCCAGTAGAAAAGCTGGCTCTCAAGCAAAATTCTTCCCAAAAAGTGAGGAAAAATGGCGTTATGGCCTTTGGAAGGAAAAGTCTTTGAATTGATGTTGAAATTAAGTTGAGAATGGATGTAGACTAACAAACACCGTTTTCTTTTTCTCTTTGCAGTTTTTTTTCTTCCCTTTCTCTTGTTGCAGGTACTGACGACGGCCGGGACGGGATGTTCTCTACTGAGGGTGCTGTTGGCGGTTTCCGAGTTGAGTTCGTTCCATGTTTAATTTCATGTGTTTTTTTTTCTTAGTGTTTTATTGTATCGTGGGGCCCCTGTGTTTTGTATGTGTAGGTGTTGAAGTCAAAGACTTACTTTCCAAAATGCAATATAGCCATTTGGAATACTGGTGCCAAATGTCTCGAGTTTTAAGACTCCAGAGATTAACTGCCAGTAGAAAAGCTGGCTCTCAAGCAAAATTCTTCCCAAAAAGTGAGGAAAAATGGCGTTATGGCCTTTGGAAGGAAAAGTCTTTGAATTGATGTTGAAATTAAGTTGAGAATGGATGTAGACTAACAAACACCGTTTTCTTTTTCTCTTTGCAGTTTTTTTTCTTCCCTTTCTCTTGTTGCAGGTACTGACGACGGCCGGGACGGGATGTTCTCTACTGAGGGTGCTGTTGGCGGTTTCCGAGTTGAGTTCGTTCCATGTTTAATTTCATGTGTTTTTTTTTCTTAGTGTTTTATTGTATCGTGGGGCCCCTGTGTTTTGTATGTGTAGGTGTTGAAGTCAAAGACTTACTTTCCAAAATGCAATATAGCCATTTGGAATACTGGTGCCAAATGTCTCGAGTTTTAAGACTCCAGAGATTAACTGCCAGTAGAAAAGCTGGCTCTCAAGCAAAATTCTTCCCAAAAAGTGAGGAAAAATGGCGTTATGGCCTTTGGAAGGAAAAGTCTTTGAATTGATGTTGAAATTAAGTTGAGAATGGATGTAGACTAACAAACACCGTTTTCTTTTTCTCTTTGCAGTTTTTTTTCTTCCCTTTCTCTTGTTGCAGGTACTGACGACGGCCGGGACGGGATGTTCTCTACTGAGGGTGCTGTTGGCGGTTTCCGAGTTGAGTTCGTTCCATGTTTAATTTCATGTGTTTTTTTTTCTTAGTGTTTTATTGTATCGTGGGGCCCCTGTGTTTTGTATGTGTAGGTGTTGAAGTCAAAGACTTACTTTCCAAAATGCAATATAGCCATTTGGAATACTGGTGCCAAATGTCTCGAGTTTTAAGACTCCAGAGATTAACTGCCAGTAGAAAAGCTGGCTCTCAAGCAAAATTCTTCCCAAAAAGTGAGGAAAAATGGCGTTATGGCCTTTGGAAGGAAAAGTCTTTGAATTGATGTTGAAATTAAGTTGAGAATGGATGTAGACTAACAAACACCGTTTTCTTTTTCTCTTTGCAGTTTTTTTTCTTCCCTTTCTCTTGTTGCAGGTACTGACGACGGCCGGGACGGGATGTTCTCTACTGAGGGTGCTGTTGGCGGTTTCCGAGTTGAGTTCGTTCCATGTTTAATTTCATGTGTTTTTTTTTCTTAGTGTTTTATTGTATCGTGGGGCCCCTGTGTTTTGTATGTGTAGGTGTTGAAGTCAAAGACTTACTTTCCAAAATGCAATATAGCCATTTGGAATACTGGTGCCAAATGTCTCGAGTTTTAAGACTCCAGAGATTAACTGCCAGTAGAAAAGCTGGCTCTCAAGCAAAATTCTTCCCAAAAAGTGAGGAAAAATGGCGTTATGGCCTTTGGAAGGAAAAGTCTTTGAATTGATGTTGAAATTAAGTTGAGAATGGATGTAGACTAACAAACACCGTTTTCTTTTTCTCTTTGCAGTTTTTTTTCTTCCCTTTCTCTTGTTGCAGGTACTGACGACGGCCGGGACGGGATGTTCTCTACTGAGGGTGCTGTTGGCGGTTTCCGAGTTGAGTTCGTTCCATGTTTAATTTCATGTGCTTTTTTTTTCTTAGTGTTTTATTGTATCGTGGGGCCCCTGTGTTTTGTATGTGTAGGTGTTGAAGTCAAAGACTTACTTTCCAAAATGCAATATAGCCATTTGGAATACTGGTGCCAAATGTCTCGAGTTTTAAGACTCCAGAGATTAACTGCCAGTAGAAAAGCTGGCTCTCAAGCAAAATTCTTCCCAAAAAGTGAGGAAAAATGGCGTTATGGCCTTTGGAAGGAAAAGTCTTTGAATTGATGTTGAAATTAAGTTGAGAATGGATGTAGACTAACAAACACCGTTTTCTTTTTCTCTTTGCAGTTTTTTTTCTTCCCTTTCTCTTGTTGCAGGTACTGACGACGGCCGGGACGGGATGTTCTCTACTGAGGGTGCTGTTGGCGGTTTCCGAGTTGAGTTCGTTCCATGTTTAATTTCATGTGCTTTTTTTTTCTTAGTGTTTTATTGTATCGTGGGGCCCCTGTGTTTTGTATGTGTAGGTGTTGAAGTCAAAGACTTACTTTCCAAAATGCAATATAGCCATTTGGAATACTGGTGCCAAATGTCTCGAGTTTTAAGACTCCAGAGATTAACTGCCAGTAGAAAAGCTGGCTCTCAAGCAAAATTCTTCCCAAAAAGTGAGGAAAAATGGCGTTATGGCCTTTGGAAGGAAAAGTCTTTGAATTGATGTTGAAATTAAGTTGAGAATGGATGTAGACTAACAAACACCGTTTTCTTTTTCTCTTTGCAGTTTTTTTTCTTCCCTTTCTCTTGTTGCAGGTACTGACGACGGCCGGGACGGGATGTTCTCTACTGAGGGTGCTGTTGGCGGTTTCCGAGTTGAGTTCGTTCCATGTTTAATTTCATGTGCTTTTTTTTTCTTAGTGTTTTATTGTATCGTGGGGCCCCTGTGTTTTGTATGTGTAGGTGTTGAAGTCAAAGACTTACTTTCCAAAATGCAATATAGCCATTTGGAATACTGGTGCCAAATGTCTCGAGTTTTAAGACTCCAGAGATTAACTGCCAGTAGAAAAGCTGGCTCTCAAGCAAAATTCTTCCCAAAAAGTGAGGAAAAATGGCGTTATGGCCTTTGGAAGGAAAAGTCTTTGAATTGATGTTGAAATTAAGTTGAGAATGGATGTAGACTAACAAACACCGTTTTCTTTTTCTCTTTGCAGTTTTTTTTCTTCCCTTTCTCTTGTTGCAGGTACTGACGACGGCCGGGACGGGATGTTCTCTACTGAGGGTGCTGTTGGCGGTTTCCGAGTTGAGTTCGTTCCATGTTTAATTTCATGTGTTTTTTTTTTCTTAGTGTTTTATTGTATCGTGGGGCCCCTGTGTTTTGTATGTGTAGGTGTTGAAGTCAAAGACTTACTTTCCAAAATGCAATATAGCCATTTGGAATACTGGTGCCAAATGTCTCGAGTTTTAAGACTCCAGAGATTAACTGCCAGTAGAAAAGCTGGCTCTCAAGCAAAATTCTTCCCAAAAAGTGAGGAAAAATGGCGTTATGGCCTTTGGAAGGAAAAGTCTTTGAATTGATGTTGAAATTAAGTTGAGAATGGATGTAGACTAACAAACACCGTTTTCTTTTTCTCTTTGCAGTTTTTTTTCTTCCCTTTCTCTTGTTGCAGGTACTGACGACGGCCGGGACGGGATGTTCTCTACTGAGGGTGCTGTTGGCGGTTTCCGAGTTGAGTTCGTTCCATGTTTAATTTCATGTGCTTTTTTTTTCTTAGTGTTTTATTGTATCGTGGGGCCCCTGTGTTTTGTATGTGTAGGTGTTGAAGTCAAAGACTTACTTTCCAAAATGCAATATAGCCATTTGGAATACTGGTGCCAAATGTCTCGAGTTTTAAGACTCCAGAGATTAACTGCCAGTAGAAAAGCTGGCTCTCAAGCAAAATTCTTCCCAAAAAGTGAGGAAAAATGGCGTTATGGCCTTTGGAAGGAAAAGTCTTTGAATTGATGTTGAAATTAAGTTGAGAATGGATGTAGACTAACAAACACCGTTTTCTTTTTCTCTTTGCAGTTTTTTTTCTTCCCTTTCTCTTGTTGCAGGTACTGACGACGGCCGGGACGGGATGTTCTCTACTGAGGGTGCTGTTGGCGGTTTCCGAGTTGAGTTCGTTCCATGTTTAATTTCATGTGCTTTTTTTTTCTTAGTGTTTTATTGTATCGTGGGGCCCCTGTGTTTTGTATGTGTAGGTGTTGAAGTCAAAGACTTACTTTCCAAAATGCAATATAGCCATTTGGAATACTGGTGCCAAATGTCTCGAGTTTTAAGACTCCAGAGATTAACTGCCAGTAGAAAAGCTGGCTCTCAAGCAAAATTCTTCCCAAAAAGTGAGGAAAAATGGCGTTATGGCCTTTGGAAGGAAAAGTCTTTGAATTGATGTTGAAATTAAGTTGAGAATGGATGTAGACTAACAAACACCGTTTTCTTTTTCTCTTTGCAGTTTTTTTTCTTCCCTTTCTCTTGTTGCAGGTACTGACGACGGCCGGGACGGGATGTTCTCTACTGAGGGTGCTGTTGGCGGTTTCCGAGTTGAGTTCGTTCCATGTTTAATTTCATGTGCTTTTTTTTCTTAGTGTTTTATTGTATCGTGGGGCCCCTGTGTTTTGTATGTGTAGGTGTTGAAGTCAAAGACTTACTTTCCAAAATGCAATATAGCCATTTGGAATACTGGTGCCAAATGTCTCGAGTTTTAAGACTCCAGAGATTAACTGCCAGTAGAAAAGCTGGCTCTCAAGCAAAATTCTTCCCAAAAAGTGAGGAAAAATGGCGTTATGGCCTTTGGAAGGAAAAGTCTTTGAATTGATGTTGAAATTAAGTTGAGAATGGATGTAGACTAACAAACACCGTTTTCTTTTTCTCTTTGCAGTTTTTTTTCTTCCCTTTCTCTTGTTGCAGGTACTGACGACGGCCGGGACGGGATGTTCTCTACTGAGGGTGCTGTTGGCGGTTTCCGAGTTGAGTTCGTTCCATGTTTAATTTCATGTGTTTTTTTTTCTTAGTGTTTTATTGTATCGTGGGGCCCCTGTGTTTTGTATGTGTAGGTGTTGAAGTCAAAGACTTACTTTCCAAAATGCAATATAGCCATTTGGAATACTGGTGCCAAATGTCTCGAGTTTTAAGACTCCAGAGATTAACTGCCAGTAGAAAAGCTGGCTCTCAAGCAAAATTCTTCCCAAAAAGTGAGGAAAAATGGCGTTATGGCCTTTGGAAGGAAAAGTCTTTGAATTGATGTTGAAATTAAGTTGAGAATGGATGTAGACTAACAAACACCGTTTTCTTTTTCTCTTTGCAGTTTTTTTTCTTCCCTTTCTCTTGTTGCAGGTACTGACGACGGCCGGGACGGGATGTTCTCTACTGAGGGTGCTGTTGGCGGTTTCCGAGTTGAGTTCGTTCCATGTTTAATTTCATGTGTTTTTTTTTCTTAGTGTTTTATTGTATCGTGGGGCCCCTGTGTTTTGTATGTGTAGGTGTTGAAGTCAAAGACTTACTTTCCAAAATGCAATATAGCCATTTGGAATACTGGTGCCAAATGTCTCGAGTTTTAAGACTCCAGAGATTAACTGCCAGTAGAAAAGCTGGCTCTCAAGCAAAATTCTTCCCAAAAAGTGAGGAAAAATGGCGTTATGGCCTTTGGAAGGAAAAGTCTTTGAATTGATGTTGAAATTAAGTTGAGAATGGATGTAGACTAACAAACACCGTTTTCTTTTTCTCTTTGCAGTTTTTTTTCTTCCCTTTCTCTTGTTGCAGGTACTGACGACGGCCGGGACGGGATGTTCTCTACTGAGGGTGCTGTTGGCGGTTTCCGAGTTGAGTTCGTTCCATGTTTAATTTCATGTGCTTTTTTTTTCTTAGTGTTTTATTGTATCGTGGGGCCCCTGTGTTTTGTATGTGTAGGTGTTGAAGTCAAAGACTTACTTTCCAAAATGCAATATAGCCATTTGGAATACTGGTGCCAAATGTCTCGAGTTTTAAGACTCCAGAGATTAACTGCCAGTAGAAAAGCTGGCTCTCAAGCAAAATTCTTCCCAAAAAGTGAGGAAAAATGGCGTTATGGCCTTTGGAAGGAAAAGTCTTTGAATTGATGTTGAAATTAAGTTGAGAATGGATGTAGACTAACAAACACCGTTTTCTTTTTCTCTTTGCAGTTTTTTTTCTTCCCTTTCTCTTGTTGCAGGTACTGACGACGGCCGGGACGGGATGTTCTCTACTGAGGGTGCTGTTGGCGGTTTCCGAGTTGAGTTCGTTCCATGTTTAATTTCATGTGCTTTTTTTTTCTTAGTGTTTTATTGTATCGTGGGGCCCCTGTGTTTTGTATGTGTAGGTGTTGAAGTCAAAGACTTACTTTCCAAAATGCAATATAGCCATTTGGAATACTGGTGCCAAATGTCTCGAGTTTTAAGACTCCAGAGATTAACTGCCAGTAGAAAAGCTGGCTCTCAAGCAAAATTCTTCCCAAAAAGTGAGGAAAAATGGCGTTATGGCCTTTGGAAGGAAAAGTCTTTGAATTGATGTTGAAATTAAGTTGAGAATGGATGTAGACTAACAAACACCGTTTTCTTTTTCTCTTTGCAGTTTTTTTCTTCCCTTTCTCTTGTTGCAGGTACTGACGACGGCCGGGACGGGATGTTCTCTACTGAGGGTGCTGTTGGCGGTTTCCGAGTTGAGTTCGTTCCATGTTTAATTTCATGTGTTTTTTTTTTCTTAGTGTTTTATTGTATCGTGGGGCCCCTGTGTTTTGTATGTGTAGGTGTTGAAGTCAAAGACTTACTTTCCAAAATGCAATATAGCCATTTGGAATACTGGTGCCAAATGTCTCGAGTTTTAAGACTCCAGAGATTAACTGCCAGTAGAAAAGCTGGCTCTCAAGCAAAATTCTTCCCAAAAAGTGAGGAAAAATGGCGTTATGGCCTTTGGAAGGAAAAGTCTTTGAATTGATGTTGAAATTAAGTTGAGAATGGATGTAGACTAACAAACACCGTTTTCTTTTTCTCTTTGCAGTTTTTTTTCTTCCCTTTCTCTTGTTGCAGGTACTGACGACGGCCGGGACGGGATGTTCTCTACTGAGGGTGCTGTTGGCGGTTTCCGAGTTGAGTTCGTTCCATGTTTAATTTCATGTGTTTTTTTTTTCTTAGTGTTTTATTGTATCGTGGGGCCCCTGTGTTTTGTATGTGTAGGTGTTGAAGTCAAAGACTTACTTTCCAAAATGCAATATAGCCATTTGGAATACTGGTGCCAAATGTCTCGAGTTTTAAGACTCCAGAGATTAACTGCCAGTAGAAAAGCTGGCTCTCAAGCAAAATTCTTCCCAAAAAGTGAGGAAAAATGGCGTTATGGCCTTTGGAAGGAAAAGTCTTTGAATTGATGTTGAAATTAAGTTGAGAATGGATGTAGACTAACAAACACCGTTTTCTTTTTCTCTTTGCAGTTTTTTTTCTTCCCTTTCTCTTGTTGCAGGTACTGACGACGGCCGGGACGGGATGTTCTCTACTGAGGGTGCTGTTGGCGGTTTCCGAGTTGAGTTCGTTCCATGTTTAATTTCATGTGTTTTTTTTTCTTAGTGTTTTATTGTATCGTGGGGCCCCTGTGTTTTGTATGTGTAGGTGTTGAAGTCAAAGACTTACTTTCCAAAATGCAATATAGCCATTTGGAATACTGGTGCCAAATGTCTCGAGTTTTAAGACTCCAGAGATTAACTGCCAGTAGAAAAGCTGGCTCTCAAGCAAAATTCTTCCCAAAAAGTGAGGAAAAATGGCGTTATGGCCTTTGGAAGGAAAAGTCTTTGAATTGATGTTGAAATTAAGTTGAGAATGGATGTAGACTAACAAACACCGTTTTCTTTTTCTCTTTGCAGTTTTTTTTCTTCCCTTTCTCTTGTTGCAGGTACTGACGACGGCCGGGACGGGATGTTCTCTACTGAGGGTGCTGTTGGCGGTTTCCGAGTTGAGTTCGTTCCATGTTTAATTTCATGTGTTTTTTTTTCTTAGTGTTTTATTGTATCGTGGGGCCCCTGTGTTTTGTATGTGTAGGTGTTGAAGTCAAAGACTTACTTTCCAAAATGCAATATAGCCATTTGGAATACTGGTGCCAAATGTCTCGAGTTTTAAGACTCCAGAGATTAACTGCCAGTAGAAAAGCTGGCTCTCAAGCAAAATTCTTCCCAAAAAGTGAGGAAAAATGGCGTTATGGCCTTTGGAAGGAAAAGTCTTTGAATTGATGTTGAAATTAAGTTGAGAATGGATGTAGACTAACAAACACCGTTTTCTTTTTCTCTTTGCAGTTTTTTTTCTTCCCTTTCTCTTGTTGCAGGTACTGACGACGGCCGGGACGGGATGTTCTCTACTGAGGGTGCTGTTGGCGGTTTCCGAGTTGAGTTCGTTCCATGTTTAATTTCATGTGCTTTTTTTTTCTTAGTGTTTTATTGTATCGTGGGGCCCCTGTGTTTTGTATGTGTAGGTGTTGAAGTCAAAGACTTACTTTCCAAAATGCAATATAGCCATTTGGAATACTGGTGCCAAATGTCTCGAGTTTTAAGACTCCAGAGATTAACTGCCAGTAGAAAAGCTGGCTCTCAAGCAAAATTCTTCCCAAAAAGTGAGGAAAAATGGCGTTATGGCCTTTGGAAGGAAAAGTCTTTGAATTGATGTTGAAATTAAGTTGAGAATGGATGTAGACTAACAAACACCGTTTTCTTTTTCTCTTTGCAGTTTTTTTCTTCCCTTTCTCTTGTTGCAGGTACTGACGACGGCCGGGACGGGATGTTCTCTACTGAGGGTGCTGTTGGCGGTTTCCGAGTTGAGTTCGTTCCATGTTTAATTTCATGTGTTTTTTTTTCTTAGTGTTTTATTGTATCGTGGGGCCCCTGTGTTTTGTATGTGTAGGTGTTGAAGTCAAAGACTTACTTTCCAAAATGCAATATAGCCATTTGGAATACTGGTGCCAAATGTCTCGAGTTTTAAGACTCCAGAGATTAACTGCCAGTAGAAAAGCTGGCTCTCAAGCAAAATTCTTCCCAAAAAGTGAGGAAAAATGGCGTTATGGCCTTTGGAAGGAAAAGTCTTTGAATTGATGTTGAAATTAAGTTGAGAATGGATGTAGACTAACAAACACCGTTTTCTTTTTCTCTTTGCAGTTTTTTTTCTTCCCTTTCTCTTGTTGCAGGTACTGACGACGGCCGGGACGGGATGTTCTCTACTGAGGGTGCTGTTGGCGGTTTCCGAGTTGAGTTCGTTCCATGTTTAATTTCATGTGTTTTTTTTTTCTTAGTGTTTTATTGTATCGTGGGGCCCCTGTGTTTTGTATGTGTAGGTGTTGAAGTCAAAGACTTACTTTCCAAAATGCAATATAGCCATTTGGAATACTGGTGCCAAATGTCTCGAGTTTTAAGACTCCAGAGATTAACTGCCAGTAGAAAAGCTGGCTCTCAAGCAAAATTCTTCCCAAAAAGTGAGGAAAAATGGCGTTATGGCCTTTGGAAGGAAAAGTCTTTGAATTGATGTTGAAATTAAGTTGAGAATGGATGTAGACTAACAAACACCGTTTTCTTTTTCTCTTTGCAGTTTTTTTTCTTCCCTTTCTCTTGTTGCAGGTACTGACGACGGCCGGGACGGGATGTTCTCTACTGAGGGTGCTGTTGGCGGTTTCCGAGTTGAGTTCGTTCCATGTTTAATTTCATGTGTTTTTTTTTCTTAGTGTTTTATTGTATCGTGGGGCCCCTGTGTTTTGTATGTGTAGGTGTTGAAGTCAAAGACTTACTTTCCAAAATGCAATATAGCCATTTGGAATACTGGTGCCAAATGTCTCGAGTTTTAAGACTCCAGAGATTAACTGCCAGTAGAAAAGCTGGCTCTCAAGCAAAATTCTTCCCAAAAAGTGAGGAAAAATGGCGTTATGGCCTTTGGAAGGAAAAGTCTTTGAATTGATGTTGAAATTAAGTTGAGAATGGATGTAGACTAACAAACACCGTTTTCTTTTTCTCTTTGCAGTTTTTTTCTTCCCTTTCTCTTGTTGCAGGTACTGACGACGGCCGGGACGGGATGTTCTCTACTGAGGGTGCTGTTGGCGGTTTCCGAGTTGAGTTCGTTCCATGTTTAATTTCATGTGTTTTTTTTTCTTAGTGTTTTATTGTATCGTGGGGCCCCTGTGTTTTGTATGTGTAGGTGTTGAAGTCAAAGACTTACTTTCCAAAATGCAATATAGCCATTTGGAATACTGGTGCCAAATGTCTCGAGTTTTAAGACTCCAGAGATTAACTGCCAGTAGAAAAGCTGGCTCTCAAGCAAAATTCTTCCCAAAAAGTGAGGAAAAATGGCGTTATGGCCTTTGGAAGGAAAAGTCTTTGAATTGATGTTGAAATTAAGTTGAGAATGGATGTAGACTAACAAACACCGTTTTCTTTTTCTCTTTGCAGTTTTTTTCTTCCCTTTCTCTTGTTGCAGGTACTGACGACGGCCGGGACGGGATGTTCTCTACTGAGGGTGCTGTTGGCGGTTTCCGAGTTGAGTTCGTTCCATGTTTAATTTCATGTGTTTTTTTTTCTTAGTGTTTTATTGTATCGTGGGGCCCCTGTGTTTTGTATGTGTAGGTGTTGAAGTCAAAGACTTACTTTCCAAAATGCAATATAGCCATTTGGAATACTGGTGCCAAATGTCTCGAGTTTTAAGACTCCAGAGATTAACTGCCAGTAGAAAAGCTGGCTCTCAAGCAAAATTCTTCCCAAAAAGTGAGGAAAAATGGCGTTATGGCCTTTGGAAGGAAAAGTCTTTGAATTGATGTTGAAATTAAGTTGAGAATGGATGTAGACTAACAAACACCGTTTTCTTTTTCTCTTTGCAGTTTTTTTCTTCCCTTTCTCTTGTTGCAGGTACTGACGACGGCCGGGACGGGATGTTCTCTACTGAGGGTGCTGTTGGCGGTTTCCGAGTTGAGTTCGTTCCATGTTTAATTTCATGTGTTTTTTTTTTCTTAGTGTTTTATTGTATCGTGGGGCCCCTGTGTTTTGTATGTGTAGGTGTTGAAGTCAAAGACTTACTTTCCAAAATGCAATATAGCCATTTGGAATACTGGTGCCAAATGTCTCGAGTTTTAAGACTCCAGAGATTAACTGCCAGTAGAAAAGCTGGCTCTCAAGCAAAATTCTTCCCAAAAAGTGAGGAAAAATGGCGTTATGGCCTTTGGAAGGAAAAGTCTTTGAATTGATGTTGAAATTAAGTTGAGACTGCATGTAGACTAACAAACACCGTTTTCTTTTTCTCTTTGCAGTTTTTTTTCTTCCCTTTCTCTTGTTGCAGGTACTGACGACGGCCGGGACGGGATGTTCTCTACTGAGGGTGCTGTTGGCGGTTTCCGAGTTGAGTTCGTTCCATGTTTAATTTCATGTGTTTTTTTTCTTAGTGTTTTATTGTATCGTGGGGCCCCTGTGTTTTGTATGTGTAGGTGTTGAAGTCAAAGACTTACTTTCCAAAATGCAATATAGCCATTTGGAATACTGGTGCCAAATGTCTCGAGTTTTAAGACTCCAGAGATTAACTGCCAGCAGAAAAGCTGGCTCTCAAGCAAAATTTTTCCCAAAAAGTGACCAAAAATGGCGTTATGGACTTTGGAAGGAAAAGTCTTTGAATTGATGTTGAAATTAAGTTGAGACTGCATGCAGAATAACAAACATCGTTTTCTTTTTCTCTTTGGAGGTTTGAGACTCCAGAGAGTAACTGCCAACAGAAAAGCTGGCTCTCAAGCAAATTTCTTTGGTGTGATCCATGGACAGAAATTTAAAACGATGGTTGTATTTTTAATTCCGTAACTTGAAAGGTACCTAGTTGATTTGAATAATTTTTAAATTAAAAGAAAGCTTATGATATTTCATATCCTAGATTTTGACAGTTCAACATGCAGAACTTCAATAAAACAATAGTCCTGATATTTGGGTTTCGTGCTTTTGACTCGCCAAGTATTTCGTTTCTTTACTTGCTGTGCCGTAAGGCCTGCTGTTATGGTTATTCACATTAATCTAGACAATCATGACAATGTGAATATCCTAAGATGTAATATTGTACTTGATTCTCTGACATGTCTGATGACCATTTAAAATGTAGAGTAGTTCATGTTCGATGACAGCCTGTATATATATTTTCTGTTCCTGATAGACTGTGTTTGGGGCCATTCAATGAGGAAGAATCAGGGCACTGTCGTATAGAACTCCTTTATAGCTCCTACAGGGAATTATTAAGGTAACAACAGCTTCTCTGTTACCTGTGCATGTAACATGTTTAGTACACCAAATTTCTCTACACGCTCACTTAAAGAATGCACGATGGATTGAAATCTTATTTGTAAAAGTAACATTTTTTTTTCATTCTCTTCGAGAAATTAATTTAAAATTGGTGATCTAAGGGTAGTTTGCTTCTAAACAGTATGCAAGATTGTGCTAATGGCACCATTTTACTATCATGCATTAAGATTCATCTGTTTAATACAATTAAAGGCTGGATTGTGTGCAAGTGTTCTTAAGTGTTTTATTTCTGACTTGGATACAAACTACTAACAGCCCGCATTTCAGGTCTTATTATATTGTGGCTCATGTTTAGAAATGATTTGCGTTAATTGACTACAAAAATAAGCAACATTATTTTATCTACTTCTCTGTCTCCATTTATACAGGTTTCTTTGGAAGAACACTAGCTACGCTAGGCATGTTGTATCAGCCTTTGGTCAACTGTACTGGAAGTTAATTAATGATTTTCATAAACATACATCCCACATGTTCTTTCATTTGACAGCCCTTTGAGTAATCACTTATTTGTTTTCCTGTTTTTGTTGTTAAAAATAACATCACATGTATAATGATAACTTGTGTTTTATGTATATGCTTTAAATTTGCTTGAAGAACTACTGCAATTTCTTTTCTAAACATAGTTAATCCTCTTTAAGCAATAATACATTTTGCATGTTTTCCTGTAATATGACTTTGTATTGTATTCCTTGATTTTGTTATGCTCTAAATTATCTCATCTGGCAGGCTCCATAAACATTATTATAACTGTGTCCATGAACATAAACGACCACTAAAATGATGCATACATCGGAGACGTAATCTTATCCCCATTTTATGTATAAAAACGCGCCAATACTGCTGGCACCGTCAATGAGCTGAAATTCTGGTGAAAAGGTATACATCAAATACAATTCTAAACTGACCTTTTAATTTTTAATTTTTAAAATGTTTTCGGGACAGATACAACAATGAAGCCAATGTGTTTATGATTTTTTTTGGTTTTTCTAGTCAAAGGATATATGTTGATATCAAATTCAACATTCTAAAAGAATTGATCATCCAGTGTTTAATTTTTTTCACAGAAGATGAATAAAGTAGCATTTACCTGTACATCACCTCAAATACATGTGACTCAAATGTTTATTTTTATTGATGTATGGTGTTATAGGAGGCAATCAACACATGCGTCTGAACGTATAATCCATGGTTAACCGTTGATTGCAACCAGTGGTATTATCCATGGTATACCATTCAATTGAACCGATGGTATGATCTGTTGTATACCAACAGTAGGGTGGCACCATTTGTGTTATCAATTAGTGGTATACCATTGAAACCATTGCATGGTGTTATCAGTGAAATACCATTGATTTGAATTTTATCTATACCTATGCATACCGTTGATCTGAGTGGAACCAGTGGTTTAATCAATGGTATACCATTCAGTGAATCAAATGGTGTTATCAGCGGTTCAAATGGTAAACTCACTGGTATTCCAATGGTAGTGTTCCAAAGCACCATTGCAATGGTAATCAATGGTAAATCAATGGTAAAAATCTATGGTCAGTTCAATGGTAGTTACCATTAGTAAACGATTGTCTTAATCAATGGTAAAGTGAATGGAAATAATTTGATCGCACCATCAATAGCGGATCCCATCACCGAAATTGGTGCAGTTTTGGTGTAAGGATTTAGTACATGCTGCTAAAATGTTGCCCGTGCAGCAAATCTGCAACCCCATGTATAGTTCTCTGGTTGAAATTTTACAGGGTGCACCGAAACTACACCATGTACAACTTAAGGTGTCAATTTGGTGCAGACAAGCTTTTAGAAAACACCTGCACTAAACTTAAACCATAATGTGCACCAAATCTGCACTCCTGTTGGGTGAGGGTTTAGACTGATCTCCGTATAAACTTTTGTTTCTGTAACATGGATTTCAAGGTTATGCTACTGTATGTGTACATCGGGCCGCGGGTAGCTTTTAGGGCTTAAAAAGTGTACGTGTGTTGACCGAAGTGGGCTGCGCCGGCCCATGAGTCCTCATAATTTGACACCCACAATTTAACCATATGTTGTTTTATGTTGTGATGTTGAGGAATAAAATACGACATACTGTTGTCTGTCTTTCAAATAACTCCTAAACCAGTTCAAGGCAATGCCTCGGGCACCAGTATGTTCCAGTTTTCTTATGAGAATGTCGTGGTTTACGTATCAAAAGCCTTGGAAAGGTCCAAGAAAATTCCCATTGAAAATTCTTTATTATCAATTTAGCTTCAGTGATCGTGTTGATAACACTTGTAAAAGCCAGCTTAGTTGAGCGTTTAGCAATGAAACCATACTGTGAATCTGTTAACATATACTGTATTTTTTTCAATAAATTCCATCAGTCGTTTCTAGACAATTAAAAATTTTTTTTAGACAACACAGGTAATATTGATGTTGGTCTACATAGTTACAAATACTATATTTACTAGGTAATATTGATATTGGTCTATATAGTTACAAAACTATATTTACTACCATTTTTATATATAAATACTATGCTATTTTCATACTGTCACGCGTGCCTTGCTTCTTTGATAACAAATGAGCTTAATCCGTCATGGCCTGGAGCTTTCCCATCGGGAAGTTTCGAAATGACGGTTGCCACCTCCGCTTCAGTGACTAGGCAAACGCGAATCTCTTGTTCTCGCGAAACAGAATCTGGGGGTGATGAGGTGTTATAATAGCATCTATTGGCCTAGACTTGAGGACGGGTCGTTAGGCAGTCGTGTTTAGTCCGCCGGGGCCCCCATATTTACTAGCACGGGGCCTGCTGTGTATCGTGTTTACATTAATTCCCAATCTCGACATGTCTAACGACTAATATGAATTCGGATGGTTACTCACTTATGCACCCAGCGAAATGATTAAAATGTTAAATTATAACGGAAGAAGAAATTCTAAATTTCATGTCAGTGAAAAAAAATCGCCGTCATGGATACCGAAACGTCAATATGGTAAAGCTGACCTTAAAGTCGGGAAGAAATGTCCCCAAATCTATGTATTTATCTCAGTGTCTGGAAATCTCCTCAAGTTCTTATTTCACGAGTAGCATTTTAGCATATTCCGAATTTCAGCTTGATTTGTTGAACTACCTTGAACTATCTCCAAGCAAAATTTTGTCGAGGGTTGTTTTCCGACCAAACTCACGTGCATGGTTTTTTAGGTTAGCTTGCATGCTTGGCCGATTTTGGGGCAACAATGACGAAGCGATTATTAGCATATTCATTAGCGTCACTCGGCGTGACTTCGTGTGGGTCTCGGTATCGACCAATTGATGCTGGCAAAAGGGTGATATTTATTAATAATTAACTCGTGAAGGAGGCTATTCTGCAAATTTTCACTGCAAACCATAATTGATAGGAACCTTATTAATATTCGTGAGGTTTGAAAAAATCTATAGATGTTGCAAACACCAGTTTTACAACTTTTAAAAATGCACGTAACCAGGCCTATTTTTCCAATTTCAACGAAAAGTAATAACATATCTAAGCGATATTTTAGCACATATATAGTTGGATCATTATAAGGGAAACAATCCCTGAAAGTTGCAAGAAGATTCGGTCTCCCAAACGGGAGAAATAAATTTTCAAAGATATCGCCCGTCAACGTAAACATGTACGTGTGCATGTTGTTTTATTCAAAATAAAGTGTTACGTAACCTTTACAAATTAGCCTTCGCAACCACACGGCGTTTGGGAAGCATTCTGAGAGTGAGATATAGTTCGCATGCATGATTGATCAATGAGCGCTTCTTCTTTTTTTCTCTCTCTCTGTTTTCGAACGAATTTCGTTAAAATATTACACTCAGTGGTAAATATAAAATGAAATGTCAAAATCTTGTTTTCCAAACGACCAAGGAATTAGCTTTCGAAGCCTCGAGCAATCGATTCGCTATACGTGTTGCATGGTGAGGCATTCACCACGCAAGTCACGTGTACACGCTCGCGCACGTGCCCCGAGACGTGTAAATGTCATGTGTAATAAAAATATTCATATCCTTCTGATTCTTAGCCAATCAGAGTGCTCTGTCCAATTTTGGTAGCACGTTGCATGGCCTTGTGCAGTCATTGTTAAGCAAAGCTAATCCGATTACGTACGTATAGACGCTATAGCAGAGCAGTAAAATTCATTCATCACACAAAAATAACCCTTTGAACGTTGTGTTTCTCCGGAAATATGCTCAGTATGATTGAAATGTTAAATTATAACGGAAGACAACATTCTAAACTTCAGGTCAGTGAAAAAAAATCGCCGTCATCGATGCCAAAACGTCAATACTGGTTACTGGTGTAGCTGACCTTCAAGTCTGTAAGAAATCGTTCGAAAACTTCCCCAAATCTATGTATTTATATCAATTTCTATGAATTTTCCAAATTGTTATTTCACGAGTAGTTGAACACTTTTATCACCAAAGTACATGTATATTCCAAATTTCAGCTTAATTTGTTGTTGCAAACGCTAGTGCTACACCTTGAACCATCTCTTAGGAAAATTTCGACGAGGATTTTCTGCCGACCCAATTCACGTGCATTGTTCAGCACAAGCGCCGTAGGCGCTACGGTTGACCGATTCCGGCCAAGCTACATAATAACGTATGGTAGATTAGCAAATTCACTCGGCGTGTTTGTTTTGGCGTGGGTCTCGGTATTGACCAATGGAAGCCGGCAAAAAGGGTGATATTTATCAATTAATAATTCGTGAAGGAGGCTTTTTCTTCAATTTTTCACCAGAGGCTTGAAAAGATTGACAGATATTGCAAACGCCAGTGTTACAACTTTCAAAAATGCACTTAACCAGTCCTGTTAAGTCAGAATGCTCGTTTAGGCCAAAAAAAAATACTCGGTCTCTGGTCAGCGCGCGTCGATTTTAATCATGCGCGCCAACTTTTTTTTCTTCTTCAAATCAACACGGAAGCTACAACAGCGCCCTTTATTGCCGCACCTCCTCAAATTTTTGTACCAAGGAGCACCAAGGAATTGGGAAATTGCACCAAGGCAAATGATAAAGGGCACCAAGGCATATTATGGAGGACACCAATGTATAATGAGGACACCAAAAAGCAAAATAATACCCACCTTGTCTGTACAATTCAAGCTTGAAAAAAAAGCCACCAAAAAAAAAAAAAAACAACGCGTCGCCGCATCAATTCCGGAACGTCGGTCTGACCAGAGACCGACTATTTTTGTTGTTGGCCTTATTGATAAATTTATTATTTGGTATATTTCATCCAGTCACACTTTTGCAGTCGCCATATGTCATGTTTTGTTAGTACGTCATCCCAAAGTCGTAATTGAAATATACATAACTCATCATTTATAATCCCTTTATTTGGTTATTATGGACACGCTTTGGGTTCTGGGATAAGTTTAAGGTATTTAATTTGGGGAAAACACACACAAGTATAACATAGTTTATAATGTACATGTATGTGCATTGTCGTTTATTACATGTGACAATAGGGTCATTGCGTGTAATGGTACAAAATGTACATGTAGACCCACAGACAAGCCTGGTGTCATCGATCCTGTTAATTGCCTGATGTTATGTGATTAGTTATGATTGCTTAACTTCAATTATAAAAAAAATTGTTGTTGATTCATTCTTACAATTTACAACTGTTTAAATTAAATTTTGTATTTGTTATGGACAGATTAAACCGTGTTCACCCGATTACACATACAAGCCTGTCAAGTTTGAAGTTGAGATTTGGTACCCGACACCCCGTCACAAGGCCTATTTTTCCAATTTCAACGAAAGTAATGAATATATCACAACGATTTTAGCACATACTTGGATCATTAAGGGAAATAAATCCTGAAAGTTGCATGAAGATACGGTCTTCCAAACTGGAGAAATTCATTTTCACTCGCCAACGTGAAGATTTCTGTGTACATTTAGTTTTATTCAAAATAAAGTGTTATGTAACCTTTAGAAATCTCCCTTCGCAACCACAAGGCTGAGTGTACAAACGCGGGTGCAGATTATTCCAGTCGGGAATCGACGTACGCGCATGTTGGGGCCGAGGATGAATCCCGTGTGTTATTATACCGCGCGCTACACGTAACCCCGGAACGGTATGCGGTAGTCAACCCCGGTGGTTTCGCTCGTACCCCGACCCTGCAAACAGGGCGCTGGGAAGGGCTGATGAGCTTCACAAAATCTTGTGAAGATGGCATTCTGGGTAATTTATCATGACCTATGCATAAAGCATGTAGCTGCAGCTGTTTAAGACCGTACAGTTACCCAATGCGCGCAAGTGCTATCTGAAAACCTCATAGAAATGCACACATTCCATACCGGATGTGATTTCTTTTTCATTGCAGACCATGTGGACAAAATTTGAGCAGTCGCTAGCCTTGGTCAATGCTCTCGTCGTTATTCGTCCCGTACGCGGTCAATCGTCGGCATATATCCTCACGCGCTATGCACATGCATGTAAAAATACAGCGCGAACAGCGACCTCATGCGGCCACTATTTTTTTATGCAAATCAGTTGGGGACGATCTCGAGCCTTGGTTCAATCGTCGGCAAAAGCTTATGTTTTTCTTTATTTTGCGCTGGATTTCTAGCGCACGACCTCGTATGCGAATACAGATAAGTGTAGGCGGGGCTAAAATGTGGAGTGTCCAATCACACCTTGGTAAATCCGGACGTCATCAAATTATTTGCAGCTATTCGCCTTTTGCGGACGTGACAGGAACCACAGTTTTTGTGCATTGGTGCCGTGTGCAGAGACACACAACGTGTACGTGTATGGATTATGTACGGTGCCACGTTTCACTATGCAAGTTTCCACGCAACGATCGACCAATAAGAAAACGACATTTAAGGTCAGCTAAGGCTATTAACATAATGAGCATCACCCCCAAAACCTCACATGGACGATTGAACCAAGGCTCTCGATCTTCCCCAACTGATTTGCATATAAAAATAGTGGCCGCGTGAGGTCGCTGTTCGCGCTGTATTTTTACATGCATGTGCATAGCGCGTGAGGATATACACGTGAGGATATAACGACGAGAGCATTGACCAAGGCTAAGCAGTCGCATGATATGCAAGTTGACCCTTCGTGAATTCAAAACGGAGCCGCGCGAGTGACGGGAATTGAAAATTTACATTACATTTGAAGATCTTTCTATACATTATTACGCTTTTCAACCCAAAAAGAATGTGATGACCCAGTCTTAACGGCCGTTTAAAACCTTGCAGGGTCGTGGCCGTGAAGACTTGCATGTCACAGGTAATTAAGGCAAAATCTATCAAATCAGAGCGTAAATTCATCAGCCCTTCCCAGCGTCCTGTTTGAAGGGCGGGGGGGGGGGGGGCGGGGGGGGGCCTATACGAGCGAACGCCGGTGGTACGCGGCGGCGCAGGTGGGCTTAAGCCGTCTAATTACTGAAGTTCAAGTCTACTATAGACCAATAATCATGTTGCGACCATCTTTTTTTTTGCCCATTCAAATCAACGTAACCAAAGCGAGGCTGGAAGGAATCATTAAGAGCCTTTTGCACAAACAAACCCCGTATCATTCAGTACTGTTATTGGATACAGAGAACATGACCGAAACTGAGCAGACTTCGGTCTCACTTAGGCAGGTCAAACAAGATAACATCTCATCTGATGACCTTGTGGATTTGTTCAGTCTTTTTTTGAGGAGGGTAACCCACGTAAGCAGCAATAGAACTGGGATACTGATCCACACTTTGTAACGGGTGGGTAATGAGTTGAACCTTGGCCGGTAACCGGAGTTCCAGTAAGCGAGTGAATGTTACCACCTGCCCGACTTTTATCTTTTAGTTTGCCTATTTTTTTTTTATTCTCCTCTCGAAACTCCCACCGTGAGGTATTAGCCTGTGAGTCATGGAACGTTACGAAACGCCTGATCTACGAGTAACTCTTTATGAAAATGGAACCTCGATTCGAGACATTGCTAACGAGAAGGTTAAAGACGAAGACCAAGATGAACCAAAAAGAGAGGTAAGAAATGAGAGCAGAATACAGTGGCGTAGCAAGGTCAGTTGGAAAGGGCACTTGCACCTCCGTGCTGAAATGTAGACACATTTTTATTCTACAAACATAATAACACACTCCAACTCCAAAGCGAGCAGTGACTGGGATGTGTTGAAAACAAAAGAGTTAAAAGTCCAAATTCTACTACTTTAGAGCGACGACTATACGCCGGCAGCTAGGCAGCTAGCCAGTATAGAGGGTCAGGGATTGGTTTTTAGACTTTATTTGAGTGGTAGAAGGTTGATTGCGAGCAGTTGAACGTGACCACAGCTTTGCAACCAGCTACCCGGTGGTTACACGAGTTGCGGGTATTCTGCAGCGACGTTTCGAGCTCACGTCCACACAGTTTGAAACTCACGCACACACGGCGGAAGCTCACTCACACGACGTTTAAGCTCACGCACACGATGTTTCATACTCACGACGTTTGCCTGTCCCTTTTAATAATTCCAATAATTCTGAGTTCAGGCCAATCAAAAATGAATTTTTTAACCGGAATTACTTTCTTGGGCTGATATTTGGACTTAATATCCCTTACATAAAATACTTCAATTTGCGACACATCAACACACCTTGGAAATTACTACTTTTTTTTTTTAAAGTAAAATCCATATTTCTATTTCGTGATAACCTTGTATTCACCTATAGAAATTGCTCTGTGCAGACTTATACAATCTTTTGTTCCCTATTGTGCAAATGGCTCCAGAGGGTACCGTGTAACAGATCACGACGTTTGAAACTCACACACACTAAACACACCCATTTAAGCTCACGCACACGACGTTTCAAACTCACGCACACGACATTTGCCCGTCCGTTGTAGAACACCATAATTCTGAGTTCAGGCCAATAAAATAAATAGGCCCAAAAGTGCCTACGCCGGACAAATCACGATTTGCATGCCCTCCAATTCTCCGTTATTATTAGAGTATTTTGAAGGCCATGAACTTGAGGGTTTGTACAACAGAAGGGTGGAAGCCAGAGGACTGCGAGCTTGTATTTCTGTTAAATTCGGAGGAAATTAGCCTCTAAAATTTGTCTATTTTGCAAAAATGGTTCGAGCGTAGGCGTCATTTTAGGGTTGATCATCTTTGGATGGAGTTGTCTCCCAAAGGTAATATTTGTTCAACCCTAAAAAACGAACAGAAAATGAAAGATGATGAAATAAGCTTAAATTTGATGTATATTTCAAACACCTTGGAGAGTTGTAAGTATTCCTAAGTGCGCATAACTATCATTGAGGTCTATAGAAGTTTATTTACTGGTCTGTTTATTTACTGTTCTTTTTATTTAAAATAAAATGACGTACCGGTAACGATTTAATAAAATCGACTCCGATTGGTCGCAGAAATCAGAAAAGCAGATTGAACGTTTTGTTGAAGTGCACTTTTCTACTTTTTCTGGGTTTTTTGGCTACCAGAAAAGCAGATTGAACATTTTGCTAAAATGCATATTTCTACTCGTCTGCTTTTCTGCTACAAGAAAAGCATGTTTAGCTTTTAGCCCTTCCCTGGCGTTTCAAAATGGGACGTCTGCTTTTCTGCTACCAGATTGAACGTTTTGTCAAGGTGGTTCAATTTAGTGGCCATCTGCTTTTCTGCTTCAGAAACTGAGCAGATTGAACGTTCCCGAACGCAACTATGCCAATGTAGTACCCACCAAAAATGGACAGTTCTAAATATCACAATGTTATCATTGTTCACAGATTTTCCATCTGGTTTGAATAGGGAAACTGGGCCAGTTAGCAACTTGGTGAATTTGAAGCTCATCAATACTAAGGTTTGGGAAGACTACTTGATGATATCTGGAGACAACGTAAATGCGCACAATTTTCGGGTCTAATAGTAGCCATTTTGGATGGTTACTATGTCCTCATGATTATTAAGTCAAATATATGTTTAAGAAAATGTTATTTAAGTAAGGTTTTTAATTAGAATTACCAAAATAAGGCTTTTCAAAAAATAAAAAATAAAGAATATACCCTAATATGGGAATTAATATAGGCCTATTACACTGCAGGGATTAACAATTTAAGCAGATTAGGTATATTTAGGGTCAAAATTAAGGGTGGCATCCACCTACATTGTCTTCTCCACCCTTTGACTGATTGATCTGACATGGTTGCTTGCTATTACCACAAAATGCCGTCCAAAGTGTCATATTCCACTTTGGCTGGTCCACTATAAGCCACGAAAAGACTAGAGTTTGTTTAGCGACAGATGCAGAAACCTTTTCTAGGCCTATTTAGATCAAGATTTTGTTATCGGTAGTTGGCACCGATTTTACTACAGTATAAGACATTCTATTTGAAACGTCTTGGTTTTTTTTTAAGGATGTAGATGATCCATTCTACCTCTACGACCTCGGCGATGTAGTGACCAAAGACAAGTTGTGGGCGAAGTTATTGCCAAATGTCGAAGTATTCTTTGGTAAGTAGACTTACGCACCCATGTGCTTCATATGCTACACGTCCGCTCTTCTCCCTCCCTCGTTTGTTGCTCGAAATATTTACAAAATTGCTCGAAATATTTACAAGGGTGTATGAAACTAATTTGTTGATGTTTTAGATTAGCTGTACTAGACATCTCGTAACTGCGTTCCGTTACTTTATTTCCTTGTCATGTTTTCACTGTGAGCAAGGCTTTCTCATTCAATTAGTAAGTATACATTTGGAGGATAATTACCAAAGTTCCTACGTGCCTTTAATTCCAGTCCTGGTTTTTTGGTTCCTTTAATTGCTGTTGTATGCATTTTTTCCAGCCGTGAAAAGCAACCCGGATCCAGTGATCATTCGTCTCTTGATTGGACTTGGTAAATCGTTTGATTGTGCTAGCAAGGTACGTATCTTTGATTTTTTGGGGGGTCAAAAGTAATTATCTTAACTTCGAGCGTACAGATATATATCAGGGGGTGAAAATAACGTGTTGACAACAACCCTGATAGTATAAAGTTACACACATGTACTTAGAAAGTTCGTGATTTCCATCAGATTTATTTTAATGGTTGGCCATGATATTCGAAATGTTCAAGAATGATAAGTAGAAATGTTCCAAAAGATCTAATTTCATCAAACGGGCACTCAAAATCACTGATCATCTCTTCACCACATCTAATATGTAAAACTTACAATCGTCAAAGACCAAACGGTGAAAACTGCTTAATTCGAATCTGCAGAATACAATGTTGCCCAAGAATATGATTGAGCTTCGAATTCAAGTTCATCTGCCCAAGTAACAACATCAGTTTATCGGGATTTACTCGCTTTTAACGATGGGTATACTTATACAGGTTTTCAAGCCGAGAGGATTTATCGCCTTGCGTTTGAGTTTGCAAGTGGTATTAGTCATTATGCGTAACGGCCATCTTACAGGGCATCTGTTGTTAGTTATTTTCATTCAGTAACTTTGAATGCACAAACAGTTCTCTCATGCATATCCCAGCAAGACAAAGGCATTGCCCTCTAAGATGGCTGCTATGTATAATGTCTATTTGTTGTAAAGTTTACTAATCTCATTACTATAGGTTAACCGGTTGGGCCTATACTATCCAGTAATGTATTTTGTTTTAACCGTTCCTTGAAGAAAGAGATCAAAATGGTTCTAGATCTAGGAGCAAGCGCTGATCGCATTATCTTCGCTCATCCCTACAAACAAGAATCGCATCTTCGTTTTGCGAAAGAGAAAGGAGTACGACTCATGACATTTGACACGGCGGAAGAACTGCAGAAAGTCAAACGGGTTCACCCTAAAGCGCAGTAAGTATTGATTAAGGATTGTAACCCATAAATGACATTTGGATTCATCATAATTGCAAAGTATTCACAAAACATCGTATGGAATAGAATTAACTACGTTTTACATAGGCCTACCAACGTACAGAGTGAGTCATAAAAAAAGCCCAAAAATTATAGTTCATATTTAAAAAATATGTAGCACCAAAACAAAATAGTGACAGGAAAGCCAATTTCATAAGCTACTTTAAAATAACAAAATTACTGAAATTGTTCAATCCGTTCAAAGAATATCACCATTTAAACGCAATGACTCTAAAATCTCTTTCGTCCATAAATGCGATGTCAAGAATCGTCGTCACAGTGTCTTCAAACATCACCAGCGATAAAACCTTCTTTTAAAATTTAGAAATATTCAGCAAGGCCCTTTTGAATGCCCATCTTTTAAAAAACAAGTGGATTTTATAAATCACATTGTTTGCCTAAGCAGGGTTGTTAATCAAGATTTTGTGTACTACAGTTATTGACAGTTGTTGAAACAAGTATTCTGTGTCATTTTTGTTGTTGTTCCAAACAGTAAGAATGCACAATAAATTGCTTTATTCTTCTTCTTTTTTTGCTGGACGAAAGAGGTTTTAGGGTCATTGCGTTTACTTCTTGATATTCTTTGAACGGATTGAGCAATTTCAGTATTTTTTTCATCTAAAAGTAGCGTATGAAATTGGCTTTCCAGTCGTTATTATTTTTGGGAAAATATGAAATATAATTTTGGGGGTTTGGGTTCCGCTTTTTTTTGACTCACCCTGTATTATAATTATTGTGTTCATTTATTTACGCGGAAGCGAATAAAAGTTGACTCAGACGAATGCACCAAAGCCCTTTCAAGGGTCGGCTTTGAGGTAAAAACAAAACCCTGGTTATTCTGATGTTTTTTTGGATGCCTTTTCCCGATACTTTTTTTTTCTCTTTGTTCATAGGCTCGTACTTCGTATACGTTATGACGACAACACGGCTACAATTAAGTATGGAGCAAAATTTGGTTGTCGCGGGGAAGAAGTACGCCCCCTCCTGGAGATTGCCAAGAAACTAGGACTAGATGTCGTTGGTATCAGGTGAAACAATTTTTACATGTACATTATCAGAAATTTGCTGAATATTTCAGAAAGAGGCAACAAGAAAGAAAAAAAGGCCAGGATGTCCTCTATCCAATGATATTAATTTCAATACGTTATTGTCATGGATGGATGAGAAAACTATGAAAGCGGTCAAAATCAGCATTGTGACAAGTTAGTGCACATTGGAAAAGTGATGATATAGGGACAATGATTAGGTACTTCATTGTAGGAATGAAATGAGACAATCTTTCTGATCACTAATAATGCACGTAATCACTGGTAATACACAGCTCACATCGTCGCCTCTGACCGCCCACCTTACCAATCCTTGGTCTTGATGCTGATTCACCTTACCCACTATCCCGGTACTTAACTCCTGAAAAAGGCACAAGGGGTGAGATCTGGTGATCTTGGGACCATTTAACTCGGTGAAAAAAAATCACTCTGCCACCATAAGCTGTATACAGTTTCCATAAAGAAAACACTAACCAGTTAACCAAAGATATTTCACGTTTAAGTTTACACTGAGAAAGTAAAAGAGAGCAAAAACAATCCAAATACAACCAGAGTACAACTTGGTCCGTGGGTTAATTGCCGGTTCCGAAAATCGCCAATTCTCGATGAATTTATACACCATCCTGTTTACTTATTAAAAGCAGTTACATGCTATCCCAGTATTTTCCCAAACATCAGTCGGCTTAAGCGGGCCACATTAAAGAACAAGTTCCGATTAGGAATTGATTTGGACACGAAGCAATGTTTTTCAGGTACATGTACCGGTATAAATTGTTGAAGTTATTCCGAGTTAAACCTATCGCACTTCTTTTTCAACAGGGCATGATTTAGGCATGCCATAGCCTGGCCAAGCTATATGCAATTTGGTATATAACAAGAAATAATTTACGATTTAATAATAATTTAGTAATGATAGAAATAATTGCTCTCAAATGAAACACCAAATGAAAAAAGCACATAGAACAAGTTTTTTTCACGGGCGCCGCTAAAGGAGGGTCTGGAGGTGTCACACCCTCCCCCATCCCTTCGTCGTTTTTTGTTGGCAAAACCACCACGTGTCCTTTCCGCAAATGTGCCGCAACGAATAGTGCTTCCTTTTGTCCGAAATTGTCCATGATCATCTTGAAAAATGCTTGATTTTTCATAGTGAAGCTACCACTTGTAAAAGTCTATCATCTTTTGTTTATCTATTTATTTATTTATTTATTTCAAAATCTTTATACAGAATACAAAAATATCAGCTCAAAGGCTGCTTTACATTATGGTCCTGTGATAAGAAATAAAAATACTAAAAATAGTGAGAGAAAAAACAGCAATTAAAATGATAAAATAGCAAAATGAACAATTAAGATACTAACAATAAAAATGATTATCTATTAAGATGGAAAAGATGTACATTAAAAAAATAGTTTCTTTAACCCCATTTTCCCACCCTTTAGGTTTATAAAACCGTTATTGATTCATTGTTGACCTAAGCAGGTCAACATCTGCAGCTGTCAAGTTGTTCTGTAGAATAGCACTGGTAAAATGGTAAAATAAGCAATTATGAGCGTAAAAAAAATATGTTAAAAATAAGGTTTCCTATACATGTATTTAAAACCATCAATAGAAGATGCATTTTGGACCTTAGCAGGTAAGCTGTTCCATATAACCGCACCAGAATAACTAAAAGATTGCTTAAAACATTCAATGATAGGTTTAAGGGGAACAACATTAAGAGAATCGGCGTTCCTTGTATTAAATCCATGCCTATCAAAATACATCTCAATATTATTACAAAGTATGTCTGGGGCTAAACCATGAACACATTTATACATATTACAAGCTAACTACAAATCCCTTCTTTGATCAAAGGTTTGCCAGAAAAACGCTCTAATAATTTCCTCACCATGAGAGTTAACATAATCAAAGTTATTGGCGACAATCCTGGCTGCCTGCTTGTGCAGTCTAAGAAGAGTCTTCCTTTACAGCCATGTGGCTGCGAAGGGCGATTTCTAAAGGTTACGTAACACTTTATTTTGAATGAAACTGGCGTGTACACACACGTTCACGTTGGCGGGCAAATCTTTAAAAATTAATTTCTTCCGTCTGGAAGACCGTATCTTCATGCAACTTTCAGGGTTTATTTTCCTTATAATGCTCCAAGTATGTGCTAAAAATCGTTGTAATTATGTTCTTTACTTTTCGTTGAAATTGGAAAAATAGGCCTGGCTACGTGCATATTTGAAAGCTGTAACACTGGCGTAAGCAATGTCTGTCAATCTTTTCAAGCCTCATAAATATTTATACGGTTCCTATTCATTATGGTGTGCATTAACATTTTGAATAAAAGCCTCCTTCCACGAGTTATTATTTGATAAATATCACCCTTTTAGCCGGCTTCCATTGGTCGATACCGAGACCCAGGCCAAGTCAGCCAGGTGACGCTAATGAATATGCTGATATAGGCTACCCGGCGTTATTGTGCTGTGCCAGGCCGAAATCGGTCAACTGTAGCGCCTACGGCGCTATGAAAACCATGCAAGTGGGTTGGGTTGGAAAAGATTTTCGTCGAGATTTTCCTTAGAGCTAGTTCGAGCTGTAACACAAGCGTTGGCAACAACAGATTAAGCTGAAATTCGTAATATACTTAGATGATATAAGTGTTCAATTACTCGTGAAATAACAACTTTCGTAAATTCATTGAAATTGATATAAATATATAGTTTTGGGGACGTTTTCGAACGATTTCTTCCAGACTTGAAGGTCTGCTTTTACAGTAACCAGTATTGAGGTTTTGGCATCGATGACGACGATTTTTTTTGTTACTGACATGAAGTTTAGAATTTCTTCTTCCGTTATAATGTAACATTTCAATCATACTGAGCATATTTTCTGAGAAACACAACGTTCAAAAGACCATGTTTTGGGGGGTTCACGAATTTCACTGCTCTCAAACGCATCAATTAAAATGGTTATAAGACACTTACACATGTATTCGGTGCACATTATCAGTATTAAAAGCAATATGTAGGCCTATAAACATGTCTATAGGCCCAATGATTTTTTTTTTTATTTAGTCAGGTCTACCTTCACAGAAGAAGGGTTTTCAATTGTTTTCTCACCACTTTTTTTCTTATCAATATTTATGTTTTTCCTGCTACAGTTTCCATATAGGCAGTGAGTCTTCCAACCCTCAGATTTTCAGCGATGCAATTCGTTTCACTCGGCCGTTGTTTGATATTGGCACATCTCTCGGATTTAACATGAAGCTGCTAGACCTGGGTGGTGGGTTTCCCGGAAGATTGTACCCAAAGGCAACCTTCGATAAGGTAAGGGATGAAATGTGACATTCGAATTATCAAGTTTTCCTGCAAAAGAGAGGCTCGTTTTTCTTACTCAAAGTTTCCTACACAAAAAGGTTTCCTTTGGGCAAATGAGTTGCGAACGTTTCGATGAAGTTGTCCCCTTAGATACACAGTTATACAAGTTTCAGGATACGGTTCCATTGTAGAATACTCGTAGACCAACTTCACTATTAAAACATTAACTTCTTCAGCATGGCACCTAGTCTATGTAATAGGCCATGGCTATAGCAACCGCAGAGGCAACCGCATCTTGACCGCTAGAATTGGTCTATTGGGCTGCTGTTATATTACAAATCACTGCATTCGAATTGACCAATCACACGTTTAGTCCTGATTTGGGAATGAAATGACGGCACGATTTAGTAAAGTCGACTCCGCTTGGCTGAGGCACGAGATCGCTTAAATCTGCATGCTTTGACATATCAGACGTTATACAGGAGACTTGGCTCCGTGGATAACGGGTGATACTCAGAATACATGGCACCCCGGTTCATTGGTAAAAAGGTTTTTTTTTTAATATTTAAAAAAAACACTCAAAAAAGTCAAGAGACGGGCAGCGAGGTTCATCACAGGAAACTACAGGAAAAAGGAAAGTGTCGCATGCATGATAACCAACTCAGATGGTCCTCCGTAGAGGAAGTGAGACAACCCATCAACACAGATGACTACTGCAAACAAACCAAAGCCGGGAAATTATCGGGAAATTTGAGATGATTGGAGTGAGACGGACCCTAGAACGTTCACCATATGTTTTCAGTACAGATTTGAGAAACTAGTCATTGTTTGATACTGGTTTTTATTAGTATTGGTATAAAAGATTCATTCATGCATGCGCACTTTTCCTTTCAAGGGAATTTTTTTCTGTGTGTGTAAGTCCCCCTTTGTAGGAAAATTTCACCCGTAGCTTTTAAGGTTGGAATATATCATGTAGTATTGAAGTACCGTGACCTCGTGGTCTGGAGCATTGCATTCGTGGTCTGCGGGCAATTCTGCAGGTTGTGGGTTCGAGTTCAGCCTGGGGTCATGGTGCGTGTGTCCTTGGGCAAGGCACTTTGTCACCCATTGCTTCTCTCTACCCAGGAGTAAATGGGAACATGACTGTGAGGGCAGAGATGGTAATTGTGATCGATTCTAGCTTCCTTGCGCCTACTCAGGCAGCATCCAGCTGTATACTCCCCAGGGAGCTGGGATGGTATTTGGAATGTTTAATTGGCCCAATGATCAGGGGTAATAATAATATAGAGCGCTCTAATCATAGTTAAAAGCGTTATATATAAAACCCCGTCATTTTTGTGAGTATTAAGTAATTACTTGATTTCGTTGTTGTGTTGCCAGTTTGCAGACGTCATCACCCGGGCACTAGACGAACATTTCCCCGCCAGCAGTGGCGTGCGAATTATTGCCGAACCGGGAACATTTCACACTCGTTCAGCAGGATACCTAGTGGCGAATGTCATTGCCAAACGTGTGAACAAAGTTGACATCAATGAACGGCGTGAAAGAGTATCAGGTAAGCTGGCCTCGAGTCCATTGGTACACATTGTACTATTTTTGAGAGCTATCGTTTAGCTGTCGTCTTGTCTATCATTCTGTAAGTTGTTTCCGTGGTAACTTCTGTTATTCTAGTCCTCCATACCCCCAAACGTTACTGTCCGTGCACCACTTTTGCTGTATCGCGTAGAAAGAAAGCACATAGTGATGACGTTACTCAGACGTGAAAACGGTAAGGATACCTGAAACAGCTAAAAACTCCCTTATATAACAACAATTAATGCTTGTGAACGCTTGGACAAGAAACACTTGGCATTCTTCGGAGCTGCTATATATATATTTTTTAATTTACCTATCACCATATTACATCTGCCAACAAACTATCATTTCATATTCATCATTCATCTACGGTTTTGGAAAGCTGGCAGTTCTGGAAAGACAAGAAGATTCAGAAGATTCCTAAATATTTGTTTTGTCTTTATTTCAGATGGCGATGAACCGTTCATTTGGATATACTACTTGAATGTTGGTATTTTCAATGGATTGAGTTGCAAAGTGTTCGACCCCGAATTTTTCGACCTTCCAGAACCCTTACACGTAATGTATAATCATAACATTAGAAACGGGTTTGATGTGATTTATGCATGTGAATTTCAGCAATAGTTGTTCAAAAACACTTTAGGCGCATGCCCCAAGTTCACGTCCCCTTCCAAATTCACTATGGCTACGTGCATTTTTAAAAGATGTAAAACTGACATTTGCAATATCTGTCAATCTGTTCAAGCCTCACGAATACTAGGCGGGCTAATTTTGGGCAGTATAATATCAGACGCCTGCAGGGAATCAATCCATGACATGTAATTTGAGTTACCCGGCCCTCAAAGTCCACCATTCACCCCAGATTAACCCCTGGTATCCCTCAGGCCCTAAACAGTCAATAAAACCAGACACTAACCTCCCCAATGCCAATTGACAGTTCCATTTTGGTCACAAGGGTGATCGAGGTAATTATCCCTATGTGAACAATGCATTTGTACACAAGCCTATGTAAATGCGCACAAGCACACTAGGTTTTCCCGCCAATTTCCAACCCCTCCAGTAGGATCACAAGACTGACACCCCCTCTGGTGGATGTACCATGGTCCATACTAGGATCTGGTGATAGATGACCTGGGCATGGCTACCACGTGGCTGGGACAATAAAAAACAAAGAAATGTGGAAGCGATTTTATTCACACTGACTCCGAGTAAGGTTTTTAATAAGGGTCCTATCCATTATGGTGTGCAGTAAAAAAAAATTGAGAAAAGCCTCCTTCACGAGTTATTAATTGATAAATATCACCCTTTGTGCCGGCTTTCATTGGTCGATATCGAGACCCACAGCAAAACAGGCTGAGTGACGCTAATGAATTTCGCTCGTACCCCCCGCCCTGCAAACAGGACGCTGGGGGTACGCTGATGAGCTTCACAGAATCTTGTGAAGAAAGTGGCCTATGACCTTTGTATAAAGCATCTGGCTGCAGATGTTCAAGACCGCAGTTAGACAATGTGAGCAAATGCTATCCGAAAACTTCCCATAGAAATGCACACGTTTCATACCGGATGTGATTTCTGTTTCATTGCGGGCCATGTGGACAAAAGTTTGAGCGTCGCATAATGCAATCCGACCGTTCGTGATTCGAAACGGAGCCTGAGCAACTGTGACGGGAATTGTAAATTTACATCAAATATAAACTTTACAGAATTTCCTACATTATTACGCTTTTCAAAAAAAATAAAAAATCTCTTAACTGGAATAAAAGAGTAATGAAAGTTCGTCTTAACGGCCGTCCGTTTCAAACCTTGCAGAATCATGACCGTGATGATGCGCAGGTTACAGGTCACGCAAATTCCAACTAATCAGAGTGTGAATTCATCAGAGTATCCCAGCGTCCTGTTGAGCGAACTAATGAATTTGCTAATCTACAATACGTCATTGTGTGGCTTGGCCGGAATCGGTCAACCGTAGCGCCTAAGGCGCTTTACTGAATAATGCATGTGGGTTGGGACGGCAGAAATCATCGTCGAAATTTGCCATGGAGATGGTTCAAAGTGTAACACTAGCGTTTGCAACAACATATTTAGCTGAAATTCGGTATATATACTTAGTTAATATAAGTGTTCAACTACTCGTGAAATAATAATTTTGAGAAATTTCTAGAAATTGATATAAATAGAGAGATTTGGGGAAGTTTCCCAACGATTTCTTCCAGACTTGAAGGTCAGCTATACCAGTAACTAGTACTGACGTTTCGTCAT
Source organism: Patiria miniata (assembly GCF_015706575.1). Classification (NCBI taxonomy): domain Eukaryota; kingdom Metazoa; phylum Echinodermata; class Asteroidea; order Valvatida; family Asterinidae; genus Patiria; species Patiria miniata. The sequence continues at coordinate 1,740,990 of NW_024037052.1, forward strand.
CGATCACGGCGATTTTTTGACATGAAGTTTAGAATTTCTTCTTCCGTTATAATTTAACATTTCAATCATACTGTGCATATTTTCTGAGATACACAACGTTCAAAAGGCCATGTTTTTTTGTGGTGTATGAATTTCACTGCTCTGCTATGGCGTCTAAGTACGTAATCGGATTAGCTTTGCTTAACAACGGCAGCCGCTTTGCCTTAGCAACCACATGACTGCTAGGCACCAGTGTTCCGTAGGCCCTTCTCTGCCCTAGTCAACGGCACCAAATTCAGCGTACAAAGCACTGTACAAACTGGTATATGTCCTAGCTGTAAAAGCCTGTTGGCATCACCAAGGGCGTCAATCGATTCTCAAAAGTGGGGGAGGGGGCGGGAGGGGGGTACAAACGTGTATCCTGATGATAAGTACTTCGAGGTCGAAGCCTAAACGGCGTGGGGTTAGATGAGCCAAGGTGTTGGCCTTTATTTATTCACATCATAATTATAAGTAATATCGGCCCGCATTATTTTCATTTGCACGACGAAACTGGGCCAATGCCACCAAAACAGGCTCCAAAAGCAATGAAAACTAGCCTTAATTAAAGGAGAAAAATATTTAAGGTTGAAAATGATGTAAAATATCTGCTTTATCAAAATTTAGAAACTTCAAAACCTACAAATTCTGAAAAACACATTTTCGAAACCAGAAATGCATTTGTTGCCATGATAATTAAGGGGCCACCTTTATTTCTGGCTGGTCTTCAACACTTCCAGCCTAGCCAGTGTTTTATCAACCGTTTAAGACCCGCCACCTGACGGGCTTTCGACCAATAGGAATGGGTAAAATATCTTTATAAATAGCCTATAATGGGAAGACCACAACTATTATTAATGTTCGTAGGGCCTACTTGCATAAGTCCCGGCTTCGTTCCGAATTCGTCTAAGTCGCTGCTGCGACCGTTTCTAATCCTTTCATGTTCTATCAAACAAAAAGACTCCAAAATGTTGTTTCGTATTCAGAGGATTTCGCAGCAGAAAATGGACCGACAAAGTGATCAATATTCTCTCAAGGCAAGGGACCCAATGACGTTAAAGCTCGTTGCCGGAACGAAGCCCGTGGTTGAGAAATGGGGGGGAAGAGGCAAAAGTCAACAGCAATATAACCACAAGTTGGTGCAACGAGTATTGGTCTCGCCGAAGTTGTTTCGACCTCTCAGATTTCATATATGACTTTTTCTTCATTGTTACGTAATCAAAACACAGGAACCACTTAGAAACCGCGATTTGAAGCCATCTACAATTTTCGGGCCAACTTGTGATTCTAATGACGTCATCATGGCTAACTGTATGTTGCCTGAGTTGGACACTGGAGAGTTTGTCTTGTTCCATGGTGAGTATACGTCTTTCTTTAAAAAAAAATGGGAATAATTATGTTCTATAAAGTGTATAATGTTTACGTTAGGCCTATCGCCAAAGATGGCCAATTATTCTGATCACTCATTGGATGTATCCTGCATGCATTATGAGACGTACGCACTTAATCTCTGCCATTGACGTAAATTTTTTATGACAAAATTAGTGATCCGCATTGGCGTATACAATGCTTGCGACACCTTAAAACTGGTGTGTAAATATATACGAGATTTTTTTAAATATTCTAAAACCTATAACACATTAATGTGCTTGTTTGCGTCAGTTTTAAATGGCGCGCCCCAGTTCAGAAAGTTTTCAGCGAATATTCATATCTATAGTGACGTATCAGCTCATTTATGTTAATTTTGGAATCACGCGAAAAAATATTCGCCTGTTCCGATCGCGGCCGGTTCACCCACAACTGCATATAAATCTTTTACCAATGGGGCACACCGTACAGGGGCTTACTAAACGCTCGAAGTTACTTTCAATACGCCAAACCATGTGATTATGAAACTCGAGAATGGGCGTCGCCAGGTTTTTTTTCTTGAGGGGGGCAAACACTCACCAGAGCGAAGTGACCGGCCGTGGAAAAATCAGAGTGTGCAGATATTTCTCTTCGACGCTTTGTAAGAAAAACGTCCATGTTGTAAAATATACATTAAATTAATAATAATATGCTTCGCCCCTCGTTTTCTTTTTTCCCCTCTTTCTCCTTTCCTCTCCCTTTTCTCTTTTTGTCCTTTTGGCTTTTCCAGCCCCGCCCCCTCACTGCGCCCTTGAACTCAAGGCATTCTTTACGAGTAAATTGTCAACCCAAGAATGTTTTACACAAACAGTAGTAACTATGATAACCTAAGGAACGCCTATTAACGTAAGTTATCAATCGACTACACCTGTAGGATGGGGCCAAATAAGAAACAGCTAACTTACCAGTATACATAAATTCAAAACAGTAAATTCTGGTTAGTACCGTTTTGAATTTATTTCTAATGCAGCTACATAATATTGGATGATTAGATTACTAGTTTTGATCCGAAACATTTTGTCCAATTTTGTGTTATTTTTTTCTGTCATCAGATATGGGAGGCTATACCGCTACGTGTGCATGCGATTTTAACGGTTTCAGCCTGCCGCCAACGTGGTACATTGCACCCAAAGAGATCCGGTAAACTATACAAATCGATCTTTTCATTCAAGGAAAGTACTTTAGACTAGAATTGATTTGTTACGGAGATGCTGCATACAACCTTTGCATGTCCTATTCCCGGCATTTCTGCAATGAAAATAGGGTAGGAGCCCCCCCCCCCTAAAATATAGGCTCTAGAACTACGCCTGTGCAAGGTACATTTTGTTCTTTTCCATTGACAACAGGAACACGACATGTCGCTGTGATGACTTCTCGCACATAAGCTCTGTTCTCACCAAACAAATCCCGGCGAACGACACTATGCCCTCAGCGGCGTAGCCAAGGGGGGGGGGGGGGGGGGGACGTGTCCCCATAAAAAAGATCGTCGCCCACCCCCAGTCGCCGCTTGGAAATGTATTATATAACTGACCACCAACGGGTTGAACCGAAATTGGGCGCCCCCACCCCCACACTGTAACATTCAGCCCCTTCCCACACACACACATACTGTATTTGCCTGTAATCGGGGATCTTCCATTGTCCCTCTTTTGTTTGTTCACCAACTTTTTAGGAAGACCTCCCATATGTTTTGTACATGAATCCAAATTGGGGACCTCTCGGGAATTGGGGACCCTATTGTCCTCTATTGTTCAACGTCCCCTATTGAATGCAGAAACAAACTCACACACACTCACCCATGTTTACGTTATACATGCCTGGTGTGGACATTCTTGTGATTTCGCGTAGTTAAGAAAAACCTGGGGAAAAAAATCATTTTACTTACATTGTGAAAACTCTTTCAACCCCAATTTTTTTCTAAGATTCCCTTTAGTGTTTCTCTTCATTTTGCCACGGATAAACCTAACCCCAAAATGCCTCTAAACCTGTTTTCCAGAGAGGGGAAAACATTGTGTGGATGTGGGAAAGTCCACACAACATTTCTTTGTTCTCGTGCTGCTACTTGCTGGTTTATGTGGACATCTTTTGTTCGGAAGTCCACACAGTGAATGTAATGCTTGTACATTGTGTAACAGTAGGCCTTGTTATTAAGTCTTCGGTAGCGTTTATTGGTCCACTGATATGTTTGGAAACATGTATAACTACTCTGATGTTGCGATGTTGACGTCGTGGTTGGCAACAAAGTGCCCTCCACGGGTTGGCAAGAAAAGTCTGTTTAGTGTGGGCGATAGAGAACGCACTTCAGCATATAACTTAATGGCGCTGAAGTGCCAATCAAAATCGGCGCTCTTAAAGTTGTCCAGTGAATGTACAAATTTGCTCCTTTCAACTTTTTATCATTCATAATCAAAGCTTTACCGTCTGTGCTTGCCAACAAATTATAACATCAATTTGTATAATTATTTCATTTAAACAAAAAAACAAAACTGTTTTGATTTCTATCGTCCGCAACTTGCAAAATGCAATTGAAATTTGTATTACACCTTTGTGTAAACATGGGTGGATTTTCCTTTGATGTTTCGATCAAAAGTGAATAACGTTTGAATGAGGGAATAACAACTTTAGCATTAATATTATTTGCTCGATATCTTATTTGCAGACTCGTTCTGGAGAAGACTTTTCCAGCACAATATACTTTTGGTTTAGGCTTAAGCCAGAAGTCAGTTCCCGAGTGAAAGTCTGACGTTGCAATAGGGTGTGCAACCAATACCCAGCTTTTCGTCATGATGGATGTTCATGGTCGGGGCAGTATATTGTTGATGTACCCTAACGTGGCACGGCCCCTATAACGTGGCACACTTTGATTTTTTGCCTGTAGCGCCTAGCTAGAGTAAAAGGTTTAACTGAAATTTCACAGAAAGTGCAATTTCATCAAGTTCTAAACACTCCCGTTGATAAATCACGAGTTTATCTACCTGTTACAAAGTTAGAAGAACAATTTAGTTCGGCGTGATTTTCCGATTTATTTCAAAGTGAACAGTAAACCCATTGAAATGCCCCCCAAAAATAAGAAAATAATTTTCTGACAAACATTTAGTTGGCTAAGTAAGTAGAGATAAAAAATGGTCATCAGAATTTATCAACTTTACAAAAATTCTTAATGTATCTCAAAAATTCGAGATGTATTCAAGTGCGCCACGTTGGGGAACACTCAGACGATTTTGTGCCCAATTTCCGGACACCACCGGTTTTTTTAAATTTCGGATTAAATTTCGTGACACCGAAATTGTTCACAAAGGTGAAACAGCAAGCCTTATTAAGGCTCTTTTCAACGCACAATTTTTGCTATTGGTTTTTACTAGTTATTCGGTTAAATTCTTGTTCTGAGTTTTGTTGTATACAATTTTTTTTTTCAGTCAATAAATTCTTTTTGATTTTTTTTCGGCAACTTAGAATTAATCCCATGTAGTATTAATTCAATTCCTTGCGACTTTTACTTCCCTTAAGAAACTGAGATAAGTTAAGTTTGGTTAGTTGTTGGTAGACCTTGGCAATGTTACTGTTCAGAGCGATCATGCGAAAGTTGGGCGGCAGCGATGGGTCTCCTTTCTTGTATACAGGGTGGTTAAAAAAAAAGGACACCCACATTAGACAGCAATTTTCTCCTATTTTTAAACATTATTTTTAACTGTCGATTAGTAGCTATTAAAGTACTGGCCTTTAAGCAAATGTGACGAAAAAAATCGTTGCATTTGCACATTGTTTCGTTGAGCTATGCTAATTTGAACATTTCATGTGCGAAACCTGTTTGTCCACGGAGGTATACATTCCCTTCGCTTGACTGAGCTCAGCTATCGGAGCTTTATTTAAAGGAGCATGACATTTGATTGTTATGTTATGTTATGTTATGTTATGCAACAATGAACTTAACGCACAGCTCATTGAGTAGATGATCTTAACAGTGACATGAATAATTGGACAGCTTCAATAAAAGTTACCAGGGCAAAATATATTTTGGTGGGAAGTTTTTAATTTTCATGAACTACGAAAACGTCCAATTTACAAAGAATAACCCGTGGACAGGACTGATTTTTGGTGACCTGTATTCAAATTAGCATATCTCTATTTTTGCGACTATTACTAAGCTTTTTTCACCATGCATGGTTAAAGGCCTATAATTGACTATGTTGTGAAAAAAATTTTTAAATAACTTCATTAAGTTGGTGAAAATTGCTGTCAAAAGTGGGTGTCCTTTTTTTAACCACCCTGTGGAAGACTTACTTGGCAGCAGGAGCGGGACATCGGTGGAGTTCCACTTTGCAAAATTTTGGTGAAGAGTGTGGCAAGTAGGCCCTAGATGGTGTGTTGCTTGCAACTTCATTCTTGACAATATGGCGGGGCCAAATATTAATTGTATTTACCACGTTGTTTTCTGTGTTAAGTAAAGGAGAAGTTCTACCGGATGAATTTATCATGGAAGTTTAGTTAGGCCTATGCCCTTCACTTGTTTTTAGTAGCGTGTCTCCCTGTTTCCAATAGTCAGACCTCTTAGAAATGACACCCATGTGCCCTGCGTTGTTAAGGAACCATATGCGTTGCCCAATCTTGACCTCAGTCAACTTAAACCAGACCAGCAGAGATGAGAGTACAATGTGCATACACTAGACGCCATGCTAATTAATTAGAGTGGTGTGTCGATCCTGTTCGGATTCTAACACCATCAAGTAATTGATTTTTAGCCAGATTGTACTTTAAGATAAATCATTTTACACTACTTTTTGGTCTTTTCTGGTGAGTTTTTAACATACTGTTTTTGCTATTGGTTTTAGTTTTTTTCGGTTTAAGTCTTGTTTCAGTTTTGCTGTAGGTTTTTTCAGTCAATAAAGTCTTTTTGATTCTGGTTTGGCAACTACGAATGACTTTCATGTCTCTATTCATTCAATTCCTTGTGACTCCTCCCTTAAACAAATCAGAGATTAGTAAAGTTCGGTTAGTTATCCTGATAGAGAGTTTCTTTTGGGCGTGTTCCCCCAGTTTCCAGAACACACAAGCATCACGGAAAAATTGTGGTTGTAGCAACCATTCTCAAGAGAATAAAGTGATCAAGGGCGTATCCAGAACAAAATTTGGGTGGGGGCCAGAAGTAATTTTCGTCCCTCAAAAAGTGGGTCAAAAAATTATGGCGTGGGGTGCGGGCCCGCTTAAGGGCCCGAATTTTGTTTTGATTCTAGATGCTCTGTGGTGCGAAATATATTTTGGTGGGAAGGTTTTTAATTGTTATGAACTACGAAAACGTCCAATTTACAAATAATAACCCGTGGACAAGACTGATTTTTGGTGACCTGTATTCAAATTAGCATATCTCTATTTTTGCGACTATTACTAAGCTTTTTTCACCATGCATGGTTAAAGGCCTATAATTTACTACGTTGTGAAAAAAATATTTAAAATAACTTCATTAAGTTGGTGAAAATTGCTGTCAAAAGTGGGTGTCCTTTTTTTTAACCACCCTGTTGAAGACTTACTTGGCAGCAGGAGCGGGATATCGGTGGAGTTCCACTTTGCAATATTTTGGTGAACAGTGTGGCCAGTAGGGCCTAGATGGTGTGTTGCTGGCAACTTCATTCCTGACAGTGTGGCGGGGCCAAATATTAATTGTAATTACCACGTGGTTTTCTGTGTTAAGTAAAGGAGAAGTTCTACCGGATGAATTTATCATGGGAGGTTAGTTAGGCATATGCCCTTCACTTGTTTTTAGTAGCGTGTCTCCCTGTTTCCAGTAGTCAGACCTCTTAGAAATGACACCCATGTGCCCTGCGTTGATAAGGAACCATATGCGTTGCCCAATCTTGACCTCAGTCAAAACCAGACCAGCAGAGATGAGAGTACAATGTGCATGTGCCCCTTACACTAGACGCCATGCTAATTAATTAGAGTGGTGTGTCGATCCTGTTCGGGTTCTAACACCATCAAGTATTAGATTTTTAGCCAGATTGTACTTTAAGATAAATCATTTTACACTGCTTTTTGGTCTTTTCTGGTGATTTTTTAACATACTGTTTTTGCTTTTAGTTTTAGTTTTTTCGGTTTAAGTCTTGTTTCAGTTTTGCTGTAGGTTTTTTCAGTCAATAAAGTCTTTTTGATTCTGGTTTGGCAACTAAGAATGACTTTCATGTCTCTATTCATTCAATTCCTTGTGACTCCTCCCTTAAACAAATCAGAGATTAGTAAAGTTCGGTTAGTTATCCCGATAGAGAGTTTCTTTTGGGCGTGTTCCCCCAGTTTCCAGAACACACAAGCATCACGGAAAAATTGTGGTTGTAGCAACCATTCTCAAGAGAATAAAGTGATCAAGGGCGTATCCAGAACAAAATTTGGGTGGGGGCCAGAAGTAATTTTCGTCCCTCAAAAAGTGGGTCAAAAAATTATGGCGTGGGGTGCGGGCCCGCTTAAGGGCCCGAATTTTGTTTTGATTCTAGATGCTCTGTGGTGCGATCTGAGGCAATTTCCAACCACAATTTCTGAACATTTTTTTTTGAGGAAATGATGGTGGTGTACGCAGTACCTGCCTTTATTGCGACGTCACTTCAAAACAAAATTTGGGTTCTTTTTTGGGGGGGAGGGGGGGCACGGCCCCCGTTGGCCGCCCCCCCCCCCCCCCCCCGGAACCGCCCTTGAAAATGGTATTATTACATCACTTCTCGTGATGTTAAAAATGACATTTTGTAATAGTGAAAGTACCGTGTAATATTTCACAGTAAAAGAGTTAAGAAATGCAAAAGAGTATCACCCGTAATAGAATAAAATATAAACCAATAATATGCAAAAAATAGAAACTGATCCAAAATGAAGCTTTAGCCGCCATGAATGACATACGGTACGTTAAAGTGCTATATAGTTGGATATGTTTGTAACCTGTGAAATCTCAAACCTTGAATTGACGAGTTGGCGTTAAACAGTAGAGAAGTCCCGTTGTATCCTTAGCATGATGGGACGTATTTCTATTGAAATGCCCCAGAAGATTACCGCGCGACCAGAAATACATGTATATCGGTATCCGTGAAACTGAATAGGGCGAGATAGCTCAGGTGGTAGAGCAGGCCGGAACGACAATCCGAGGATCGCAAAACCTGCTTCAGTCAATTTCCTTTGTTCCTTTTATAATTTTTTTTATTTCCCTTAGTCAGTTTCCCTTTGTGGTTTCTTTGAAAAATAATTATTTTATACATTCATAAACATTATGTTTACCCCTGCTCAGTCACCTCGCCCCTGCATATTACATCCCATCCCAGCTGAGGAGATTATGCAGTATCCCACCAGAACCAACACCAGAACCATGACAAAGTTAAATACCGCCACCTGTTGGCCATCATATAAATGGGCTAACTCCCGACGAAGTAGACTGGTAACCCTACCTCAGCATCTGGGGACTGATATTTAAGTCTGGTACCTTTTTACAACGTACAATGTCAAAATGCACACGAGAAAGTGTTCGCACAACAATCTCGACAATGGCGACGAGCGAGAATGATCGCCTGAGATCTTCTGTCAGCAGTCACGGCAGTATGGATGGATCGGGTATAAAACAAGAACCTTTTCGTTCCAAAGCGATTCTACCGTGGGATAGACTGTCCAACTGGCTTCATTGTGTCTGCGTTGTTACGTTTGATTTGGAGTTAGGGCAAGCTTTGGAGGTAGGATCTATAGCTCTACTGAGCATGCTGAGTTACTCCTAGAACTTAGACCCGTGAACGTGGCTATATACATAGCCACGCTTCAGTCTATAGTAAAAACACTCTATTGTGTTCCGCGGTTACTAAGATAGAGTGACCATTCTAACCGAATTTCGGCTACATTTGACAGAATATTTGCATACAAAAATGAGTTGTACAGAAAATCAGCAGAATATTTTTTTCGGCAGAATTATGAAGATGAAGGAAAAGTGAAAAAAAATTAGAGAGATATGGCACATTTGGTTTGAAAAACCTTCATTTATTGAAAGATCCCTGAAACAAACCCTTGCACAATGGACCAGCAATTATACTGGGTGATTTGACAGACTTTCGAAGTGGATTTAGCAGAATTTTATATGGTATTACGGTCAGCCTGCCATGTAAGACAGTTAGTCGGGTACCCACTGGCATGACTGGTGATACTCCAACCGTTTTGCGCACGCGGAACTCGGGGTACCAGAGTGTCATGCCTGTCTTAGATTTCTGATCATTTTGAAACATTCGTAGTGACAAAGTTGTGCCGTATTTTGCATCAAATTTCTTGGCAATGACAGATCCAACACTCGCGTATATTCACAGGAAGCCCAACAAGTAAGTGATTCACCCATGGGCAAAATTATACATGGTTTTATGTAGCGGATCAAAAGATAGAATGCTTTCGCTTGTATTTACCCGAGGGAAGCGCGTGGCGTTGTATACAACGCCACGTTCACGGGTCTACCTAGAACTATGACTGAGGCTCCACGTAGTGGAGCCTCATAGAGTTAGAACCCTGCAAAATTGTTGTCAGCACAAAACACTAATTAAGTACAAAAACGTCCATCCCAACCAAGCTTTTTCCACAGAACCGCTGCACAGTTTGCCCCTAAACTCCGTACAATACCTCATGACATACTCACGTTATGTGCACCTAGCCCGACTGCGTCTGGCCGTACAGTACTATCGCAAGCTCTGTAGTACGGCCAGACGCCCGATGCTTCCACAGAGACTGATTTTTTTTGGCCGCCGATGTAGCGATTTTGCTACATCTTTCGATCGCGATTATCTTTTCATCCAGGACATACTCCTAGGAATGTCGGTCGTTTCGTACCCAAGTCGTTTCGTACCCAGGTTGTTTCGTACCCAGGTCGTTTCGTACCCAGGTCGTTTCGCACACAGGATTCATGTTTGTCTTCTATATTGTAGCGTGATTTTCTTTGGTTGCTTTTCAGTTTTTCGAATTGTACTTTTTATAATTAGGCCAAAAAAAAAAGAATATTTCTGCTTCCGGTTACCCGACCAACCCTATTTTTAGGCTGCCACCCTACAAATTGTATCGGCAATTCCAAAAAAAATAAATAAAAAATGATTGAATAAATAAAAATAAAAATCTTATGTCTTGTCTGTCTTTACAAAGTACCTCTCAACAACCCTTTTGCATCAAAAAATGCTTGTATTTATTGTTTTCTTACTTACATTCGCTGTTTTTTCAAAAGAAAACTCCGTTATTTTTACAAATTCACTGCGCGATTCAACTACATGTACTTCGCAATTCGATGTCTTATAATCACGTGCGTAATAAGCGCAATGCGGCGACGACTGGTTCCCGCCGCGCCGCGCAGGGGCCAATGATGAAATGCGGTAACTAGTCTGTGCACAGCTATGCGATCGATAGCGCTAGCATGGCTATGCAGGCGCAGGCACGTGCTCAGCGCTCTGTCAACTGGTCGGATTCGACATCGTAAAAATGCTGAGAAAGACATCGTAAAAATGCCAAGAAAACACTGATGGAGAAAGAACATTTTTGCAAGTTAATTCACAGATTTGATCTAGCTTGTCTGTGTATGTATTTTCCGTGTTTGCATGACTGGCTTAATCTCCTTTGTGCATCATAATTGACTGGGTACGAAACGACTTGGGTACGAAACGACTTGGGTACGAAACGACCTGCTTCGACTCCTAGAACTATGAGGCTCCGCGTGAGCGGAGCCTCATAGAAGCCCGCAAAATTGTCTGCAGCACAAAACACTAATAAAGTACAAAAACGTCCATCAAAATGCAGACATTTCACACAGAACCGCTGCACAGTTTGCCCCTATACTCCGTACTTTACCTCTTGACATACTCACGTATCATGGGCGGAACTAACATAGGTGGATTCTGTCGGTTTTTAGGCCAAAATGATGAAAAATATGCCCTTTCCGCACTGAGCCAAACCGAACACTTGAAACGTGGAGGCATATGATCGAGCGATGATTTTCGGTTCGCTCGGAGCGCGCCGCGTGGGTACGGTACATGCACTTGTACGCATGCACATACTATCATTTCACCTGTACCGTACCCTATGATGAGGCTCCGCTCACGCGGAGCCTCATAGTTCTAGGAGTATCCAGGACACACATTTCCAAAGTTAAGGTTCGTAGTCGTAGAGCAACTCATACCTTTTCGAAAAAACGTTCTTTGGTCTCAATATTTTCATCCATCTGGCCACAAGACGAATTTCAGTCATCAGATTCCACAAATATCGTCCCCCATGCGATCCCCCATGCGATTTCAAAATGGCGGCCGCGCTGTAATGTATGCATTATGCGAGCGCGCTTGGGCAAGATAATGAATATGCATCATAGTGTATGACGTTTGTCGGACACTCAGCGCGGCTGGCCATACAAACACGAGGTCATGAACTAAATAATGCATATTAAGGTATGAGTTGCTCTACGACTACGAACCTTAACTTTGGAAATGTGTGTCCTGGATGAAAAGATAATCGCGATCGAAAGATGTAGCAAAATCGCTACATCGGCGGCCAAAAAAATTCAGTCTCTGTGGAAGCATCGGGCGTCTGGCCGTACTACAGAGCTTGCGATAGTACTGTACGGCCAGACGCAGTCGGGCTAATGTGCACCCAAACAAACATCGGTGGATTCTGTCAGTTTTTCGGCAAAAATGATGAAAAATATGCCCTTTCCGCACTGAGCCAACCTGACACTTGAAACGTGCACGCGCGCAGAATGATTGCAGTCATTTTCGGTTCGATCGCTCGGAGCGTGCTGCGGGGGTATGGTGT
>NW_024037052.1:1753693-1820828 GCF_015706575.1 Patiria miniata
GCAGTTAATCTCTGGAGTCTTAAAACTCGGACATTTGGCACCAGTATTCCAAATGGCTATATTGCATTTGGAAAGTAAGTCTTTGACTTTCAACACCTACACATACAAACACAGGGGCCCCACGATACAATAAAACACTCAGGAAAAAAAAGCACATGAAATTAAACATGGAACGAACTCAACTCGGAAACCGCCAACAGCACCCTCAGTAGAGAACATCCCGTCCCGGCCGTCGTCAGTAACTGCAACAAGAGAAAGGGAAGAAAAAAAACTGCAAAGAGAAAAAGAAAACGGTGTTTGTTAGTCTACATCCATTCTCAACTTAATTTCAACATCAATTCAAAGACTTTTCCTTCCAAAGGCCATACGCCATTTTTTCCTCACTTTTTGGGAAGAATTTTGCTTGAGAGCCAGCTTTTCTACTGGCAGTTAATCTCTGGAGTCTTAAAACTCGAGACATTTGGCACCAGTATCCAATGGCTATATTGCATTTTGGAAAGTAAGTCTTTGACTTCACACCTACACATACAAAACACAGGGGCCCACATACAATAAAACAACAGGAAAAAAAAACATGAATTAAACATGGAACGAACTCAACTCGGAAAACCGCCAACAGCACCCTCAGTAGAGAACATCCCGTCCCGGCCGTCGTCAGTACCTGCAACAAGAGAAAGGGAAGAAAAAAAACTGCAAAGAGAAAAAGAAAACGGTGTTGTTAGTCTACATCCATTCTCAACTTAATTTCAACATCAATTCAAAGACTTTTCCTTCCAACGCCACAACGCCATTTTTCCTCACTTTTGGGGAAGAATTTTGCTTAAGAGCCAGCTTTTCTACTGGCAGTTAATCTCTGGAGTCTTAAAACTCGGGACATTTGGCACCAGTATTCCAAATGGCTATATTGCATTTTGGAAAGTAAGTCTTTGACTTCAACACCTACACATACAAAACACAGGGGCCCACGATACAATAAAACACTCAGGAAAAAAAGCACATGAAATTAAACATGGAACGAACTCAACTCGGAACCGCCAACAGCACCTCAGTAGAGAACATCCCGTCCCGGCCTTCGTCAGTACCTGCAACAAGAGAAAGGGAAGAAAAAAAACTGCAAAGAGAAAAAGAAAACGGTGTTTGTTAGTCTACATCCATTCTCAACTTAATTTCAACATCAATTCAAAGACTTTTCCTTCCAAAGGCCATAACGCCATTTTTCCTCACTTTTTGGGAAGAATTTTGCTTGAGAGCCAGCTTTTTCTACTGGCAGTTAATCTCTGGAGTCTTAAAACTCGGGACATTGTGGCACCAGTATTCCAAATGGCTATATTGCATTTTGGAAAGTAAGTCTTTGACTTCACAACACCTACCATACAAACACAGGGGCCCCACGATACAATAAAAACTCAGAAAAAAAAAGCACATGAAATTAAACATGGAACGAACTCAACTCGGAAACCGCCACACACCCTCAGTAGAGAACATCCCGTCCCGGCCGTCGTCAGTACCTGCAACAAGAGAAGGGAAGAAAAAAACTGCAAAGAGAAAAGAAAACGGTGTTTGTTAGTCTACATCCATTCTCAACTTAATTTCAACATCAATTCAAAGACTTTTCCTTCCAAAGGCCATAACGCCATTTTTCCTCACTTTTTGGGAAGAATTTTTGCTTGAGAGCCAGCTTTTCTACTAGCAGTTAATCTCTGGAGTCTTAAAACTCGGGACATTTGGCACCAGTATTCCAAATGGCTATATTGCATTTTGGAAAGTAAGTCTTTGACTTCAACACCTACACATACAAAACACTGGGGCCCCACGATACAATAAAACACTCAGGAAAAAAAAGCACATGAAATTAAACATGAACGAACTCAACTCGGAAACCGCCAACAGCACCCTCAGTAGAGAACATCCCGTCCCGGCCGTCGTCAGTACCTGCAACAAGAGAAAGGGAGAAAAAAAAAACTGCAAAGAGAAAAAGAAAACGGTGTTTGTTAGTCTACATCCATTCTCAACTTAATTTCAACATCAATTCAAAGACTTTTCCTTCCAAAGGCCATAACGCCATTTTCCTCACTTTTTGGGAAGAATTTTGCTTGAGAGCCAGCTTTTCTACTGGCAGTTAATCTCTGGAGTCTTAAAACTCGAGACATTTGGCACCAGTATTCCAAATGGCTATATTGCATTTTGGAAAGTAAGTCTTTGACTTCAACACCTACACATACAAAACACAGGGGCCCCACAATACAATAAAACACTCAGGAAAAAAAGCACATGAAATTAAACATGGAACGAACTCAACTCGGAAACCGCCAACAGCACCCTCAGTAGAGAACATCCCGTCCCGGCCGTCGTCAGTACCTGCAACAAGAGAAAGGGAAGAAAAAAAACTGCAAAGAGAAAAAGAAAACGGTGTTTGTTAGTCTACATCCATTCTCAACTTAATTTCAACATCAATTCAAAGACTTTTCCTTCCAAAGGCCATAACGCCATTTTTCCTCACTTTTTGGGAAGAATTTGCTTGAGAGCCAGCTTTTCTACTGGCAGTTAATCTCTGGAGTCTTAAAACTCGAGACATTTGGCACCAGTATTCCAAATGGCTATATTGCATTTTGGAAAGTAAGTCTTTGACTTCAACACCTACACATACAAAACACAGGGGCCCCACAATACAAAAAACACTCAGGAAAAAAAGCACATGAAATTAAACATGGAACGAACTCAACTCGGAAACCGCCAACAGCACCCTCAGTAGAGAACATCCCGTCCCGGCCGTCGTCAGTACCTGCAACAAGAGAAAGGGAAGAAAAAAAACTGCAAAGAGAAAAAGAACGGTGTTTGTTAGTCTACATCCATTCTCAACTTAATTTCAACATCAATTCAAAGACTTTTCCTTCCACGGCCACAACGCCATTTTTCCTCACTTTTGGGAAGAATTTTGCTTAAGAGCCAGCTTTTCTACTGGCAGTTAATCTCTGGAGTCTTAAAACTCGGGACATTTGGCACCAGTATTCCAAATGGCTATATTGCATTTTGGAAAGTAAGTCTTTGACTTCAACACCTACACATACAAAACACAGGGGCCCCACGATACAATAAAACACTCAGGAAAAAAAAGCACATGAAATTAAACATGGAACGAACTCAACTCGGAAACCGCCAACAGCACCCTCAGTAAGAACATCCCGTCCCGGCCTCGTCAGTACCTGCAACAAGAGAAAAGAAAGAAAAAAACTGCAAAGAGAAAAAGAAAACGGTGTTTGTTAGTCTACATCCATTCTCAACTTAATTTCAACATCAATTCAAAGACTTTTCCTTCCAAAGGCCATAACGCCATTTTTCCTCACTTTTTGGGAAGAATTTTGCTTGAGAGCCAGCTTTTCTACTGGCAGTTAATCTCTGGAGTCTTAAAACTCGGACATTGTGGCACCAGTATTCCAAATGGCTATATTGCATTTTGGAAAGTAAGTCTTTGACTTCAACACCTACACATACAAAACACAGGGGCCCCACGATACAATAAAACACTCAGGAAAAAAAAGCACATGAAATTAAACATGGAACGAACTCAACTCGGAAACCGCCAACAGCACCCTCAGTAGAGAACATCCCGTCCCGGCCGTCGTCAGTACCTGCAACAAGAAAAGGGAAGAAAAAAAACTGCAAAGAGAAAAGAAAACGGTGTTTGTTAGTCTACATCCATTCTCAACTTAATTTCAACATCAATTCAAAGACTTTTCCTTCCAAAGGCCATAACGCCATTTTTCCTCACTTTTTGGGAAGAATTTTGCTTGAGAGCCAGCTTTTCTACTGGCAGTTAATCTCTGGAGTCTTAAAACTCGGGACATTTGGCACCAGTATTCCAAATGGCTATATTGCATTTTGGAAAGTAAGTCTTTGACTTCAACACCTACACATACAAAACACAGGGCCCCACGATACAATAAAACACTCAGGAAAAAAAGCACATGAAATTAAACATGGAACGAACTCAACTCGGAAACCGCCAACAGCACCCTCAGTAGAGAACATCCCGTCCCGGCCGTCGTCAGTACCTGCAACAAGAGAAAGGGAAGAAAAAAACTGCAAAGAGAAAAAGAAAACGGTGTTTGTTAGTCTACATCCATTCTCAACTTAATTTCAACATCAATTCAAAGACTTTTCCTTCCAAAGGCCATAACGCCATTTTTCCTCACTTTTTGGGAAGAATTTTGCTTGAGAGCCAGCTTTTCTACTGGCAGTTAATCTCTGGAGTCTTAAAACTCGAGACATTTGGCACCAGTATTCCAAATGGCTATATTGCATTTTGGAAAGTAAGTCTTTGACTTCAACACCTACACATACAAAACACAGGGCCCCACGATACAATAAAACACTCAGGAAAAAAAAGCACATGAAATTAAACATGGAACGAACTCAACTCGGAAACCGCCAACAGCACCCTCAGTAGAGAACATCCCGTCCCGGCCGTCGTCAGTACCTGCAACAAGAGAAAGGGAAGAAAAAAAACTGCAAAGAGAAAAAGAAAACGGTGTTTGTTAGTCTACATCCATTCTCAACTTAATTTCAACATCAATTCAAAGACTTTTCCTTCCAACGGCCATAACGCCATTTTTCCTCACTTTTTGGGAAGAATTTTGCTTGAGAGCCAGCTTTTCTACTGGCAGTTAATCTCTGGAGTCTTAAAACTCGACATTTGGCACCAGTATTCCAAATGGCTATATTGCATTTTGGAAAGTAAGTCTTTGACTTCAACACCTACACATACAAAACACAGGGGCCCCACGATACAATAAAACACTAAGAAAAAAAAGCACATGAAATTAAACATGGAACGAACTCAACTCGGAAACCGCCAACAGCACCCTCAGTAGAGAACATCCCGTCCCGGCCGTCGTCAGTACCTGCAACAAGAGAAAGGGAAGAAAAATGCAAAGAGAAAAAGAAAACGGTGTTTGTTAGTCTACATCATCCATTCTCAACTTAATTTCAACATCAATTCAAAGACTTTTCCTTCCAAAGGCCATAACGCCATTTTTCCTCACTTTTTGGGAAGAATTTTGCTTGAGAGCCAGCTTTTCTACTGGCAGTTAATCTCTGGAGTCTTAAAACTCGGGACATTTGGCACCAGTATTCCAAATGGCTATATTGCATTTTGGGAAAGTAAGTCTTTGACTTCAACACCTACACATACAAAACACAGGGGCCCACGATACAATAAAACACTCAGGAAAAAAAAGCACATGAAATTAAACATGGAACGAACTCAACTCGGAAACCGCCAACAGCACCCTCAGTAGAGAACATCCCGTCCCGGCCGTCGTCAGTACCTGCAACAAGAGAAAGGGAAGAAAAAAAAACTGCAAAGAGAAAAAGAAAACGGTGTTTGTTAGTCTACATCCATTCTCAACTTAATTTCAACATCAATTCAAAGACTTTTCCTTCCAAAGGCCATAACGCCATTTTTCCTCACTTTTTGGGAAGAATTTTGCTTGAGAGCCAGCTTTTCTACTGGCAGTTAATCTCTGGAGTCTTAAAACTCGGACATTTGGCACCAGTATTCCAAATGGCTATATTGCATTTTGGAAAGTAAGTCTTTGACTTCAACACCTACACATACAAAACACAGGGGCCCCACGATACAATAAAACACTAAGGAAAAAAAGCACATGAAATTAAACATGGAACGAACTCAACTCGGAAACCGCCAACAGCACCCTCAGTAGAGAACATCCCGTCCCGGCCGTCGTCAGTACTACCTGCAACAAGAGAAAGGAAGAAAAACTGCAAAGAGAAAAAGAACGGTGTTTGTTAGTCTACATCCATTCTCAACTTAATTTCAACATCAATTCAAAGACTTTTCCTTCCAAAGGCCATAACGCCATTTTTCCTCACTTTTTGGGAAGAATTTTGCTTGAGAGCCAGCTTTTCTACTGGCAGTTAATCTCTGGAGTCTTAAAACTCGGGACATTTGCACCAGTATTCCAAATGGCTATATTGCATTTTGGAAAGTAAGTCTTTGACTTCAACACCTACACATACAAAACACAGGGGCCCCACGATACAATAAAACACTCAGGAAAAAAAGCACATGAAATTAAACATGGAACGAACTCAACTCGGAAACCGCCAAGCACCCTCAGTAGAGAACATCCCGTCCCGGCCGTCGTCAGTACCTGCAACAAGAGAAAGGGAAGAAAAAAACTGCAAAGAGAAAAAGAAAACGGTGTTTGTTAGTCTACATCCATTCTCAACTTAATTTCAACATCAATTCAAAGACTTTTCCTTCCAAAGGCCATAACGCCATTTTTCCTCACTTTTTGGGAAGAATTTTGCTTGAGAGCCAGCTTTTCTACTGGCAGTTAATCTCTGGAGTCTTAAAACTCGGACATTTGGCACCAGTATTCCAAATGGCTATATTGCATTTTGGAAAGTAAGTCTTTGACTTCAACACCTACACATACAAAACACAGGGGCCCCACGATACAATAAAACACTCAGGAAAAAAAGCACATGAAATTAAACATGGAACGAACTCAACTCGTAAACCGCCAACAGCACCCTCAGTAGAGAACATCCCGTCCCGGCCGTCGTCAGTACCTGCAACAAGAGAAAGGGAAGAAAAAAAACTGCAAAGAGAAAAAGAAAACGGTGTTTGTTAGTCTACATCCATTCTCAACTTAATTTCAACATCAATTCAAAGACTTTTCCTTCCAAAGGCCATAACGCCATTTTTCCTCACTTTTTGGGAAGAATTTTGCTTGAGAGCCAGCTTTTCTACTGGCAGTTAATCTCTGGAGTCTTAAAACTCGGGACATTTGGCACCAGTATTCCAAATGGCTATATTGCATTTTGGAAAGTAAGTCTTTGACTTCAACACCTACACATACAAACACAGGGGCCCCACGATACAATAAAACACTCAGGAAAAAAAGCACATGAAATTAAACATGGAACGAACTCAACTCGGAAACCGCCAACAGCACCCTCAGTAGAGAACATCCCGTCCCGGCCGTCGTCAGTACCTGCAACAAGAGAAAGGGAAGAAAAAAAACTGCAAAGAGAAAAGAAAACGGTGTTTGTTAGTCTACATCCATTCTCAACTTAATTTCAACATCAATTCAAAGACTTTTCCTTCCAAAGGCCATAACGCCATTTTTCCTCACTTTTTGGGAAGAATTTTGCTTGAGAGCCAGCTTTTCTACTGGCAGTTAATCTCTGGAGTCTTAAAACTCGGACATTTGGCACCAGTATTCCAAATGGCTATATTGCATTTTGGAAAGTAAGTCTTTGACTTCAACACCTACACATACAAAACACAGGGGCCCCACGATACAATAAAACACTAAGAAAAAAAAAGCACATGAAATTAAACATGGAACGAACTCAACTCGGAAACCGCCAACAGCACCCTCAGTAGAGAACATCCCGTCCCGGCCGTCGTCAGTACCTGCAACAAGAGAAAGGGAAGAAAAAAAAACTGCAAAGAGAAAAAGAAAACGGTGTTTGTTAGTCTACATCCATTCTCAACTTAATTTCAACATCAATTCAAAGACTTTTCCTTCCAAAGGCCATAACGCCATTTTTCCTCACTTTTTGGGAAGAATTTTGCTTGAGAGCCAGCTTTTCTACTGGCAGTTAATCTCTGGAGTCTTAAAACTCGAGACATTTGGCACCAGTATTCCAAATGGCTATATTGCATTTTGGAAAGTAAGTCTTTGACTTCAACACCTACACATACAAAACACAGGGGCCCCACGATACAATAAAACACTCAGGAAAAAAGCACATGAAATTAAACATGGAACGAACTCAACTCGGAAACCGCCAACAGCACCCTCAGTAGAGAACATCCCGTCCCGGCCGTCGTCAGTACCTGCAACAAGAGAAAGGGAAGAAAAAAAACTGCAAAGAGAAAAAGAAAACGGTGTTTGTTAGTCTACATCCATTCTCAACTTAATTTCAACATCAATTCAAAGACTTTTCCTTCCAAAGGCCATAACGCCATTTTTCCTCACTTTTTGGGAAGAATTTTGCTTGAGAGCCAGCTTTTCTACTGGCAGTTAATCTCTGGAGTCTTAAAACTCGAGACATTTGGCACCAGTATTCCAAATGGCTATATTGCATTTTGGAAAGTAAGTCTTTGACTTCAACACCTACACATACAAAACACAGGGGCCCCACATACAATAAAACACTCAGGAAAAAAGCACATGAAATTAAACATGGAACGAACTCAACTCGGAAACCGCCAACAGCACCCTCAGTAGAGAACATCCCGTCCCGGCCGTCGTCAGTACCTGCAACAAGAGAAAGGGAAGAAAAAAAACTGCAAAGAGAAAAAGAAAACGGTGTTTGTTAGTCTACATCCATTCTCAACTTAATTTCAACATCAATTCAAAGACTTTTCCTTCCAAAGGCCATAACGCCATTTTTCCTCACTTTTTGGGGAAGATTTTGCTTGAGAGCCAGCTTTTCTACTGGCAGTTAATCTCTGGAGTCTTAAAACTCGGACATTTGGCACCAGTATTCCAAATGGCTATATTGCATTTTGGAAAGTAAGTCTTTGACTTCAACACCTACACATACAAAACACAGGGGCCCCACGATACAATAAAACACTCAGGAAAAAAAAGCACATGAAATTAAACATGGAACGAACTCAACTCGGAAACCGCCAACAGCACCCTCAGTAGAGAACATCCCGTCCCGCCGTCGTCAGTACCTGCAACAAGAGAAAGGGAAGAAAAAAAACTGCAAAGAGAAAAAGAAAACGGTGTTTGTTAGTCTACATCCATTCTCAACTTAATTTCAACATCAATTCAAAGACTTTTCCTTCCAAAGGCCATAACGCCATTTTTCCTCACTTTTTGGCAAGAATTTTGCTTGAGAGCCAGCTTTTCTACTGGCAGTTAATCTCTGGAGTCTTAAAACTCGGGACATTTGGCACCAGTATTCCAAATGGCTATATTGCATTTTGGAAAGTAAGTCTTTGACTTCAACACCTACACATACAAAACACAGGGGCCCCACGATACAATAAAACACTCAGAAAAAAAAAGCACATGAAATTAAACATGGAACGAACTCAACTCGGAAACCGCCAACAGCACCCTCAGTAGAGAACATCCCGTCCCGGCCGTCGTCAGTACCTGCAACAAGAGAAAGGGAAGAAAAAAAACTGCAAAGAGAAAAAGAAAACGGTGTTTGTTAGTCTACATCCATTCTCAACTTAATTTCAACATCAATTCAAAGACTTTTCCTTCCAAAGGCCATAACGCCATTTTTCCTCACTTTTTGGGAAGAATTTTGCTTGAGAGCCAGCTTTTCTACTGGCAGTTAATCTCTGGAGTCTTAAAACTCGGGACATTTGGCACCAGTATTCCAAATGGCTATATTGCATTTTGGAAAGTAAGTCTTTGACTTCAACACCTACACATACAAAACACAGGGGCCCCACGATACAATAAAACACTCAGGAAAAAAAGCACATGAAATTAAACATGGAACGAACTCAACTCGGAAACCGCCAACAGCACCCTCAGTAGAGAACATCCCGTCCCGGCCGTCGTCAGTACCTGCAACAAGAGAAAGGGAAGAAAAAAAACTGCAAAGAGAAAAGAAAACGGTGTTTGTTAGTCTACATCCATTCTCAACTTAATTTCAACATCAATTCAAAGACTTTTCCTTCCAAAGGCCATAACGCCATTTTTCCTCACTTTTTGGCAAGAATTTTGCTTGAGAGCCAGCTTTTCTACTGGCAGTTAATCTCTGGAGTCTTAAAACTCGGGACATTTGGCACCAGTATTCCAAATGGCTATATTGCATTTTGGAAAGTAAGTCTTTGACTTCAACACCTACACATACAAAACACAGGGGCCCCACGATACAATAAAACACTAAGGAAAAAAAAGCACATGAAATTAAACATGGAACGAACTCAACTCGGAAACCGCCAACAGCACCCTCAGTAGAGAACATCCCGTCCCGGCCGTCGTCAGTACCTGCAACAAGAGAAAGGGAAGAAAAAAAACTGCAAAGAGAAAAAGAAAACGGTGTTTGTTAGTCTACATCCATTCTCAACTTAATTTCAACATCAATTCAAAGACTTTTCCTTCCAAAGGCCATAACGCCATTTTTCCTCACTTTTTGGGAAGAATTTTGCTTGAGAGCCAGCTTTTCTACTGGCAGTTAATCTCTGGAGTCTTAAAACTCGGGACATTTGGCACCAGTATTCCAAATGGCTATATTGCATTTTGGAAAGTAAGTCTTTGACTTCAACACCTACACATACAAAACACAGGGGCCCCACGATACAATAAAACACTCAGGAAAAAAGCACATGAAATTAAACATGGAACGAACTCAACTCGGAAACCGCCAACAGCACCCTCAGTAGAGAACATCCCGTCCCGGCCGTCGTCAGTACCTGCAACAAGAAAAGGGAAGAAAAAAAACTGCAAAGAGAAAAAGAAAACGGTGTTTGTTAGTCTACATCCATTCTCAACTTAATTTCAACATCAATTCAAAGACTTTTCCTTCCAAAGGCCATAACGCCATTTTTCCTCACTTTTTGGGAAGAATTTTGCTTGAGAGCCAGCTTTTCTACTGGCAGTTAATCTCTGGAGTCTTAAAACTCGAGACATTTGGCACCAGTATTCCAAATGGCTATATTGCATTTTGGAAAGTAAGTCTTTGACTTCAACACCTACACATACAAAACACAGGGGCCCCACGATACAATAAAACACTCAGGAAAAAAAAGCACATGAAATTAAACATGGAACGAACTCAACTCGGAAACCGCCAACAGCACCCTCAGTAGAGAACATCCCGTCCCGGCCGTCGTCAGTACCTGCAACAAGAGAAAGGGAAGAAAAAAAACTGCAAAGAGAAAAAGAAAACGGTGTTTGTTAGTCTACATCCATTCTCAACTTAATTTCAACATCAATTCAAAGACTTTTCCTTCCAAAGGCCATAACGCCATTTTTCCTCACTTTTTGGGAAGAATTTTGCTTGAGAGCCAGCTTTTCTACTGGCAGTTAATCTCTGGAGTCTTAAAACTCGGGACATTTGGCACCAGTATTCCAAATGGCTATATTGCATTTTGGAAAGTAAGTCTTTGACTTCAACACCTACACATACAAAACACAGGGGCCCCACGATACAATAAAACACTCAGGAAAAAAAAGCACATGAAATTAAACATGGAACGAACTCAACTCGGAAACCGCCAACAGCACCCTCAGTAGAGAACATCCCGTCCCGGCCGTCGTCAGTACCTGCAACAAGAGAAAGGGAAGAAAAAAAACTGCAAAGAGAAAAAGAAAACGGTGTTTGTTAGTCTACATCCATTCTCAACTTAATTTCAACATCAATTCAAAGACTTTTCCTTCCAAAGGCCATAACGCCATTTTTCCTCACTTTTTGGAAGAATTTTGCTTGAGAGCCAGCTTTTCTACTGGCAGTTAATCTCTGGAGTCTTAAAACTCGGGACATTTGGCACCAGTATTCCAAATGGCTATATTGCATTTTGGAAAGTAAGTCTTTGACTTCAACACCTACACATACAAAACACAGGGCCCCACGATACAATAAAACACTCAGGAAAAAAAAGCACATGAAATTAAACATGGAACGAACTCAACTCGGAAACCGCCAACAGCACCCTCAGTAGAGAACATCCCGTCCCGGCCGTCGTCAGTACCTGCAACAAGAGAAAGGGAAGAAAAAAACTGCAAAGAGAAAAAGAAAACGGTGTTTGTTAGTCTACATCCATTCTCAACTTAATTTCAACATCAATTCAAAGACTTTTCCTTCCAAAGGCCATAACGCCATTTTTCCTCACTTTTTGGGAAGAATTTTGCTTGAGAGCCAGCTTTTCTACTGGCAGTTAATCTCTGGAGTCTTAAAACTCGGGACATTTGGCACCAGTATTCCAAATGGCTATATTGCATTTTGGAAAGTAAGTCTTTGACTTCAACACCTACACATACAAAACACAGGGGCCCCACGATACAATAAAACACTCAGGAAAAAAAGCACATGAAATTAAACATGGAACGAACTCAACTCGGAAACCGCCAACAGCACCCTCAGTAGAGAACATCCCGTCCCGCCGTCGTCAGTACCTGCAACAAGAGAAAGGGAAGAAAAAAAACTGCAAAGAGAAAAAGAAAACGGTGTTTGTTAGTCTACATCCATTCTCAACTTAATTTCAACATCAATTCAAAGACTTTTCCTTCCAAAGGCCATAACGCCATTTTTCCTCACTTTTTGGCAAGAATTTTGCTTGAGAGCCAGCTTTTCTACTGGCAGTTAATCTCTGGAGTCTTAAAACTCGGGACATTTGGCACCAGTATTCCAAATGGCTATATTGCATTTTGGAAAGTAAGTCTTTGACTTCAACAACTCAACTCGGAAACCGGCAACAGCACCCTCAGTAGTAGCCCCATAAATGTGGCCTATTTACTGGACTGCCTCCGTAAACATAGGCCACACATCCACAGGTACAAAAAACGTGTCGACTTTGCCAAATTTTGATTTTCACATTTAGGCTTACTTTGTAGATTTTTTTTGCTTTAGAAGCATTCTCACCCTCTATGTAGGCTAATCAGAAAGTGCTGCCTTTTTCAGATATTTCATTTTTGTGAAATTTCATGTTGAAATTTTGATACGCAAACGTGTGCAAATGTATCTGGAAATTTCACGAAAAAATGGACATCTGAAAAAGGCAGCACTTTCTGATTAGCCTATATAGAGGGTGAGAATGCTTCTAAAGCAAAAAAAAACGTAAAAAGTAAGCCTAAATGTGAAAATCAAAATTTGGCAAAGTCGACACGTTTTTTGTACATGTGGATGTGTGGCCTATGTTTACGGAGGCAGTCCAGTAAATAGTCCACATTGATGGGGCTACCTCAGTAGAGAACATCCCGTCCCGGTCGTCGTCAGTACCTGCAACAAGAGAAAGGGAAGAAAAAAACTTGTGCCTCAACCATTTTGTCCCTACTCCACGACTGTCGGTGTTAATAATCAGAACTAAGTACGGCCAAGAGGCACAAACTAAATTGAATTAAAACTTCCATCCAATAGTACGAAGATAATCACCCCCTCTGTAAAGTACCAAAGTCCATCGTGATGATGATGCATATACGCTCCATTGCAAAATAGAGCACCTGCAGGGCCCGATTTCACCAAACTACTACAGAAATACAACCTAACAGTCCTGTACATGGTTTCCACTCTACTGTTTTACAAAACCTTAAGTTCATAGTTCACAAAATGCTCTAATACTGGAGAATTTGAGGGCATGCAAATCGTGATTCGGCCGGCGTAGGCAATGTGGGCCTATTTACAGTCTGCACCCTGAATGCTGCGCTGGCACGACCAAAGACTATACTGCGAGGGCGCTCTCGTATATATAGAGAACACGGTAGATAAACAGTGTCATGCAGACACGAATAAGAAGGTTCCAATTGGCCCGAACAAATTCCAGGTGAAATGAGACCAAAATGTGTGGGTCAGTCAGTGTGGACATAATCCATGCTGGAAATAGCCCAAAATACGCAGTCTTGCAACTTGTTTTTCGAGAAAAAGTAGTTTTGGACTACTTTTCTTGGAATCACCAGCGGTTAAAAGTAGGCTAATTGATCAGATTTTGGATGCGGATGCAAAAATAATTAAACCATCAATATTGAAAAATATTAAAACACGTGACAAATAACTTGGCAGTTCCATTTCCTCCCCTCTGTATGCGTGGGGATTTAGTGAATTATATAGTCGCCACGCATTCGTAAAAATAATAACAACATATAAATACAAACTAAAAAAATTAGCACACAAATTCCAGTTAAATGGGATTTATTTATTTTCAGGACCCTTGTCTCTCAAGAATGTGTTTTCATTGTGAAATCTCTTGATCTTTTGAAAAAAATGATAACTCGGGGAAAAAAAACAAGTGGAAACTCTATATACCAAACGTAAAAAATGTGATTGGAGATCAAACCGATTGATAGGTCAGCTATCTGCATACACGCGCACAGCACTGTTGCACAATGCCAGCACAAAAAAACTGTAGTTTGGATTATTATGCGCCTATCAATTGTTTCCCCCACCCCCCCCCCGGGCTGTCCCAGCCAAGACGTGGGGATTGTCACTTTTGAAGTGACAAAATCCCCACCCCTCGGGCAAAAT
Organism: Patiria miniata; assembly: GCF_015706575.1. Taxonomy (NCBI): domain Eukaryota; kingdom Metazoa; phylum Echinodermata; class Asteroidea; order Valvatida; family Asterinidae; genus Patiria; species Patiria miniata. The sequence continues at coordinate 1,767,884 of NW_024037052.1, forward strand.
TTAAGTGACGATCCCCAACCATGCCCCGACATACATACGTGGGGCGCACTAGTAAATGCATTTCCATGTAGCACGCCAATGGTAACAATGTAATTTGAGTGACCAAAATCACCACCATGGGGCATGAAAAACGTGACCAAATCCCGACATCGGACCTGGGACTGCGCGCGGGGGAGGGGTGGGGAAACATTTGATAGGCGCATTACAGTTGAGTCTTAGTATGACCCCCCCCCCCCAAAAAAGTACATGTATTTGGATAAAATCTTCCAACCTCACGCCACTTCGGCGATTGTGTACAAGCTCTATGGAGAGTCAAGAACATTTTCTAAGTATTTCCTAGTAAATTTCTCAGTCCCAGATTAGTGTCTTATCATCATATTTGCAATGAATGACCTTCATTGAGATGATATATGAAGAAAAAAGTGGCGTCAGGTTGCAACATTTTTTTCCAAATGACCCCGGCCAGAGCTTAAAACTGCGACGCCTATATAGCACACATGGAACACCATGCATACTTTGGTCAATTTTCGGTGACTAACAGACTGGGAACCAAGTGACACATAGAAGCTCCTACCATAATTTGAAAACTCACTGATCCCAAAAATGCCCAGTGATATCCTCAAAACTGCACACGGTGTAAAACCCACATAAGGGGGGGGGGGGGTCTACACGAAATGTACATAATCATTATCCAGCTCCATGGAAAGAATATCGCATCCCGACAACCACCTTTGTCATTATAAAGTATATTATCTCAATGAACGTCGGTCATTTCAAAAATGTTGAAAATAAACCTGAAATTGAGAAAATACTTTGAAAATCAGCTCTCCATAGACTTTGTGCACACCAAAAAGAAGTACATGCACATTCTTTTCCAAGCAAAGTTCGGATTTTAAATTCAATTAGGCCTTACACAAAGGTTGATTTTTTTTACTGGTTTTCAGACATTTCTGGCTCAATGTGCGTTGGTGATTTTCAATCATGAAAAAAATGTTGCAAGCTGAAGCTGCCTTTTTCTTCATCATCAATGAAGGTTTGTCATTGAAAAAATGGTGATAAGACATCGGACTGAGAAATATTTTCAAATTTTGTTAGGAAATACTTAGAAAATGATCTTCACTTTCCATAGATTTTGTACACAGCCGCTGAAGTGGCGGCAGGTTGCAATATTCTTTCCTCGATCCTTAGTTTACCATTCAGAATATATGAGGATAATCATGGCTGTAAAATCCTTCCAATAGGTCGAAGGGATAAACACATGTGTAGATGATTGATTTATTATTCAAATCTAAGATGGCGTTTCCCGCGATGTGGAGTGCCGTATTCGTCCAGGTTGTTTGTCAAAGACCAACTAAAACATCAACAAAAGCATACAATTACGACAAACACTTACCGGCAAGAATATTAGCCATCATTACACCGGGTATAATGAAAGAGCAAGGTTATATTAATACCAAATTCAAGATAAAATATTCCACGCAAACACGGAGAGATCTATGGCGGCGAAACTCGAGAACCGGTATCAGCAGGAAACGCTATGCAGCGTGAAACTGGGAAGGAAACAATGGAGCCAATTGCTTATTATTCAGAGTATCACCTGTGTCGCGTGTGTAGTCAGACAATTGTACTGCGCTACCCAATCACAATAGACATCCGCGTCATAAAAGACAAAAGACATGTTTTACTTTACAATTGTTGATGGAATGTAACTTTACATCTGCAAAAAGATTTCGCAAAACGTAACCAATGCGTGCCTGGACGACACAAAACTAGGCGTTCCAATGGGGGGGGGGGGGGGGTATATAACTATTATCGGACTTATAAAACTCATCTGGCGCAGGCTCCGATGAGAAAAAATGCTTAGAGAAGGGGGATTCATAATTATTTTAGGATAGGCTGGACACTTGGAATGGAAACAATAACGTAGTCGGGTGGTACAAAAAAAAACGTTTGGTCCAGGTTCCAATTTTAAAAAAAATCCTAGAGGGGGAGGGTTAACTTATTGTTTGGTAGGCTGAATTCTGGGGATGATATAATCACAAAGAAATACTCTGGAGACTCTGATTAAAACAATATCGCGGCCCAGCGGGCGCGATTTTTTTCCCCAAACGACATCCGGATTTACATGTACATGTGCATGTACATGGTATTTGTATGAGCGCCCTGTACGATACTTTAACGATACGCACGCAGGTATTACCATGAATTTCCAGAATTTGTCGAGCAGTGCAAAAGGATCGTGATTTTGCACTGTGAGGGGTGTCCGCGGTATGGGTTTGGATCACCATTTTAACACGATTTTTGTCTTTTCTAATCTGAGGCTTTGGAGGACGTTTCTAAAGGGAAATAAAGTCCGAATTTCATTTTTTTCTTTTAATTTTATATTTTTTTCTCAAGTTTTAAGAGAAACAAAGTCCAAAACGTCATGGCGTACACCCAATGCGGATGTCGTTTGGGGAAAAAAATTGCCGGCCGGGCAGGGGGAGGATGTGGTTTGAACTCGAATAGAAACCCAGAATTGTGTTTGTGGACAAATATTGCTGTTTCGGCTGTTTGAAATGACTCTGTGACATGTGATGACGACGCTACAAATTTCATCGATAACACAGACATGATGTCACTAAATATCAACACTATACACCAAGTACAACTGAATATAACCTTTAGTTCTCTATATTATAGGCCCCAGATAAGTTGTCCTTTTAAGCGAGGTCACATGAAATGTGAATGCGTCATCACGACGTCACTCAAATTTACATCTATATTTTCCTTTTCCAAATAACTATTCAACCCGATCGGACCTGTACTGAAGAAGATATAGGGCTTTGAAATATGCGCCTTTAATGTGGCGTAACTTATAACGTCATCGTGACGCCGGAGAATCGTTGGGGACCATCTGCGGGTGTTAGTCTATGTGTGTAGGCCTACTACGTCTGAAGTCAATCGGATTTACAAAAGTGCCAAAGTGTATTAGTGGAACAAAAACGTGTACAAATCCAATGGAGAGAACACCACCTTTAACGTGATGTAACTTGGCACCTCGTCTGTTCTCAACAAAGTTGCATCTATTATAGCATTTATTGTTCATTCACCGGGCCTTTCATCAATCCAATCTCAAATAATTTTCGCCCAGCCCGGGTATCGCAGAAAAAATTGCTTTGAAATCTTTAGTTGTAGGCCTATACAGGGCGTCCTGAAAAAAAAATGGTGCATGTAAACCCCTCCATTTTTGCTAATTTACAACCAGGATGTTTTACACCATCTTCAAGGTAATAGATTTAGCTTGAGAATACCGTTTGCTTTGAGATTGCTTTTGTAAATCCAAAGATATGTTTGAATAATGGCAAAGCCAAGATACCCATTTTGTGCCACTTTCTGTGAAGCAGTTAAATCAATATAGTACTAGTCTAAAACCAAATCACAATACTGTTAGTGATTTTAACATTTTTAAGCAGAGTGTGCAATATTTATTTATATTTAATTAAATTCTTTCATTGAAGTTTTAAAGAAGTGAACCTGTGTGTACTGTTATATTGTTTCAACATAAGAACAAAACCCTATGTTGTCGTGTGAATGGAATGTTTGTCTTACACCCATAGGGATAATCTTATCAACAGAGCCATAAACTGGCATTGTCTGATCTTTAAAGCACTTGCTTCCTTCTTGGCAGATAGATTCTTTATAGCCCTAGAGAAGATATTTAGAAGGGATGACACCTACAATTCTTTTGGAAGGGTGTCTAATTTGCATAAATCGTTAATACTTGCCGTGAAATATATTTAATCCCATATGTTGGTATATCTTTATTTTTTTACTTTTTTTTTAAAGTATATTTAGTGAATTCTACTTACACATCCTTAGTTCAATAACATTTATTAAAGAAAATCAGAGACCGGATGATTATGAAGACATAATAAAGATCAAACATGGCTACCATTATACCTTAAGGTTGCGCGCATTTACCTCTTCCTCAGATATCATCAAGTAGTCTCGCTAAACGTCAGTATTGATGAACTTTAAATTCGCAAAGTTACTTACTGGCACAGTTGCCCTACCAAAAATAAATGGGAAATCATGTTTAAAAAAACGATAACATCTTGATATTTAGCCCAAAACTCAAGGGGGGGGGGGAGTGAGGTGTCCGTAAATTGGGCTAAAAATTAGGCGAAGGGTTGCCTAACGTGGAGTACTTAAAACGAGTTCAAGGAAATCCCCCAAAATAAGAGATTATTTTTGCTTACAATAATTATGTCTACGTCAACACGTTTTCTTACCAGTAATATTGGGAGTTTCCTTGAACTTGATGAAGTATCCGACGTTAGGCAACCATTCACCCACTTTTTAGCCCAATTCACGGACACCTCATTTTTCCACGTTTTTCTTGGCTTATATCACAATGTAATCGTTGTTCACAATCATGATTTTCCAGAAAAGTTTTAATAGGGTAACTGTGCCCAGGGGCGGATCCAGGAATTTCGCGGATGGGGGGGGGGGGGGGGGTCATCAGCCAAAAAATCTGTAAATGTACACAGGTTTTTTTTCTCCGGACACTTGGCCTCCGTAAAATCAAAAACTAAGGGGGGGGGGGGCCTGATACCATATTTCAATAGGGGGCGCTGTTCAAATTCGACGGGGAGGGGCGGTTTCGACTAAATTGAGCTAGATTAGATGGTGAGTAATTAACCCAATGAAACCTAGGCCTTACTGCAAAATGTTTGGCATAGTCCGCATCGCAACTGGCGCAACCGGCATGATAAGATCGATTTGCATAACACGATGTCACAGCTTTGGAATTGGGTTCATGCTTCTTACATTCAAAATGGCTGTCATCGACGTGACAGATGTTTTACGTGCATATGACCCCCCCCCCCCCTCTGAATCCGCGCCTGTGTGCCAGTAAGCAACTTGGTGAATTTGAAGCTCATCAATACTAAGGTTTGGTAAAACTACTTGATGATATCTGGAAACAAGGTATAAATGCGCGCAACTTTAGGGTATAAGAGTAACCATTTTGGATCGTTACTTTGTCCTCGTAATTATTCAGTCACTTATATGTTTTAGAAAATGTCATTGCAGTAAGGATGTGTAAGTAGAATCACCAAAATTTACTTTTCAAAAAAATAAAAAATAAATAAAAATATACCCAAATATGAGAACAATATCGTCAGCAACACCACGAAGTAACACCCATGTACATACCAGTAAAAACTAGCAATCGGAGAAAACGGCAGCTAAAGTTGAACGTCTTCTAAACCAACACTTTGCGTCAACAGGACAGAGTATTTTCAGTTGGGTTTCTCGTTGTGGACACTTGATGAATTGAATGTATTAAATCTGCTGTTTTTTTCACCCGTTTGTGTATTAAATCAACAAGAAATAAGAGGAAAAAGGTGTGTGTTAGTTCCTAAAACCGAAAAGCTGCGAAACTGTACATTTTCGTTTTCACGAAGTAACACTCTTCAATGTAAATAACACGAGGAAAGTGCAACTTCAGGTCAGCGCGCGCGCTCATACAAGGAGGTTTTCTTCGTGAAAACGTTTTTGCTCACTTTTGAGCAGAGTGCGCGCCATGCATTGCAATCATGGTAAATGGAACTTGAGTGTTACTTCGTGAAAACGAAAATTGTCACTCTTGCGCAAAAGTTGCCATGGATAATCAGCGTAATTATTAAAGTAAAGCTCTTGAAACTTTGAAACTTCGTGCAATGGTAGGCCTTGATGAATAATGTTTAAAAATCCAAAAAACTGAAAATCGAAAAAAATATGGTTTAACACGGTGGAGTGTTACTTCGTGGTGTCGGTGACGATATATTTTACGTCGGGTATTTACGATTTGTGCAAATTAGGCCCCCTTCCCAAATATTTCAGGTGTCACCCTTCTAAATATCTTCTCTAGGACTATAAGAGTCCATCTGCCAAGTTTGGTGCTTTGGACCAGTCGGTCACGATCTTGTCAAAAATTGGTCTAGGCCACCTGACTAGAAACACAATGGCGCAGGCAAAAGCCTACATGGAAATTTAGAATAGGCCTAGATCAAGGTTTTTTTCTCCTTCGTTTACCTAAGTTTTAGAAAAGTGAAATAACGCAACACAAACCATAGGGGTGTCGGAACAACGGGGTGTTGGATCGTAGGGGTGTCGGAACATAGGGGTGTCGAAACATATAGGCGTGTAACCGGTATCACTCCATCTGCTAGGTGGTATTCTGTCCACTGTTGGAGTGGCCCATGTGCATCCTTTGCACTTCCCGCATTTAACCTACAAGCGGCCAGGTCTCGGACCAAGATTGTAAGGCATGAAGGTCCTCCTGAAGAATGTTGCTGTCCTCTTCGCTGACTCTATGCGTGTCATCAGCAAACAACTTAACTTCTGAATCCACGTTATCAGGCGAGTCATACAGGACAAATAAAATCAGGCCTAGGACTGAGCCTATGGGCAATCCACTGCTCACAACGGTCCCAATTCAGTCTCGGCGTCTCTCACAGTAATTTGCTGCATCCTTCCGACAGGGACATTTCAATCCAACTCCATATTTTCTTTTCTACTCCATATGACTTCAGCTACAGTAGTTTCCTGTGTGGGGCGGAGTCAATGCCTTTGAGTAGTCGAGGTAGATCATGTCTATGCCTCCTCCTCGTCAATCATTCTTCTGATATCTTCAAGGGTTTCTAACAGGTTGGTGAGACATGAGCGGCCTTTCATAAAACCATGTGATCTTTTGATGGTAGACCAAGATGTTTTTAACGTGATTGAAGACAATTTTTTTTGTATAATCGTTTTACATGTAGTTGATGTGAGGCTCATTGGTCTGTAGTTCCCTTAATACTTCTTTGAGCCTCTCTGGTAGATAGGACACAACGCGGGCATTTTTATTTTATTTTTTATTACTTCTGGTACTGAAACCATTAGGATTCCCGAATAGCGCCCTAGGCACTGTAAGCTCGAAAGCCTGAAGAAACCTGTAGTGAGAAGACAATGAGAAGAAATTACAGTTTTAGGTGGGAGGAAAAGCCCAGAAGTTTCTGGGAAAACCCACGGAATCAGCAGGGACTGAAACCCAATCCACATATTGGCCCGGCCGGGATTCGAACCCGGGTCACAGCGGTGGAAGGCGTGGAAAGTACCGCTACGCCAACCATTTCTCCATTCTCTTGGTTTACCTTCGTCAAGAGATAAATGATGTACAGTGGTTCGGCCATTTCATCAGCCGCATACTTAACGCGACAACACGTGGGGACGGATACCATCCAACCCCGGGATTAATTTGTCTACCCAATTAAAGTTCTTCAGTTGCTCTTTCATCCTCTACAGTGACTTGCAATCTGTTAGAATACTCCATGTCTGATAAGATCAGTCACGCCTCTTTCTGGATGCTCAGTAGCTCTGCTCTAAGCTTTCTGTTCTCTTCACTCTCCTTGAACGTTAGGTCCGGTGTGATGTGCACTTGTTCCAACCTTATTGCCACTTGCTTTCAGTAGCTTTGCTTATTTTAGTGATTGCTTCTTGGTGCTGCTACAGGCTAATATCTCTCAGCATCTTGGGCCTGGGTAATCTACTTTTCCCCCGCCAAATGAATGCCCTTTGGGGCTGGTTTCTTGAGTTTTGTTTCCAAAATATGAAATGGCGGCCGAAGGTTGAATGAAACAACACATGTGTTTAAGGCCAGATAATAATTATTGATAGTAATACAAAAAAACGGGCTTGAGTCGATAGGGTCGCGATTTTGCACCGCAATGTTGTGGGTTCGAGACACCGTTTTGTATCCGATTTTATTTTTCTTTCTAATCTGAGGCTTCGGAGGATTTTTTTAAAAGGGAATAAAAATCCCAATTTCATTACGTTCGAACTCAATTTTTCCCCCTAATTTCATATTTTCTTCTCATATTTTTAGAGAAGTAAAGTCCAAAACGCCATGGCGTATACCCCATGCGGATGTCGTTCGGAAAAAAAAAATTGGCGGCCAGCTATTCGCTCGTACCTACCGCCCTGCAAACAGGGCGGGAGGTACGAGCGAAGGCCCGCTAGTCTAATTGGTGTGCCATTAGAGGGCGCACTATGCACCGTCCACTATCGATCACTAGGTCAATTTTTTATGTATGTGTCCTATTTTCGAGTAGTATAATAAGGGTATAAATGGCGCCACCAAAGTCAAAACAGTCCGTCTCCCCATTTAAAAAAAAAATGTTGGGCAACATTTTGGAAAAAATTCAAATTTCTAAAAAAAAAAAAATGAACAACATTTTGAGCCCCCCAGCCAAATCCTGGGTGCGCTACTATGTGCATGGTCAGCAAAGAAGAATGAAAGATGAAATTAGGCCCGTAATTTGCTCCAGTTTGCAATGGATTATGGAGCGTAGGCATCAAATGGCAATGGACTTCATGACAACTTTAACTGGGCGTGATTATCTTTGGGTTGAATTTTCTCCCAAAAGTCATCAGTCAAATTACCCCTTAAAAATTGAACAAAAAATAAACTGACGAGATAAGGTTTATTTTGATGGGTGTCTCAAACACCGTAGAGAGTTATGGGCATTTTCCCCCCTGATCTCAAGTGGCCGTATTTGTCACTGAAGTCTATCGCAGTTTTTTGGCCGGTCGTTATCTGCAACATTTGGTCTACATATTAGGGGCTTCGCTCGTATCCCCTTGCAGCGCACCACTCCTGTTGAGGGCACTGGGCACTCTCTTATAAATTCCAGAGAGTGAATTTAATGAGGGCCTAGACGTTTTAGAGTAAAAATCACTCTCATTTAGGATTGAAATATAAAAAAGAACCACTCCCGGTCGAAGCGCGAGTGAAAATTCGATCTTTTCGATTGAATGAACTTCACTCTCAAACGTCTAGTACCTAGTTTCCGACTGTGGGAGTGAATTTTCTCTCTTTTGAATTTAGAGAGTACGAGCAAACATTAGGGCCACCAACTGTCGAGTAGGACGCTCCTACTACCTGCTCAGTATACACGAGGTTGAAAACAAAGTTAAAGTATGCCCTGGGGATGACGTTGGGGAACCCAATTTGACCATCACGTGATCTGTTGTCTTTGATGATCACCCTATATATCTTCTAAAGTACAAATCCGATTGGGTTGAATCATTATTTGGAAAAGAATATATAGATGTAAATTTGAGTGACGTCGTGATGACGTAATCGAATTTCATGTGACCTCGCTTAAAAGGACAACTTAACTGGGCCTATAATATAGAGAACTATAAAGGTTCGATTCAGTTGTACTTGGTGTATAGTATTGATATTTAGTGACATCATGACTGTGGTATCGATGAAATTTGAAGCGTCATCATCACATGTCACAGAGTCATTTCAAACAGCCGAAACAGCAATATTCGTCCACAAACACAATTCTGGTTTATTCGAGTTTAAACCACATATCCCCTCCCTTGCCTGGCCGGCGATTTTTCCCCAAAACGACATCCGTTTGGGTGTACGCTATGATGTTATGGACTTTGCTACTCTTAAAACATGAAAAAAAAATTAAAATTAGAAGAATAAAAATGAATTCGAACGTAATGAAATTCGGACTTTATTTCCCTTTGAAAAAAATCCTCCAAAGCCTCAGATTAGAAAAGACAAAAAATCGGGTTAAAATGGTGATCCGAACCCATACCGCGGGCATTCCTCGTGGTACAAAATCACGATCCTTTGCAACTGAGCTATCGCACTGCTCGACAAATTCTGGAAATTCATGGTAATACCTGCGTGCGTATCATAAAAGTATCGTACACGGCGCTCAACAACCATGTACATGTAATGCGGATGTCGTATGGGAAAAAATTCGCGCCCGGCCGGACCGCGATATTATATTTAATCAGAGTATCCAGAGTATTTCTTTGTGATTACGCGCCTATCATATGTTCCCCCCCTCCCCCCCCCAGCCCCAGGTCCGATGTCGGGATTTGGTCACGTTTTTAATGCCCCATTGTGGGGATTTTGGTCACTCAAATTATATTGTTACCATTGGCGCACTACACGGAAATGCATTTACTAGTGCGCCCCACGTATTTATGTCGAGGCATGGTCGGGGATTGTCACTTAAATTTTGCCCGAGGGGTGGGGATTTTGTCACTTCAAAAGTGACAATCCCCACGTCTTGGGTGGGGCAGCCCGGGGGGGGGGGGAGGGGTGGGGGAAACAATTGATAGGCGCATTATATTCATTCCCAGAATTCAGTCTTCCAAACGGTAAGTTAACCCTCCCCTTCAAGATTTTTTTTAATTGGAACCTGGACCTAACGTTTTTTTGTACCACCCGAGTACCATTATTTCCGTTCCGAGTGTCCAGCCTATCCTAAAATATGAATCCTCCTTCTAGGCATTTTTTTTTCTCACCGGAGCCTGCGCCAGATGAGTTTTATTATAGTTATTTTATTTGATACTATAGTTATATACCCCCGCCTCCCCCCCCCCCCCCGGACTGGAATGTCCAGTTTTGTTTCGTCCAGGCACGCATTGGTTACGTTTTGCGAAATCTCCTTGCAGATGTAAAGTTACATTCCATCAACAATTGTAAAGTAAAACATATTCATTTCATGTTTTGTTTTGTCTTTTTAAAGACGCGTATCGAGATGCTGTGATCGGGTAGCACAGTACAAGATATGTCAATTGTCTGACTACACACGCGGTACAGTTGATACTCTGAATAATAAGCAATTGGTTCCATTGTTTCCTTCCCAGCTGCATAGCGTTTCCTGCTGAGACCTGTTCCCGAGTTTCGCCGCCATAGGTTTCTCCGTGTTCGTGTGCAGTATTTTTATCTTGAATTTGATATTAATGTAACCTTGCTCTTTCATTATTCCCGGTGTAATGATTGCTAATATTCTTGCCGGTAAGTTTTTGTCGTAATTAGATGCTTTTGTTGATGTTTTAGTTGGTCTTTGACAAACAACCTGGACGAATACGGCACTCCACATCGCGGGAAACGCCATCTTGGATTTGAAAATTAAATCAATCACCTACACATGTGTTTATCCCCTCGACCTATTGGAAGGATTTTACAGTCATGATTATCCTCATATATTCTGAATGGTAAACTAAGGATTGACTTACTTGACTTACTTGACTTAATGCTGTCCTCCCTTGGCTTCTGTAAGAATCCTTGGAGCTAGCAGCCGCTTCACTATGAAGGACCATTCCCTTCTGTTTACCACCAGACCAGGCGCGGTTCTAGAACCAATATTTGGGGGGGGGGGGGGGGGGGGGCTAGCAGGTGGATCCAGAATTTGTTCAGGGAGGCGTGCTGAAATGTAGACCGGTTATTTTCTCTCCCACGCCTCCGAAAATCAATAGGGGGGGGGGGGGGGTGGGGGGGGGGTGGGGGGGCTCATGCCATATTTTCAATGGGGAGCGCCAATAAATCCTAAAATCATTCACACTATATTAACTACAAATGCACCCTTGTCACGACTATTTCTTTAGGGGGAGACCGTTCGCATATACATCACAATCCTTCTTTTTGCTATAATGCTATTTCTTTTTACGGAATTTATTTTTGAGGGGCTTGACACAATTTTTTTTGGTGGGGGAAAGCCCCCCCCACCCCCCAGCCCCCCCCCCCCCCCCCCCCGTAGAACCGCGCCTGAACCAGACGTCTCGCTGCACATACAGTTGGTATCCCAATTTGATATTGTCTAACCAACGTTTAGGGGGTCTACCTCTGGGTCGGTGACCTTGGATCCTTCCCTCAACTGCTAGCTTACGAAATATGTCGTGTGTCAACCTGATGATATGTCCAAAGTAGGACAGTTATTTGGCTTGGATCTTGTCTACTATGGTGGTCTGGGAGTTTTTTTTTTTCTCTGATGTTAGTATTTCTTATCTTGTCCCTTCTGGAAACGCCCATGATTCTTCTCAAGCATGACATTTCGGACACCAGTAGTCTGTGTTCATCTTTTTTCTTCAGGGTCCAAGACTCAGAGCCATATGTTGCAATTGATAAGATGAGTACTCTGTAGAGCTCCATTTTTGTGCTGGTGTTATTTCTTTGGGTTTCCAAATTGATGTCAGTTTTTGCATTCCTCCCATTGCTAGGCCAATTCTCCGTTTTATGTCGTCCGAGCTTGTGGAATTGTCGGATATGACACCACCAAGATAAGTGAAGGTTTGTACCTGGTTTAGCTTCTTACTTCCGATGCAGATTGATATATCATGTCTTTGTCTGCCAATCACTTGGACTTCAGATTTGCCGATGTTGATTGTCAGGCCAAACTGCTTGCTCACCATGTGGACTTTGGATACAAGAGTTTGCAGATCTTCTTTGGAATCAGCCATTACGACAATGTCGTCGGCATAGCGAAAATTGTTGATAATGAGACCCTGTAAATTGAAACCGATGTCCACATCATTTATTGCCAAGTTGATGACGACTTCCAGTAGAATGTTAAATAACTGGGGCGATAGGATACATCCTTGTCTTACTCCTGTTAGAGTCTCGAACCACTGTGTTGTGTTGTTGTCGACTCTCACTGCGCTTTTCGAAGTCTTGTAGAGAGCCTGTAGGAGACAATCTTGCGTGGGTACCCTAGGTGTTTCATGGCTGTCCATAGTCCTTCCTGCCAAACAGGTTTACAAGGGGTCTACAGGTTTACATGGGATTATACAGGTTTACAAGGGGTTGGGGAACTAAGGATTGAGGAAAGAATATTGCAACCTGTCGCCACTTCAGCCATGGGCGTCGCCAGGATTTTTCTAGAGGGGGGCAAAACAATATTTTTGCCAAAAAATGCTTGTATTTCTCAACACATTCTCGATTTATCAGTTTTAGAGGGGGGCAGGGACATTTTGCCCCCCCCCACTCATTAAATTTACACCACTTTGTCTTCGCGCCTCTTTTTTCTTTCTTTTTTCTCTTTTTTTTTCTTCCTTTTTTTTTTTTTTTTTGGATTTTCCAGGGGGGGGGGGCAAGTGCCCCCTTGCCCCCCCCCCCTCGCGACGCCCATGATTTCAGCAGCTGTGTACAAAATCTATGGAAAGTGAAGAACATTTTCTAAGTATTTCCTAACAAAATTGGAAAATATTTCTCAGTCCGAGATTCATGTCTTATCACCATTTTTTTTCAATGGCTGATCTTCATTGAGATGATGAAGAACCAGTAAAAAAAAAAATCGACATTATTTTTGTAGGTAAAGTGTAATTTAATTTAAAGTCCGAACATTGCTTGGGAACGAATGTGCACTTCTTTTCGGTGTGCACAAAGTCTATGGAAAGCTGCTTTTCAAAGCATTTTCTCAATTTCAGATTTATTTTCAACATTTTTGAAATGACCGACGTTTATTGAGATAATATACTTTATAATGACAAAGGTGGTGTCGGGATGCAATATTCTTTCCATGGAGATGGATAATGATAATGTACACTTCGTGTAGACCCCCCCCCCCCTTATGTGGGTTTTACACCGTGTGCAGTTTTGAGGATATCACTGGGCATTTTTGTACTGTTAGGAAACAAAGTCTTGTCGTCGCATTTTCCCCTATTTTTGATTTTTTTGGGGTCAGTGAGTTTTCAAGTTATGGTAGGAGCTTCTATGTGTCACTTGGTGGCCAGTCTGTCAGTCACCGAAAATTGACCAAAATTATGCATGGTGTTCCATGTGTGCTATCGGCGTCGCAGTTTTAAGCTCTGGCCGGGGTCATTTGGATAAAAATGTTGCAATCTGACGCCACTTTTTTCTTCACATATCATCTCAATGAAGGTCATTCATTGCAAATATGAAGTTAAGACACGAATTAGGGACTGAGAAATAGTTCCAATTTTGTTAGAAAATACTCAGATTTTTTTTTGATTCTCTAGACCTTGTACACAATCGCCGAAGTGGCGTGAGGTTTGAAGATTTTATCCAAATACATGTACTTTTTTTTTTGGGGGGGGGAGGGGGTCATACTAAGACTCAACTGTAATGCGCCTATCAAATGTTTCTCCCACCCCTCCCCCCGCAAGGGCATGGTCGGGGATTGTCACTTAAATTTTGCCCGAGGGCTCAAAAGTGACATTCCCCTCGTCTTGGCTGGGGCAGCCGGGGGGGGGGGAGGGGTGGGGGAAACAATTGATAGGCGCATAATAATCCAAACTACAATTTTTGTGCTGGCATTGTGCAACTGTGCTGTGTACGTGTATGCAGATAGCCGACCTATCAATCGGTTTGATCTCCAATCACATTTTTTACGTTTGGTATATAGGGTTTCCACTTGTTCTATTTCCCCGAGTTATCATTTTTTTTCTTCAAAAGATCAAGAGATTTCACAATGAAACACATTCTTGAGAGACAAGGGTCCTGAAAATATATATAAAGCCCATTTAACTGGAATTTGTGTGCTTATTTTTTTAGTTTGTATTTATATGTTTTAATATTTTTACAAATGCGTGGCGACTACAGATAATTCACTAAATCCCACGCATACAGAGGGGACGAAATGGAACTGCCAAGTTATTTGTCACGTGTTTTAATATTTTTCAATATTGATGAGTTTAATATTTTTTGCATCCGCATCCAAAATCTGATCAATTACTTTTACCGCTGGTGATTTCCAAGAAAAGTAGGCCTAAACCACTTTTTCTCGAAAAACAAGTTGCAAGACTGCGTATTTTTGGCTATTTCCAGCATGTATTATGTTCACACTGACTGACCCACACATTTTTGTCTCATTTCACCTGGCATTTGTCCTTATTTTGGCTCTTTTGGGCCAATTGGAACTTTCTTATTCTGGTCTGCATGTCACTGTTTATGACCGTGTTCTCTATATATACGAGAGCGCCCGTATAGTCTTTGGTCGTGCCAGCATCCAGGGTGCAGACTGTAAATAGGCCCAAATTGCCTACGCCGGATTTGCATGCCCTCAAATTCTCCGGTATTAGAGCATTTTGTAAACTATGAACTTAAAGTTTTGTAAAACAGTAGAGTGGAAGCCATGTACAGGACTGTTAGCTTGTATTTCTGTATTTGTTTGATGAAATCGGGCCCTGCAGTTGCTCTATTTTGCAATTGAGCGTATATGCATCATCATCACGATGGACTTTAGTACTTTACAGAGGGGGTGATTATCTTCGTACTATTGGATGGAAGTTTTAATTTAATTTAGTTTGTGCCTCTTGGCCGTACTTAGTTGTGATTATTAACACCGGTAGTCGTGGAATAGGGACGAAAGGATTGAGGCACAAGCACAGGGGCCATGATTGACGGCTAGAACACGATTGAAATTCGTGTACAAAACCAATGAGAGCTATTGCTAAAATGTTGGGGTATAAACAAAGGAATGGGGATCATTGACAATGGGGGTGGACTATTGCCAGTGCTTACAAAAAAGAGAGCGTAGGATGTACAGGTTATCGTATACGACTGAGGACATAGGACAATACCATGTGTGTGATATCAATGGGCTTGACGCTGGACACTAGTCCTCGGGGGAATTCATGAACAAACCTAATAGGAGCTGTCTAGGAAAAATTGGTGCACAAACAAAAGGGAACTAAATAAAGCAACGGGCAGGTCCTCTTGGTGTTTGTATGTGTAGATGTTGAAGTCAAAGACTTGCTTTCCAAAATGCAATATAGCCATTTGGAATACTGGTGCCAAATGTCTAGAGTTTTAAGACTCCAGAGAGTGCATCCAGCATAAAAGCTGGCTCTCAAGCAAAATTCTTCCCAAAAAGTGACGGAAAATGGCGTTATGGCCTTTTGAAGGAAAAGTCTTTGAATTGATGTTGAAATCAAGTTGAGACTGCATGTAGACTAACAAACACGGTTTTTCTCTTTGCAGTTTTTCTTTCTTCCCTTTCTCTTGTGTGTCTGTGTACTTGCAGGTAATGACGACGGCCTGGACTGGATGTTCTCTGAGGGTGCTGTTGGCGGTTTCTGAGTTGAGTTCCTTCCATGTTTAATTTCATGTGTTTTTCTTAGTGCTTTATTGTGTATATATTGTGGGGCCCTGTGTTTTGTATGTGTAGGTGTTGAAGTCAAAGACTTGCTTTCCAAAGGTCCAATTGTGCACACTGTCATTCCGACCAATTGATAAAACTGCATAATCGTCTTGCCAGAACAATTCTTAATGCTCATCCTAGAACACATAATAGCGACTGACATGAGGCACTCTCTTGGTCATCAATACCATCCCGTTAGGCAATGCCCATTGTTCCCAAAACAAATGCCGCCAAGCACACATTTCAGTATTGAGGGACCCTGGGATGGAACAACCTTACCACAGCCCAGCGAAAGGCCAAGTCTTAAAATATTTTTAAATCTCTTTTAAACTAATTTTGCATGGCTTTCTCATTTTACTTCATTACTTTTAAAGTTTTCTAAAGTTTTTTTATGGTATTAATTTACGAGAATACCTATAGTTACTTTTAAAAAAGTTTTTTTTATTATTATTCATTTCTTGTTTATTTCATATAGTAATCTTCATATAGTAATATTTTTTATTTGTATTTTGGTTTTTGTTTGCTTAGCTCAATTTTATTTCTGTGCTGTCGTTAGTTACTGTTTATTTCAGTATTTTAATATTGAAGTTTAATTTTTATTCCCATTCCTATCTTTTACGTATCTGTTTTGTTTTTGTTTGTTTGTTTGTTTGTTTGTTTGTTGGGGTGTTGGGTTGTTGGGGTGTTTGTTCTTTTGTTTTTTGGACGATTTTTTTTGCAAGTTTTTCCTTTTTTTTTTAATTTCAATTCGTAATATAAAGTTAAAATTTGTTTTTGTTTTTGCTATGTTAATTTAATTTCTGTGTTGTATTTCGTCAGTGTTTATATGTGTATCTTTGTGTTTAAATTTGTTCTTATTTTTGTATTCACACCCTATATTTTGCATATTTGCATTTTTGTTTCTTCATTCTAGTTTTTACTTTTACTTAATGCTCTTAGTGATTTTACATAATATTTTTCTGTTATTTCATTTTATTCTCATCATTTTATACAGGGCCCTCAGTAATAGCAGTTTTTAACTGATGAGGCTACCCTGTCTAAATAAAACAATAAATAAATAAATAATAAATATCAAGCCCTATTCAGTTTGACGGATACCGATATATTTCTGGTCGCGCGGTAATCTTCTGGGGCACTTCAATAGAAATACGTCCCATCATGCTCAGGATACAACGGGACTTATATACTGTTTAACGCCACTCGTCAAATCAAGGTTTGAGATTTCACAGGTTACAAACATTTCCATTTAAATAGCACTTTAACGTACCGTATGTCATTCATGGCGGCTAAAGCTTCATTTTGAATCAGTTTCTATTTTTTGCATATTATTGGTTTATATTTTATTCTATTACGGGTGATACTCTTTTGCATTTCTTAACTCTTTTACTGTGAAATATTACACGGTACTTTCACTATTACAAAATGTCATTTTTAACATCACGAGAAGTGATGTTATAATACCATTTTCAAGGGCGGTTCCGGGGGGGGCGGCCAACGGGGGCCGTGCCCCCCCCTCCCCCCCCCAAAAAAGAACCCAAATTTT
Source organism: Patiria miniata (assembly GCF_015706575.1). NCBI lineage: Eukaryota > Metazoa > Echinodermata > Asteroidea > Valvatida > Asterinidae > Patiria > Patiria miniata. The sequence goes on from NW_024037052.1 coordinate 1,785,350, forward strand.
GTTTTTAAGTGACGTCGCAATAAAGGCAGGTACAGCGTACACCACCATCATTTCCTCAAAAAAAATGTTCAGAAATTGTGGTTGGAAATTGCCTCAGATCGCACCACAGAGCATCTAGAATCAAAACAAAATTCGGGGCCCTTAAGCGGGCCCGCACCCCACGCCCTAATTTTTTGACCCACTTTTTGAGAGACGAAAATTACTTCTGGCCCCCACCCAAATTTTGTTCTGGATACGCCCTCGATCACTTTATTCTCTTGAGAACCACAATTTTACAACCACAATTTTTCCGTGATGCTTGTGTGTTCTGGAAACTGGGGGAACACGCCCAAAAGAAACTCTCTATCGGGATAACTAACCAAACTTTACTAATCCCTGATTTTTGGGAAGAGTCACAAGGAATTGAATGAATAGAGACATGAAAGTCATTCGTAGTTGCCAAACCAGAAGCAAAAAGACTTTATTGACTGAAACAACCTACAGCAAAACTGAACAAGACTTTAACCGAAAAAACCCAAAACCAATAGCAAAAACAGTATGTTAAAAAATCACCAGAAAAGACCAAAAAGTAGTGTAAAATGATTTATCTTAAAAGTACAATCTGGCTAAAAATCAATTACTTGATGGTGTTAGAACCCGAACAGGATCGACACACCACTCTAATTAATTAGCATGGCGTCTAGTGTAAGGGACACATGCACATTGTACTCTCATCTCCGCTGGTCTGGTTTTGACTGAGGTCAAGATTGGGCAACGCATATGGTTCCTTATCAACGCAGGGCACATGGGTCTCATTTCTAGAGGTCTGACTTCTGGAAACAGGGAGACACGCTACTAAAAACAAGTGAAGGGCATAGGCCTAACTAAACTCCCATGATAAATTCATCCGGTAGAACTTCTCCTTTACTTAACACAGAAAACAACGTGGTAATTACAATTAATACTTTAATAGCTACTAATCGACAGTTAAAAATAATTTTCAAAAATAGGTGAAAATTGCTGTCAAATGTGGGTGTCTTTTTTTTTAACCACCCTGTATACAAGAAAGGAGATCCATCGCTGCCGCCCAACTTTCGCATGATCGCTCTGAACAGTAGCATTGCCAAGGTCTACCAACAACTAACCAAACTTTACTTATCTCAGTTTTTTAAGGGAAGTAAAAGTCGCAAGGAATTGAATTGATACTACATGAGATTAATTCTAAGTTGCCGAAAAAAAATCCAAAAGAATTTATTGACTGAAAAAAAAATTGTATACAACAAAACTCAGAACAAGAATTTAACCGAAAAAACTAGTAAAACCCAATAGCAAAAATAGTGCGTTGAAAACAGCCTTAATAAGGCTTGCTGTTTCACCTTTGTGAACAAGTTCGGTGTCATGAAATTTAATCCGAAATTTAAAAAAAAAACCGGTGGTGTCCGGAAATTGGGCACAAAATCGTCTGAGTGTTCCCCAACGTGGCGCACTAGAATAAATCTCGGAAAATTTCAAATTAACATTTAAGAATTTCTGTAAAGTTGATAAATTCTGATAATCATTTTTTATCTCTACTTACAAAGCCAACTAAATGTTTGTCAGAAAATTATTTTCTTATTTTTGGGGGGCATTTCAATGGGTTTACTTTTCACTTCGAAATAAATCGGAAAATCACGCCGAACTAAATTGTTCTTCTAACTTTGTAACAGGTAGATAAACTCGTGAGTTATCAACGGGAGTGTTTAGAACTTAATGAAATTTCTCTTTCTGTGAAATTTGAATTAAAACTTTTACTCTATAGCTAGGCGCTACAGGCAAAAAATCATAGTGTGCCACGTTATAGGGGCCGCGCCACGTTTATATAGGGTACATCAACAATATACTGCCCCGACCATGAACATCCATCATGACGAAAAGCTGGGAATTGGTTGCACACCCTATTGCAACGTCAGACTTTCACTCGGGAACTGACTTCTGGCTTAAGCCTAAACCAAAAGTCCAATGTGCTGGAAAATTCTTCTCCAGAACGACTCTGCAAATAAGATATCGAGCGAATAATATTAATGCTAAAGTTGTTATTCCCTCATTCAAACGTTATTCACTTTTGATTGAAACATCAAAGGAAAATCCACCCTTGTTTACACAAAGGTGTAATACAAATTTCAATTGCATTTTGTAAGTTGCGGACGATAGAACTAAAAACAGTTTTGTTTTTTTCGCTTAAATGAAATAATTATACAAATTGATGTTATAATTTGTTCGCAAGCACAGACGGTAAAGCTTTGATTATGAATGATAAAACGTTGAAAGGAGCAATTTGTACATTCATTGGACAACTTTAAGAGCGCCGATTTTGATTGGCACTTCAGCGCCATTAAGTTATACGCTGAAGTGCGTTCTCTATCGCCCACACTAAACAGACTTTTCTTGCCAACCCGTGGATGGCACTTTGTTGCCAACCACGGGTTGCCAAACTCAAGAACGTCAACATCGCAACAACAGAGTAGTTATACATGTTTCCAAACATATCAGTGGACCAATAAACGCTACCAAAGACTTAATAACAATGCCTGCTGTTACACAATGTACAAACATTACATTCACTGTGTGGACTTCCGAACAAAAGATGTCCACATAAACCAGCAAGTAGCAGCACGAGAACAAAAAAATGTTGTGTGGACTTTCCCACATCCACACAATGTTTTCCTCTCTCTGGAAAACAGGTTTAGAGGCATTTTGGGGTTAAGGTTTAACCGTGGCAAAATGAAGAGAACACTAAAGGGAGTCATAGAAGAAAAAAAAGTGGGTTGAAAGAGTTTTCACAATGTAGTAAAATGATTTTTTTTCACAGGTTTTTCTTAACTACGCGAAATCAAAAGAATGTCCACACTATAGGTATATATAACGTAAACATGGGTGAGTGTGTGTGAGTTTGTTTCTGCATTCAATAGGGGACGTTGAACAATAGAGGACAATAGGGGCCCCTTTTCCCGGGAGGTCCCCAATTTGGATTCATGTACAAAACATATGGGAGGTCTTCCTAAAAAGTTGGTGAACAAACAAAAGAGGAACAAAAGGGGATCCCCGATTACAGGCAAATACAGTATGTGTGTGTGTGTGTGGGAAGGGGATGAATGTTACAGTGTGGGGTTGGGGGCGCCCAATTTCGGTTCAACCCGTTGGTGGTCACTTATATAACAAATTTCCAAGGGCGACTGGGGGGGGGGACGATTTTTTTTTATGGGGGACCCGTCCCCCCCCCCCCCCTCCCCCTTGGCTACGCCGCTGAGGGCATAGTGTCGTTCGCCGGGATTTGTTTGGTGAGAACAGAGCTTATGTGCGAGAAGTCATCACAGCGACATCTCGTGTTCCCGTTGTTAATGGAAAAGAACAAAATGTACCTTGCACAGGCGCAGTGGCGTCGCCAAGGGGGGGGGGGGGGGGCAGGGGGCACGTGCCCCCCTGGAAAACCTAGTGCCCCCCCCGAGTGCCCCCATCAAATGCTGGTGCCCCCCTATCCTCTGCAAAATTCTGCGCGTTGTTAAAATCATTACCTCAAAAATAGCAATTTCTGGAGATATCTTCAGATCGAATTTAGCATCAAATGTGGCACCATTTTGCATCTAGCCCATCCTCCGTATGCGAAAATTTTCCAAAGGGAGGGGGCACCCCCTCCCCTTAGACCCCTCCCCCAGGACGGCGATCCGTATCCACCTAAGTGCCCCCCCCCATCAAATGCTGGTGCCCCCCCCGTGCCCCCCCAGACTGAAAAGTCTGGTGACGCCACTGCACAGGCGCAGTTCTAGAGCCTATATTTTAGGGGGGGGGGGGGTTAGCAGGGTGGCTCCAGAAATATGTGCAGGGAAGCGTGCCTCCGGACACTTAGGCCTCCGAAAATCAATAGGGAAGTTGGGGTGGGGGTAGGCTCTTGCCAGATTTTCATTGGGAGCGCTGATAAATTCGTACAATCATGCACACTATTTTACCTAATAGTGTACAAAATGCACCCTTTTCACAACTATGTTTTTTAGGGGGAGACCATTAACATGTGACGTCACCTTCTAACATTTGCTACTGCCATTTTTTATATGAAATTTTTTTTCGGGGGCGCTAGACAAAAGTTTGGGGATATAGCCCCCCCCCCCCCCTTTCGTAGAACCGCGTCTGACCTTGCATTTTCAGCGTTGCAGAAATGCCGGGAATAGGACATGCAAAGGTTGTATGCAGCATCTCCGTAACAAATCAATTCTAGTCTAAAGTACTTTCCTTGAATGAAAAGATCGATTTGTATAGTTTACCGGATCTCTTTGGGTGCAATGTACCACGTTGGCGGCAGGCTGAAACCGTTAAAATCGCATGCACACGTAGCGGTATAGCCTCCCATATCTGATGACAGAAGAAAAAAAAATACACAAAATTGGGCAAAATATTTCAGATCAAAACAAGTAATCTATCATCCAATATTATGTAGCTGCATTAGAAATAAATTCAAAACGGTACTAACCAGAATTTACTGTTTTGAATTTATGTATACTGGTAAGTTAGCTGTTTCTTATTTGGCCCCATCCGACAGGTGTAGTCGATTGATTACCTACGTTAATAGGCGTTCCTTTTGCATACCTAGGTTATCATAGTTACTGTTTGTGTAAAACATTCTTGGGTTGACAAATTACTTGTAAAGAATGCCTTGAGTTCAAAGTTGCAGTAAGGGGGCGGGGCTAGAAAAGCAAAAAGTACAGAAAGAGAAAAAGGAGGGGAAAGGAGAAAGAGGGGAAAAAAAAACGAAGGGCAAAGCATATTATTGTTAATTTAATGTAAATTTTACAATATGGACATGATGGACGTTTTTCTTACAAAGCGTCGAAGAGTCAGAATCTGTACACTCTCGATTTTTCCACGGCCGGTCACTTCGCTCTGGTGAGGGTTTGCCCCCCCCTCAAGAAAAAAACCTGGTCACGCCCATGCTCGAGTTTCATAATCACATGATTTTGCGTATTGAAAGTAACTTCGAGCGTTTAGTGAGCCCCTTTAAGGTGTGCCCCATTGGCAAAAGATTTATATGTAGTTGTGGGTGAACCGGCCGCGATCGGAACACGCGAATATTTTTCGCGTGATTCCAAAATCAACATAGATGAGCTTATACGTCACTATAGATATGAATATTCGCTCAAAACTTTCTGAAATGGAGCGCGCCATTTAAAACTGACGCAAACAAGCACATTAAAGCCGGAGTCCATCATTTGCAGCTATCCAAAAAAGTAACTGGCGTAATTATTGTTGAAAAACGTTGAAAGATAGTAAGGGGACCAAACTCCCTGTGGAATTATTCTTTCTGGCAAGCTCTCATTTTGAAGAAATCAACGAAAGAAGGCATTTCCAACGGTGCGTCTTAAGAAGCACGGTAGGCAAATTTAAACTATAGTAGTTAGTTTTGTTATTCGGCGCAGTGCGCGCAAGCACTGGCACGACGCAAGTACAGGCGCGCGCGGTTGCTATAATTCGTCGGATCAGTGCGCGACATCACGTATAGCTGCAGTTCAAAACAATTCAAAACATGATTTAGCAACTTTTGATTTGAAATTAAGATCATAGAATACTGTTTTTCTCGGAATATACAGCTGAAGCTGAGCTGCAACTTCATCAGGTTAGTTGTTCAGTATCCTTCATTAGATTTTGAACACTTGTTGCGTCAAACGAACAAAATGCACAAATTACAAATGATGAACTATGTCTTTAATGTGTTATAGGTCTTGAACATTTTGAAAAAATCTCGTACCAGCTTTAAGGTGTCGCAAGCATTATTTACGCCTATGCGCATCACTTATTTGTCATAAAAAATGTATGTTAATGGCAGAGATTATGTGCGTCCCTCTCATAATGCATGCAGAATACATCCAATGAGTGATCAGAAAAAATGGCCATCTTTGGCGAATTGTTCACTGTACAAGACAAGAACAAATATGCCTAACGTGAACATTATACACTTTTATAGAACATAATTCCCATTTTTTTCCAAGAAAGACGTATACTCACCATGGAACAAGACAAACTCTCCGGTGTCCATCTCAGGAAACATACAGTTAGCCATGATGACGTCATTAGAATCACAAGTCGGCCCGAAAATTGTAGATGGCTTCAAATCGCGGTTTCTAAGTGGTTCCTGTGTGTTGATTAGGTAACATTGGAGAAAACGTCATATGAAATCGGAGAGGTCGTAACAACTTCGGCGAGACCAATACTCCTTGCACCAACTTGTGGTTATTACTGTTGACTTTTGCCTCTCTCTCCCCCCCCCCTCCCCCTCTCTCTCTCTCTCTCCCCCCCCCCCCCCCCCCCCCCCATTTCTCAACTACGGGCTTCGTTCCGGGAACGAGCTTTAACGTCACTGGGTCCCTTGCCTTGAGAGAATATTGATCACTTTGTCGGTACATATTCTGCTACGAAATCCTCTGAATACGAAACAACATTTTGGAGTCTTTCTGTTTGGAATATTTCTGGCAGCAGCGACTAACACGAATTCGGAACGAAGCCGGGACTGATGCAAGGAGGCCCTACGAACATTAATAATAGTTGTGGTCTTCCCATTATAGGCTATTCATAAATACCTAAGATATTTTACCCATTCCTATTGGTCGAAAGCCCGTCACGTGGCGGGTCTTAAACGGTTTTATAAAACACTGGCTGGGCTGGAAGTGTTTAAGACCAGACAGAAATAAAGGTGGCTCCCAATCATGGCAACTACGTTTCTGGTTTTGAAAATGTGTTTTTCAGAATTTGTAGGTTTTGAAGTTTCTAAATTTTGATAAAGCAAATATTTTACATCATTTTCAACCTTAAATATTTTTCTCCTTTAATTAAGGCGAGTTTTCATTCCTTTTGGAGCCTGTTTTGGTAGCATTGGCCCAGTTTCGTCGTGCAAATGAAAATAATTCGGGCCGATATTACTTATAATTATGATGTGAATAAATAAAGGCCAACACCTTTGCTCATCTAACCCCACGCCGTTTAGGCTTCGCCCTCGAAGTACTTCTCATCATGATACACGTTTGTACCCCCCCCCCGCTCCCCCGCCCCCCACTTTTGAGAATCGATTGACGCCGTTGGTGCCAACAGGCTTTTACAGCTAGGACCTATACCAGTTTGGTCTGGTTTGATTTGTACAGTGCTTTGTACGCTGAATTTGTTGCCGGTTACTAGGGCGGAGAAGGGCCTACGCAACACTGGTGCCTAGCAGTCATGTGGTTGCTAAGGCAAAGCGTCTGCCGTTGTTAAGCAAAGCTAATCCGATTACGTACTTAGACGCTAAAGCAGAGCAGTGAAATTCATGCACCACAAAAAAGATGGCCTTTTGAAAGTTGTGTTTCTCAGAAAATATGCACAGTATAATTGAAATGTTAAATTATAACGGAAGAAGAAATTCTAAACTTCATGTCAAAAAATCGCCGTCATCGATGCCGAAACGTCAATAGTAGTTACTGGTATAGCTGACCTCCAAGTCTGGAAGAAATCGTTTGTAAACTTCTCTCTATTTATATCAAAATAATTATTTCAGGAGTAGTTGAACACTTACTACTACTATTACTGTCATAGGGCGACAGGTTTTGCGAACTCCGTCCACAATAGGGCGATACACCTTATTGAGGCGACAAAATGACTGTGGCCCTTTTATGAAAACGACCCTTAGGACACGGAATTTTGCTGTCGCTAACCATCTAGATCGATTCCTCATGGTCCAATTAGTATAAATACTAAATTTCGTGGAAGGTAAGGTAAACTTGGGTTAGGTGACAGTTTAGGTTTGTGCACAAGTCTATGGGAAAGTCACCCTATTGTGGCGAAAAGAGTAATTATTATATCAACTTTTATACACCGAATTTCAGCTAAATCTGTTGTTGCAAACGCTAGTGTTACACTTTGAACCATCTCCATGGCAAATTTCGACGATGATTTCTGCCGACCCAACCCACATGCATTGTTCATTGACCGATTTCGGCCAAGCCACACAATAACGTATTGTAGATTAGCATATTCATTAGTTCGCTCGTACCCCCCGCCCTGAAAACGGACGCTGGAATACTCTGATGAATTCAAGCTCTGATTAGTTGGAATTTACGTGACCTGTAATCTGCGCGTCATCACGGTCATGACTCTGCAAGGTTTGAACTGGACGGCCATTAAGACGAACTTTCATTACTCTTTTATTCAAGTTTAGAGATTTTTTTTTTTCGTTGAAAAGCGTAATTTGTAGGAAATCCTGTAAAGTTTATCTTTGATGTACATTTACAATTCCCGTCACTTGCTCAGGCTCCGTTTCGAATCACGAACGGTCGGATTGCATTATGCAATCCACATAATGTCCACATTTTGTCCACATAATGTCCACATAATGTCCACATAATGTCCACAAAATCCACATTTTGTCCACATGGCCCGCAATGAAACAGAAATCACATCCGGTATGAAACGTGTGCATTTCTATGGGAAGTTTTCGGATAGCATTTGCGCACATTGTCTAACTGCGGTCTTGAACATCTGCAGCCAGATGCTTTATACAAGGGTCATAGGCCACTTCCTTCACAAGATTCTGTAAAGCTCACCAGCGTATCCCAGCGTCCTGTTTGCAGGGCGGGGGTACGAGCGAAATTTATTAGCGTCACTCAGCCTGTTTTGGTGTGGGTCTCGGTATCGACCAATGAAAGCCGGCAAAAAGGGTGATATTTATCAATTAATAACTCGTGAAGGAGGCTTTTCTCAATTTTTTTTAATGCACACCATAATGGATAGGACCCTTATTAAAAACCTTAGTTGGAGTCGGTGTGAATAAAATCGCTTCCACATTTTTTAAAATTCTTTTATTGTCCCAGCCACGTGGTAGCCATGTCCAGGTCATCTATCACTAGATCCTAGTATGGACCATGGTACATCCACCAGAGGGGGTGTCAGTCTTGTGATCCTACTGGAGGGGTTGGAAGTTGGCGGGAAAACCTAGTGTGCTTGTGCGCATCTACATAGGCTTGTGTACAAATGCATTGTTCACATAGGGATTACCTCGATCACCCCTGTAACCAAAATGGAACTGTCAATTGGCATTGAGGAGGTTAGTGTCTGGTTTTATTGACTGTTTAGGGCCTGAGGGATACCAGGGGTTAATCTGGGGTGAATGGTGAACTTTGAGGGCCGGGTAGCTCAAATTACATGTCATGGATGGATTCCCAGCAGGCGTCTGATATTATACTGCCAAAAAAATAGCCCGCCTAGTATTCGTGAGGCTTGAACAGATTGACAGATATTGCAAATGTCAGTGTTACATCTTTTAAAATTGCTCGTAGCCATAGTGAATTTGGAAGGGGACGTGAACTTGGGGCATGCGCCTAAAGTGTTTTTGAACAACTATTGCCGAAATTCACATGCATAAATCACATTAAACCCGTTTCTAATGTTATGATTATACATTACGTGTAAGGGTTCTGGAAGGTCGAAATATTCGGGGTCGAACAAATTCCCAATCAATCCATTGAAAACACCAACGTTCAAGTAGTATATCCAAATGAACGGTTCATCGCCATCTGAAATAAAGACAAAGCAAATATTTAGGAATCTTCTTCTTGTTATTCCAGAACTGCCAGCTTTCCAAAACCGTAGATGAATGATGTATATGAAATGATATTTTGTTTGCAGATGTAATATGGTGATAGGTAAATTAAAAAAATTAATATATAGCAAAAAATATATATATAAGAATGCCAAGTGTTTCTTGTCCAAGCGTTCAAAAGCATTGTTATACAAGGGCGTTTTTAGCTGTTTCAGGTATCCTTACCGTTTTCACGTCTGAGTAACGTTATCACTATGTGCTTTCTTTCTACGCGATACAGCAAAAGTGGTGTACGGAAACTAACGTTTGGGGGTATGGAGGACTAGAATAACAGAAGTTAACACGGAAACAACTTACAGAATGATAGACAAGACGACAGCTAAACGATAGCTTCTCAAAAATAGTACAATGTCTACCAATGGACTCGAGGCCAGCTTACCTGATACTCTTTCACGCCGTTCATTGATGTCAACTTTGTTCACACGTTTGGCAATGACATTCGCCACTAGGTATCCTGCTGAACGAGTGTGAAATGTTCCCGGTTCGGCAATAATTCGCACGCCACTGCTGGCGGGGAAATGTTCGTCTAGTGCCCGGGTGATGACGTCTGCAAACTGGCAACACAACAACGAAATCAAGTTACTTAATAATAACAAAAATGACGGGTTTTTATATATAACGCTTTTAACTATGATTAGAGCGCTCTACATTATTATTACCCCTGATCATTGGGCCAATTAAACATTCCAAATACCATCCCAGCTCCATGGGGAGTATACAGCTGGATGCAGCCTGTTAGGCGCAAGGAAGCTAGAATCGATCACAATAACCATCTCTGCCCTCACAGTCATGTTCCCATTTACTCCTGGGTAGAGAGAAGCAATGGGTGACAAAGTGCCTTGCCCAAGGGCACACGCACCATGACCCCAGGCTGAACTCGAACCCACAACCTGCAGAATTGCCCGCAGACCACGAATTCAATGCTCCAGACCACGAGGCCACGGTACTTCAATACTACATGATATATTCCAACCTTAAAAGTTACGGGTGAAATTTTCCTACAAAGGGGGACTTACACACACAGAAAAAAATTCCCTTGAAAGGAAATGTGCGCATGCATGAATGAATCTTTTATACCAATACTAATAAAAACCAGTATCAAACAATGACTAGTTTCTCAAATCTGTACTGAAAACGTATGGTGAACGTTCTAGGGTCCGTCGTCTCACTCCAATCATCTCAAATTTCCCTATAATTTCCCGGCTTTGGTTTGCAGTAGTCATCTGTGTTGATGGGTTGTCTCACTTCCTCGATGGATGACCATCTGAGTTGGTTATCATGCATGCGACACTTTCCTTTTTCCTGTAGTTTCCTGTGATGAACCTCGCTGCCCGTCTCTTGACTTTTTTGAGTGTTTTAAAAAAACCCACAATTTTTAAACCTTTTTACCAATGAACCGGGGTGCCATGTATTCTGACTATCACCCGTTATCCACAGAGCCAAGTCTCCTGTATAACGTCTGATATGTCAAAGCATGCAGATTTAAGCGATCTCGTGCTTCAGCCAAGCGGAGTCGACTTTACTAAATCGTGCCGTCATTTCATTCCCAAATCAGGACTAAACATGTGATTGGTCGGAATGCAGTGATTTATAATATAACAGCAGCCGGGTGAATGACTGTAGACCCAATACAGAAAGCGCCCGCTGATTAGGCAAAATCTAGCGGTCAGTATGCAACCTCGTCCCCAGTGCTTACTTTATTTCCAATGTTGTTTCCAATAGTAAACCCTGGATAGGAAACTTCCTTCCTGCATCCTGATTCGATACCGCAATTGGCTAGAAATGGATTTATATCGTGTACTTGGTGTTGTTATTCACAACGTGCAGTACGTGTTTTCGCGATCATTCGTCCACGCCTTCTCGAAAATATTAATTTCCTTTCCAGTTTGTTAATATTAATATGAAATGTGATACTGCATGTTGTCTCGTTAAGATCGTAACAGTTTAATTAAAATAAAATCATGTTTTCGTAACTCACGCCATGCTCGCGCTGCGACGAATTGATTTTGTTTTACCCCAGACACCGCATACAAAAACAAACGCAAATGTAACGCACAGGCAGGCACCAGACTACTTCTAATTTGCATACGTGTTCAAAAATCTTACACATGCAAATGATCCAATACCAGGGTAAGAGAGCAGGTAGTGGTGGGCGCGTACTGCTCGACACCCTGGGGACGAGGTTGGTCAGTATGCGGTTGCCTCGACGGTTGCTTTAGCCATGGTCTATTACATAGACTAGGTGCCATGCTGAAGAAGTTCATGTTTTTAATAGTGAACTTGGTCTACGAGTATTCTACAATGGAACCGTATCGTGAAACTTGTATAACTGTGCATGTAAGGAGACAACTTCATCGAAACGTTCGCAACTCATATATTTTGCCCAAAGGAAACCTTTTGTGTAGGAAACTTTGAGTAAGGAAAATTAAACGTGCCTCTCTTTTGCAGGAAAACTTGATAATTCGAATGTCACATTTCTGAAAGCATACATTTCATCCCTTACCTTATCGAAGGTTGCCTTTGGGTACAATCTTCCGGGAAACCCACCACCCAGGTCTAGCAGCTTCATGTTAAATCCGAGAGATGTGCCAATATCAAACAACGGCCGAGTGAAACGAATTGCATCGCTGAAAATCTGAGGGTTGGAAGACTCACTGCCTACATGGAAACTGTAGCAGGAAAAAAACATGAATATTGATAAGAACAAAGTGGTGAGAAAACAATTGAAAAGGCCTTCTTCTGTGAAGGTAGACCTGACTCAATTTAAAAAAAAAAATCATTGGGCCTAGACATGTTTATCGGCCTATATATTGCTTTTAATACTGATAATGTGCACCGAATGCATGTGTAAGTGTCTTATAACCATTTTAATTGATGCGTTTATAGTCCATCCGATTACGTACTTAGACGCTGTAACAGAGCAGTGAAATTCGTGAACCCCCCAAAACATGGTCTTTTGAACGTTGTGTTACTCAGAAAATATGCTCAGTATGATTGAAATGTTATTTCATGTCAGTGAAAAAAATCGTCGTCATCGATGCCGAAATCTCAAAAACTGGTTACTGGAAAAGCAGACCTTCAAGTCTGGAAGAAATCGTTCGAAAACGTCCCCAAACCTATATATTTATATCAATTTCTATGAATTTACGAAAGTTGTTATTTCACGAGTAGTTGAACACTTATATCATCTAAGTATATTACGAATTTCAGCTTAATCTGTTGTTGCCAACGCTTGTGTTACAGCTCGAACTAGCTATAAGGAAAATCTCGACGAAAATCTTTTCCAACCCAACCCACTTGCATGGTTTTCATAGCGCCGTAGGCGCTACAGTTGACCGATTTCGGCCTGGCACAGCACAATAACGACGGGTAGCCTATATCAGCATATTCATTAGCGTCACCTGGCGTGACTTGGCGTGGGTCTCAGTATCGACCAAGGGAAGCCGGCAAAAAGGGTGATATTTATCAATTAATAACTCGTGAAGGAGGCTTTTATGCAAAATTTTAATGCACACCATAATGGATAGGAACCTTATTAATATTTATGAGGCTTTAAAAGATTGACAGACATTGCTTACGCCAGTGTTACAGTTTTCAAATATGCACGCAGCCAGGCCTATTTTTCCAATTTCAACGAAAAGTAAAGAACATAATTACAATTACTTAATTGTTCATTTTTCTATTTTATCATTTAAATTGCTGTTTTTTCTCTCACTATTTTTAGTGTTTTAATTTCCTATCACAGGACCATAATGTGAAACAGCCTTTGATCTGATATTTTTGTATTCTGTATAACGATTTTGAAATAAATAAATAAAATAATTAATTAATAAATAAACAAAAGATGATAGACTTTTCCAAGTGGTAGCTTCACTATGAAAAATCAAGCATTTTTCAAGATGATCATAAACAGGGACAAAAGGTAGCGCTCTTCTTTGCAGCACATTTGCCGAAAGGACACATGTTGCTTTTGCCAACAGAAACGACAAAGGGGTGGGGGTGTGACACCCCAAGACACGTCTTTAGCGGCACCCATGAAAAAAACCAACTTGTGCTAAGTGGTATATTCATTTGGTGTTTCATATGCCGACTAAGGCTATACATGCCGACTGAAATAAATTATTTCTATTATTAATAAATTATTATTAAATCGTAAATTATTTCTTGTTATATACCAAATCGCATATAGCTTGGCCAGGCTATGGCATGCCTAAATCATGCCCTGTTGAAAAAGAAGTGCGATAGGTTTAACTCGGAATAACTTTAACAATTTATACCGGTACATGTACCTGAAAAAAACATTGCTTCGCGTCCAACTAAATTCCTAATCGGAACTTTTTCTTTAATGTGGCCCGCTTAAGCCCACTGATGTTTGGGAAAATACTGGGATAGCATGTAACTGCTTTTAATAAGTAAACAGGACGGTGTACAAATTCATCGAGAATTGGCGATTTTCGGAACCGGCAATTAACCCACGGACCAAGTTGTACTCTGGTTGTATTTTGATTGTTTTTTTGCTCTCTTTTGCTTTCTCAGTATAAAATTAAACGTGAAATATCTTTGGTTAACTGGTTAGTGTTTTCTTTATGGAAACTGTATACGGCTTATGGTGACAGAGTGATTTTTTCCCACCGAGTTAAATGGTCCCAAGATCACCAGATCTCTCCCCTTGTGCCTTTTTCAGGAGTTAAGTACCGGGATAGTGGGTAAGGTGAATCAGAGTCAAGACCAAGGAATGGTAAAACGTGCGGTCAGAGACGACGATGTGAGCTGTGTATTACCAGTGATTACGTGTATTATTAGTGATCAGAAAGATTCTTTCATTTTCATTCCTTCCATGAGGTACCTAATCATTGTCCCTATATCATCACTTTTCCAATGTGCACTAACTTGTCACAATGCTGATTTTGACCTCTTTCATAGTTTTCTCATCCATCCATGACAATAACGTATTGAAATTAATATCATTGGATAGAGGACATGCTGGCCTTTTTTCTTTCTTGTTGCCTCCTTCTGAAATATTCAGCAAATTTCTGATAATTTACATGTAAAATAGTTTCACCTGATACCAACGACATCTAGTCCTAGTTTCTTGGCAATCTCCAGGAGGGGGCGTACTTCTTCCCCGCGACAACCAAATTTTGATCCATAATTAAATGTAGCCGTGCTGTCGTCATAACGTATACGAAGTACGAGCCTATGTACAAAGAGAATAAAAAGTATCGGGAAAAGGCATCCAAAAAACATCAGCATAACCAGGGTTTTGTTTTTACCTCACAGCCGACCCTTGAAAGGGCTTTGGTGCATTTGTCTGAATCAACTTTTATTCGCTTCGCGTAAATAAATGAACACAATAATTATAATACAGGGTGAGTCAAAAAAGCGGAACCCACACCCCCAAAATTATATTTCATATTTTCCCAAAAATAATAATGACTGGAAAGCCAATTTCATACACTACTTTTAGATGAAAAAAATACTGAAATTGCTCAATCCGTTCAAAGAATATCAAGAGTTAAACGCAATGACCCTAAAACCTCTTTCGTCCAGCAAAAAAAAAGAGAAAAAAGCAATTTATTGTGCATTCTTACTGTTTCAAACAACGACAATAATGACACAGAATACTTGTTTCAACAACTGTCAATAACTGTAGTACACAATATCTTGATTAACAACCCTGCTTAGGCAAACCATATGATTTATAAAATCCACCTTTTTTTTTAAAAGACGGGCCTTCAAAAGGGTTTGGCTAAATATTTTTGCTTTTTAAAAGGAGGTTTTATCGCTGGTGATGTTTGAAGACACTGTGACGACGATTCTTGACATCGCATTTATGGACGAAAGAGATTTTCGAGTCATTGGGTTTAAATGGTGATATTCTTAGAACGTATTGAACAATTTCAGTAATTTTGTTATTTTAAAGTAGCTAATGAAATTGGCTTTCCAGTCATTATTTTGTTTTAGTGCTACATATTTTTTAGATATGAAATATAATTTTTGGGCTTTTTATGACTCACTCTGTACGTTGGTAGGCCTATGTAAAGCGTAGTTAATTCTATTCCATACGATGTTTTGTGAATACTTTGCAATTATGATGAATCCAAATGTCATTTATGGGTTACAATCCTTAGTCAAAACTTACTGCGCTTTAGGGTGAACCCGTTTGACTTTCTGCAGTTCTTCCGCCGTGTCAAATGTCATGAGTCGTACTCCTTTCTCTTTCGCAAAACGAAGATGTGATTCTTGTTTGTAGGGATGAGCGAAGATAATGCGATCAGCGCTTGCTCCTAGATCTAGAACCATTTTGATCTCTTTCTTCAAGGAACGGTTAAAACAAAATACATTACTGGATAGTATAGGCCCAACCGGTTAACCTATAGTAATGAGATTAGTAAACTTTACAACAAATAGACATTATACATAGCAGCCATCTTAGAGGGCAATGCCTTTGTCTTGCTGGGATATGCATGAGAGAACTGTTTGTGCATTCAAAGTTACTGAATGAAAATAACTAACAACAGATGCCCTGTAAGATGGCCGTTACGCATAATGACTAATACCACTTGCAAACTCAAACGCAAGGCGATAAATCCTCTCGGCTTGAAAACCTCTATAAGTATACCCATCGTTAAAAGCGAGTAAATCCCGATAAACTGATGTTGTTACTTGGGCAGATGAACTTGAATTCGAAGCTCAATCATATTCTTGGGCAACATTGTATTCTGCAGATTCGAATTAAGCGGTTTTGACCGTTTGGTCTTTGACGATTGTAAGTTTTACATTTTAGATGTGGTGAAGAGATGATCAGTGATTTTGAGTGCCCGTTTGATGAAATTAGATCTTTTGGAACATTTCTACTTATCATTCTTGAACATTTCGAATATCATGGCCAACCATTAAAATAAATCTGATGGAAATCACGAACTTTCTAAGTACTTGTGTGTATCTTTATACTATCAGGGTTGTTGTCAACACGTTATTTTCAACCCCTGATATATATCTGTACGCTCGAAGTTCAGATAATTACTTTTGACACAAAAAAAAATCTAAGATGCGTACCTTGCTAGCACAATCAAACGATTTACCAAGTCCAATCAAGAGACGAATGATCACTGGATCCGGGTTGCTTTTCACGGCTGGAAAAAATGCATACAACAGCAATTAAAGGAACAAAAAAACAGGACTGGAATTAAAGGCACGTAGGAACTTTGGTAATTATCCTCCAAATGTATACTTACCAATTTAATGAGAAAGCCTTGCTCACAGTGAAAACATGACAATGAAATAAAGTAACGGAACTCAGTTACGAGATGTCTAGTACAGCTAAGCTAAAACATCAACAAATTAGTTTCATACACCCTTATATATATTTCGAGCAATTTTGTAAATATTTCGAGCAACAAACGAGGGAGGCAGAAGAGCGACCGTGTAGCATATGAAGCACGTGGGTGCGTATTTAAAGTCCACTTACCAAAGAATACTTCGACGTTTGGCAATAACTTCGCCCACAACTTGTCTTTGGTCACTACATCGCCGAGGTCGTAGAGGTAGAATGGATCATCTACGTCCTTAAAAAAAACCAAGACGTTTCAAATAGAATGTCTTATACTGTAGTAAAATCGGTGCCAACTACCGATAAGGCCTAGAAGGGGTTTCTGCATCTGTCGCTAAACAAACTCTAGTCTTTTCGTGGCTTATAGTGGACCAGCCAAAGTGGAATATTACATTTTGGACGGCATTTTGTGGTAATAGCAGGCAACCATGTCAGATCAATCAGTCAAAGGGTGGAGAAGACAATGTAGGTGGATGCCACCCTTAATTTTGACCCTAAATATACCTAATTTGCATAAATTGTTAATCTCTGCAGTGTAATAGGCCTATATTAATTCCCATATTAGGGTATATTCTTTATTTTTTATTTTTTGAAAAGCCTTATTTTGGTGATTCTAATAAAAAACCTTACTTAAATAACATTTTCTTAAACATATAAGTGACTTAATAATCATGAGGACATTGTAACGATCCAAAATGGCAACTTTTTTGACCCGAAAATTGTGCGCATTTACGTTGTCTCCAGATATCATCAAGAAGTCTTCCCAAACCTTAGTATTGATGAGCTTCAAATTCACTAAGTTGCTAACTGGCCCAGTTTCCCTATTCAAACCAAATGGAAAATATGTGAACAATGATAACATTGTGATATTTAGAACTGTCCATTTTTGGTGGGTACTACATTGGCATAGTTGCGTTCGGGAACGTTCAATCTGCTCAGTTTCTGTAGCAGAAAAGCAGATGGCCACTAAATTGAACCACCGTGACAAAACGTTCAATCTGGTAGCAGAAAAGCAGATGTTCCATTTTGAACCGCCAGGGAAGGGCTAAAAGCTAAACATGCTTTTCTTGTAGCAGAAAAGCAGACAAGTAGAAATATGCATTTAAGCAAAATGTTCAATCTGCTTTTCTGGTAGCCAAAAAAAACCCAGAAAAAGTAGAAAAGTGCACTTCAACAAAACGTTCAATCTGCTTTTCTGATTTCCGCGACCAATCGGAGTCGATTTTATTAAATCGTTACCGGTACGTCATTTTATTTTAAATTAAAAGACCAGTAAATAAACAGACCAGTAAATAAACTTCTATAGACCTCAATGATAGTTATGCGCACTTAGGAATACTTACAACTCTCCAAGGTGTTTGAAATATACATCAAATTTAAGCTTATTTCATCATCTTTCATTTTCTGTTCGTTTTTTAGGGTTGAACAAATATTACTTTTGGGCGACAACTCCATCCAAAGATGATCAACCCTAAAATGACGCCTACGCTCGAACCATTTTTGCAAAATAGACCAATGTTGGAGGCTAATTTCATCCGAATTTAACAGAAATAAAAGCTCGCAGTCCTCTGGCTTCCAGCCTTCTGTTGTACAAACCCTCAAGAGTCATGGCCCTCAAAATACTCTAATAATAACGGAGAATTGGAGGGCATGCAAATCTTGATTTCCGGCGTAGGCAATTTCGGGCCTATTTATTTTATTGGCCTAAACTCAGAATAATTATTATGGTGTTCTAAAAAGGACAGACAAATGTCGTGTGCGTGAGTTTGAAACGTCGTGTGCGTGAGCTTCCGTCCTGTGTGTGAGTTTCAAACGTCGTGATCTGTTACACGGTACCCTCTGGAGACATGTGCACAATAGGAAACAAAAGACTGTGTAAGTCTCCACAGAGCAATTTCTATAGGTGAATACGTCTCCACAAGGTTATCATGAAATGTTTATATGGATTTTACTAAAGAAAAACCTGGGAATTTCCAAGGTGTGTTGATGTGTCGCAAATTGAAGTATTTTATGTAAGTAATATTAAGTCCAAATTTCAGCCCAAGAAATTAATTCTGGTTAAAAAAAATTGTATTTGCCTGAACTCAGAATTATGGGAATTATTAAAAGGGACAGGCAAACGTCGTGAGTATGAAACATCGTGTGCGTGAGCTTAAACGTCGTGTGAGTGAGCTTCCGCCGTGCGTGTGTGTGAGTGTGCGTGAGCTCAAAACGTCGTTTCAGAATACCCCGCAACTCGTGTAACCACCGGGTAGCTGGTTGCAAAGCTGTGGTCACGTTCAACTTGCTCGCAATCAACCTTCTACCACTCAAATAAAGTCTAAAAACCAATCCCTGACCCTCTATACTGGCTAGCTGCCTAGCTGCCGGATTTTGGACTTTTAACTCTTTTGTTTTCAACACTTCCCAGTCACTGCTCGCTTTGGAGTTTGTGTGTGTTGTTATGTTTGTAGAATAAAAATGTGTCTACATTTCAGCACGGAGGTGCAAGTGCCCTTTCCAACTGACCTTGCTACGCCACTGTATTCTGCTCTCATTTCTTACCTCTCTTTTTGGTTCATCTTGGTCTTCGTCTTTAACCTTCTCGTTAGCAATGTCTCGAATCGAGGTTCCATTTTCATAAAGAGTTACTCGTAGATCAGGCGTTTCGTAACGTTCCATGACTCACAGGCTAATACCTCACGGTGGGAGTTTCGAGAGGAGAATAAAAAAAAATAGGCAAACTAAAAGATAAAAGTCGGGCAGGTGGTAACATTCACTCGCTTACTGGAACTCCGGTTACCGGCCAAGGTTCAACTCATTACCCACCCGTTACAAAGTGTGGATCAGTATCCCAGTTCTATTGCTGCTTATGTGGGTTACCCTCCTCAAAAAAGACTGAACAAATCCACAAGGTCATCAGATGAGATGTTATCTTGTTTGACTTGCCAATGTGAGATCGAAGTCTGCTCAGTTTGGGTCATGTTCTCTGTATCCAATAACAGTACTGAATGATACGGGGTTTGTTTGTGCAAAAGGCTCTTAATGATTCCTTCCAGCCTCGCTTAGGTTACGTTGATTTGAATGGGCAAAAATAAAGATGGCCGCGCGTATAGCCCCCCCCCCCCCGCCCTTCAAACAGGACGCTGGGAAGGGCTGATTAATTTACGCTCTGATTGGATAGATTTTGCCTTACCTGTGACATGCAAGTCTTCGCGGCCACGACCCTGCAAGGTTTTAAACGGCCGTTAAGACTGGGTCATCACATTCTTTTAGGGTTGAAAAGCGTAATAATGTATAGAAAGATCTTCAAATGTAATGTACATTTTCAATTCCCGTCACTCGCTCGGCTCCGTTTTGAATTCACGAAGGGTCAACTTGCATATCATGCGACTGCTCAAATTTTGTCCACGTGCATGGTCTGCAATGAAAAAGAAATCACATCCGGTATGGAATGTGTTAATTTCTATGAGGTTTTCGGATAGCACTTGCGCGCATTGGGTAACTATACGGTCTTAAACAGCTGCAGCTACATGCTTTATGCATAGGTCATGATAAATTACCCAGAATGCCATCCCCACTCCCTTCACAAGATTCTGTGAAGCTCATCAGCCCTTCCCAGCGCCCTGTTTGCAGGGTGGGGGTACGAGCGAAACCACCGGGGTTGACTACCGCATACCGTTCCGGGGTTACGTGTAGCGCGCGGTATAATAACACACGGGATTCATCCTCGGCCCCAATATACGCGTACGTCGATTCCAATACCGACTTGAATAATCTGCACCCGCGTTTGTACACACAGCCTTGTGGTTGCGAAGGGAGATTTCTAAAGGTTACATAACACTTTATTTTGAATAAAACTAAATGTACACAGACATCTTCACGTTGGCGAGTGAAAACTAATTTCTCCAGTTTGGAAGACCGGATCTTCATGCAACTTTCAGGATTTATTTCCCTTAATGATCCAAGTATGTGCTAAAATCGTAGTGATACATTCATTACTTTCGTTGAAATTGGAAAAATAGGCCTTGTGACGGGGTGTCGGGTACCAAATCTCAACTTCAGACTTGAACGGCTTGTATGTGTAATCGGGTGAACACGGTTTAATCTGTCCATAACAAATACAAAATTTAATTTAAACAGTTGTAAATTGTAAGTATGAATCAACAACAATTTTTTTTTATAATTGAAGTTAAGCAATCATAACTAATCACATAATATCAGGCAATTAACAGGATCGATGACACCAGCCTTGTCTGTGGGTCTACATGTACATTTTGTACCATTACACGCAATAACCCTATTGTCACATGTAATTAACCACAATGCACATACATGTGCATTATAAACTGTCTCTATTTATACTTGTGTGTGTTTTTCTCCAAATTCAATACCTTAAACTTATCCCAGAACCCAAAGCGTGTCCATAATAACCAAATAAAGGGATTATAAATGATGAGTTATGTATATTTCACTTACGACTTTGGGATGACGTGTTAACAAAACATGAAATATGGCGACTGCAAAAGCGTGACTGCAAAGTTCTAGATGACGGTCCAATTTAACAGCGCCCTCTATCGATGAAATATAACAAATAATTTATTTATCAAAAAAAGAGCATTCTGACTTAACAGACCTGCTACGTGCATTTTTGAAAGTTGTAACACTGGCGTTTGAAATATCTGTCAATCTTTTCAAGCCTCTGGTGTGCAGTGAAAATTTGGAGAAAAGCCTCCTTCACGAATTATTAATTGATAAATATCACCCTTTTTGCCGGCTTCCATTGGTCAATACCGAGACCCACGCCAAAACACGCCGAGTGATAGTAATGAATATGCTAATCTACCATACGTTATTATGTAGCTTGGCCGGAATCGGTCAACCGTAGCGCCTACGGCGCTTTTGCTGAACAATGCACGTGAATTGGGTCGGCAGAAAATCATCGTCGACATTTTCCTAAGAGATAGTTCAAGGTGTAGCACTAGCGTTTGCAACAACAGATTAAGCTGAAATTTGGAATATACATGTACTTTGGTGATAAAAGTTTTCAACTACTCGTGAAATAACAATTTAGAAAATGCATAGAAATGGATATAAATACATAGATTTGGGGAAGTTTTTGAACGATTTCTTACAGACTTGAAGGTCAGCTTTACCAGTAAGCAGTATTGACGTTTTGGCATCGATGACGGCGATTATTTCACTGACCTGAAGTTTAGAATGTTGTCTTCCGTTATAATTTAACATTTCAATCATACTGAGCATATTTCCGGAGAAACACAACGTTCAAAGGGCCATTTGTATGTGATGAATGAATTTCACTGCTCTGCTATAGCGTCTATACGTACGTAATCGGATTAGCTTTGCTTAACAATGACTGCACAAGTCCATGGAACGTGCTACCAAAATTGGACAGAGCACTCTGATTGGCTAAGAATCAGAAGGATACGAATATTTTTATTACACATGACATTTACACGTCTCGGAGAACGTGCGCAAGCGTGTACACGTGACTTGCGTGGTGAATGCCTTTACCATGCAACACGTATAGCGAATCATTTGCTCGAGGCTTCGAAAGCTAATGGTCGTTTGGAAAACAAGATTTTTACATTTCATTTTTTATTTACCACTGAGTGCAATATTTTAACGAAAATCGTTCGAAAACAGAGAGAGAGAGAAAAAAGAAGAAGCGCTCATTGTTCAATCATGCATGCGAACTATATCTCACTCTAATAATGGATGCTTTCCCATGCTTCCCAAACGCCGTGTGGTTGCGAAGGCTAATTTGTAAAGGTTACGTAACACTTTATTTTGAATAAAACAACATGCACACGTACATGTTTACGTTGACGGGCGATATCTTTGAAAATTAATTTCTCCCGTTTGGGAGACCGAATCATCATGCAACTTTATGTGCTAAAATATCGCTTTGATATGTTATTACTTTTCGTTGAAATTGGAAAAATAGGCCTGGTTACGTGCTTTTTTAAAAGTTGTAAAACTGGTGTTTGCAACATCTATCAATTTTTTCAAAACCTCACGAATATTAAAAAGGTTCCTGTCAATTATGGTATACAGTGAAAATTTGCAGAATAGCCTCCTTCACAAGTTAATTATTAATAAATATCACCCTTTTGCCAGCTTCCATTGGTCGATACCGAGACCCACACGAAGTCACGCCGAGTGACGCTAATGAATATGCTAATAATCGCTTCGTCATTGTTGCCTCAAAATCGGCCAAGCATGCAAGCTAACCTAGAAAAAACATGCACATGAGTTTGGTCGAAAAAAAAACCTCGACAAAATTTTGCTTGGAGATAGTTCAAGGTAGTTCAACAAATCAAGCTGAAATTTGGAATATGCTAAGATGATAATTGTTCAACTACTCGTGAAATAAGAACTTGAGGAGATTCCCAGATACTGAGATAAATACATAGATTTGGGGACGTTTTCGAACGATTTCTTCCTGACTTTAAGGTCAGCTTTATCATATTGACTTTTCGGCATCCTTGACGACATTTTTTTTTCACCGACATGAAATTTAGAATGTCTTCTTCCGTTATAATTGAATATTTTAATCATTTCGCTGGGTGCATAAGTGAGTAACCATCCGAATTCATATTAGTCGTTAGACATGTCGAGACTAGGAATTAATGTCAACACGATACACAGCAGGCCCCGTGCTAGTAAATATGGGGGGCCCGGCGGACAAAACACGACTGCCTAATGACCTGTCCTCAAGTCTAGGCCTATAGGCCTTTCTTTTGTTTGTAAACTTTGGCGCCATTTTGTAGGGGCTGCCTTAAGCGAATAAATTGAAGCCGTGGTTGGCAACATATTTTCCCAAAAAAGTCCTCATAACGCCACCAACACATAGTAAAAAATAATATTTTGGTGATCTGTATAATAACTCTTTTTCATTTTTGCAGTGTAGGACCTTCCATAGTTTTGCAGGCCGTGGTTAGCAAAAATGCAGTTTGCCAACCAAGCGCAGAAAGGTCTATAGATGCTATTATAACACCTCATCACCCCCAGATTCTGTTTCGCGAGAACAAGAGATTCGCGTTTGCCTAGTCACTGAAGCGGAGGTGGCAACCGTCATTTCGAAACTTCCCGATGGGAAAGCTCCAGGCCATGACGGATTAAGCTCATTTGTTATCAAAGAAGTAAGGCATGCGTGACAATATGAAAATACCAAAGATAGTATCTATATATATTAATGGTAGTAAATATAGTATTTGTTACTATATATACCAATATCAATATTATCTGTGTTGTCTAAAGTTTTTAAAAAAAATTGTCTACAAACGACTGATGGAATTTATTGTAAAAAGAAATACAGTATAACAGATTCACAGTATGGTTTCAGAGCTAAACGCTCAACTGAGCTGGCTTTTACAAGTGTTATCAACACAATCACTGAAGCTAAATTGAAAATAAAGAATTTTCAATGGGAATTTTCTTGGACCTTTCCAAGGCCTTGCCTTGAACTGGTTTAGGAGTTATTTGAAAGACAGAAAGCAGTATGTCGTATTTGATTCCTTAACATCGCAACATAAAACAATTTGTGGTGGTTCAGTTCTAGGACCGTTATTGTTTCTTATTTATGTTAATGACATTGGAACGCTACCATTGGAATACCAGTGAGTTTACCATTTGAACTGCTGATAACACCATTTGATTCACTGAATGGTATACCATTGATTTAACCACTGGTTCCACTCAATGGTATGCATAATTATAGATAAAATCAATAGTATTGCACTGATACCACCAATGGTTCCAATGGTATACCACTAGTTGATAACACCAATGGTGACACGCTACATGGTATACAATAGATCATACCATCGGTTCAAGTGAATGGTAACCCATGGATCATACAGACGCATGTGTTGATTTCCTCCTATAACACCATACATTAATAAAGAATAAACATTTGAGTCACATGTATTTGAGGTGATGTACACATAAATGCTAGTTTATTCATCTTCTGTAAAAAGATTTAAACACTGGATGATAAATTCTGTTAAAATTTGAATTTGAATTTTTTTTAATCAACATATATCCTTTGACAAGAAAAACAAGCATTTCATAAACACATTGGCTTTATTGTGGTATCTTTCCCAAAAATATTTTACAAATTTAAAATGAAAAGGTCAGTTTAGTATTGTATTTGATGTATACCCTTGAACCTGAATTCATTGAAAGTGCCAGCAGTATTGGCCTGGGTATTTGTATACATAAAATGTGGGATTTATAAGATTACGTCTCCGATGTATGCATCATTTTAGTGGTCGTTTATGTTCATGGACACAGTTATAATAATGTTTATGGAGCCTGCCAAATGAGATAATTTAGAGCATAACAAAATCAAGGAATACAATACAAAGTCATATTTTAGGAAAACATGTAAAAAGTATTATTGCTTAAAGAGGATTAAATATGTTTAGAAAATAAATCGCAGTAGTTCTTGAAGCAAATTTCAAGCATATACATAAAACACAAGTTATCATTATACATGTGATGTTATTTTTAACAACAAAAACAGGAAAACAAATATGTGGTTACTCAAAGGGCTGTCAAATGAAAGAACATGTGGGATGTATGTTTATGAAAATCATTAATTAACTTCCAGTACAGTTTACCAAAGGCTGATACAACATGCCTAGCGTAGCTAGTGTTCTTCCATAGAAACATGTATAAATGTAGACAGAGAAGTAGATACAAAATGTGTTTTTGTAGTCAATTAAAGCAAATCATTTCTAAACATGAGCCACAATATAATAAGACCTGAAATGCGGGCTGTTAGTAGTTTGTATCCAAGTCAGAAATAAAACACTTAAGAACACTTGCACACAATCCAGCCTTTAATTGTATTAAACAGATGAAACTTAATGCATGATAGTAAAATGGTGCCATTAGCACAATCTTGCATACTGTATAGAAGCAAACTACCCTTAGATCACCAATTTTAGATTCGATTTCTCTAAGAGAATGAAAAAAAGTTACTTTTACAAATAAGATTTCAATCCATTAGGCATTCTTTAAGTGAGCGTGTAGAAATATTTGATATACTAAACATGTTACATGCACAAGTAACAGAGAAGCTGCTGTTACCTTAATAATTCCCTGTAGGAGCTATGAAGGAGTTCTATACGACAGTGCCCTGATTCTTCCTCATTGAATGGCCCCAAACACAGTCTATCAGGAACAGAAAATATATATACAGGCTGTCATCGAACATGAACTACTCTACATTTTAAATGGTCATCAGACATGTCAGAGGATTAAGTACAATATTACATCTTAGGATATTCACATTGTCATGATTGTCTAGATTAATGTGAATAACCATAACAGCAGGCCTTACGGCACAGAAAGTACAGAAACGAAATACTGGGCGAGTCAAAAACACGAAACCCAAATATCAGGACTATTGTTTTATTGAAGTTCTGCATGTTGAACTGTCAAAATCTAGGATATGTAATATCATAAGCTTTCTTTTATTCAAATCAACTAGGTACCTTTCAAGTTACGGAATTAAAAATACAACCACCGTTTGAAATTTCTGTCCATGGATCACACCAAAGAATTTTGATTGAGAGCCAGCTTTTCTGCTGGGTTTCACTCTCTGGAGTCTTAAAACTCTAGACATTTGGCACCAGTATTCCACCAGTATTCCGTCCCGGCCGTCGTCAGTACCTGCAACAAGAGGAAGGGAAGAAAGAAAAACTGCAAAGAGAAAAAGAAAAGGGTGTTTGTTAGTCTACATGCAGTCTCAACTTAATTTCAACATCAATTCAAAGACTTTTCCTTCCAAAGGCCATATAGCCATTTTTCGTCACTTATTGGGAAGAATTTTGCTGGAGAGCCAACTTTTCTGCTGGCAGTTACTCTCTGGAGTCTTAAAACTTGAGACATTTGGCACCAGTGTTCCAAATAGTTATATAGCATTTTGGAAAGCAAGTCTTTGACTTCAACACCTACACCTACAAAACACAGGGGCCCTACAATGTATACAATATAAAGCACTAAGAAAAACACATGAAATTAAAAATGGAGCGAACTCAACTCAGAAACCGACAACAGCGCCTTCAGAGAACATCCAGTCCAGGATGTCGTCATTACCTGCAAGTACACAGACAGACAAGAGAAAGGGAAAAAAGAAAAACTGCAAAGAGAAAAAAGAAAACGGTGTTTGTTAGTCTACATGCAGCCTCAAATTAATTTCAACATGAATTCAAAGACTTTTCCTTCCAAAGGGCATAATGCCATTTTTCCTCACTTTTTGGGAAGAATTTTGCTGGAGAGCCAGCTTTTCTGCTGGCAGTTACTCTCTGGAGTCTTAAAACTCGAGACATTTGGCACCAGTATTCCAAATGGTTATATAGCATTTTGGAAAGTAAGTCTTTGAATTCAACACCTACACATACAAAACACAGGGGCCCCAAGATACAATAAAACACCAAGAAAAAAAAAACACATGAAATTAAACATGGAAGGAACTCAACTAGGAAACCGCCAACAGCAACCTCAGTAGAGAACATCCCGACCCGGCCGTCGTCAGTACCTGCAACAAGAGAAAGGGAAGAAAGAAAAACTGCAAAGAGAAAAAGAAAAGGGGGGTTTGTTAGTCTACATGCAGTCTCAACTTAATTTCAACATCAATTCAAAGACTTTTCCTTCCAAAGGCCATATAGCCATTTTTCGTCACTTTTTGGGAAGAATTTTGCTGGAGAGCCAGCTTTTCTGCTGGCAGTTACTCTCTGGAGTCTTAAAACTAGAGACATTTGGCACCAGTGTTCCAAATGGTTATATAGCATTTTGGAAAGTAAGTCTTTGACTTAAACACCTACACATACAAAACACAGGGGCCCCACGATACAATAAAACACCAAGAAAAAAAAACCACATGAAATTAAACATGGAACGAACAACTCGGAAACCGCCAACAGCACCCTCAGTAGAGAACATCCCGTCCCGGCCATCGTCAGTACCTGCAACAAGAGAAAGGGAAGAAAGAGAAACTGCAAAGAGAAAAAGAAAAGGATGTTTGTTAGTCTACATGCAGTCTTAACTTAATTTCAACATCAATTCAAAGACTTTTCCTTCCAAAGGCCATAACGCCATTTTTCCTCACTTTTTGGGAAGAATTTTGCTGGAGAGCCAGCTTTTCTGCTGGCAGTTACTCTCTGGAGTCTTAAAACTCGAGACATTTGGCACCAGTGTTCCAAATGGTTATATAGCATTTTGGAAAGTAAGTCTTTGACTTCAACACCTACACATACAAAACTCAGGGGCCCCACGATACAATAAAACACCAAGAAAAAAAAACACATGAAATTAAACATGGAACGAACAACTCGGAAACCGCCAACAGCACCCTCAGTAGAGAACATCCCGTCCCGGCCATCGTCAGTACCTGCAACAAGAGAAAGGGAAGAAAGAGAAACTGCAAAGAGAAAAAGAAAAGGGTGTTTGATAGTCTACATGCAGTCTCAACTTAATCTCAACATCAATTCAAAGACTTTTCCTTCCAAAGGCCATAACGCCATTTTTCCTCACTTTTTGGGAAGAATTTTGCTGGAGAGCCAGCTTTTCTGCTGGCAGTTACTCTCTGGAGTCTTAAAACTTGAGACATTTGGCACCAGTGTTCCAAATAGTTATATAGCATTTTAGAAAGTAAGTCTTTGACTTCAACACCTACACATACAAAACACAGGGGCCCCACGATACAATAAAACACCAAGAAAAAAAAAACACATGAAATTAAACATGGAACGAACTCAACTCGGAAACCGCCAACAGCACCCTCAGTAGAGAACATCCCGTCCCGGTCGTCGTCAGTACCTGCAACAAGAGAAAGGGAAGAAAGAAAAACTGCAAAGAGAAAAAGAAAAGGGTGTTTGTTAGTCTACATGCAGTCTCAACTTAATTTCAACATCAATTCAAAGACTTTTCCTTCCAAAGGCCATAACGCCATTTTTCGTCACTTTTTGGGAAGAATTTTGCTGGAGAGCCAGCTTTTCTGCTGGCAGTTACTCTCTGGAGTCTTAAAACTCGAGACATTTGGCACCAGTGTTCCAAATAGTTATATAGCATTTTAGAAAGTAAGTCTTTGACTTCAACACCTACACATACAAAACACAGGGGCCCCACGATACAATAAAACACTAAGAAAAAAAAAACACATGAAATTAAACATGGAACGAACTCAACTCGGAAACCGCCAACAGCACCCTCAGTAGAGAACATCCCGTCCCGGCAGTCGTCAGTACCTGCAACAAGAGAAAGGGAAGAAAGAAAAACTGCAAAGAGAAAAAAAAGGGTGTTTGTTGGTCTACATGCAGTCTCAACTTAATTTCAACATCAATTCAAAGACTTTTCCTTCCAAAGGCCATATAGCCATTTTTCGTCACTTATTGGGAAGAATTTTGCTGGAGAGCCAGCTTTTCTGCTGGCAGTTACTCTCTGGAGTCTTAAAACTCAAGACATTTGGCACCAGTGTTCCAAATGGTTATATAGCATTTTGGAAAGTAAGTCTTTGAATTCAACACCTACACATACAAAACACAGGGGCCCCACGATACAATAAAACACCAAGAAAAAAAAAACCACATGAAATTAAACATGGAACGAACTCACTACTCGGAAACCGCCAACTGCACCCTCAGTAGAGAACATCCCGTCCCAGCCGTCGTCAGTACCTGCAACAAGAGAAAGGGAAGAAAGAAAAACTGCAAAGAGAAAAAGAAAAAGGTGTTTGTTAGTCTACATGCAGTCTCAACTTAATTTCAACATCAATTCAAAGACTTTTCCTTCCAAAGGCCATAACGCCATTTTTCCTCACTTTTTGGAAAGAATTTTGCTGGAGAGCCAGCTTTTCTGCTGGCAGTTACTCTCTGGAGTCTTAAAACTCGAGACATTTGGCACCAGTGTTCCAAATGGTTATATAGCATTTTGGAAAGTAAGTCTTTGACTTCAGCACCTACACATACAAAACACAGGGCCCCACGATACAATAAAACACAAAGAAAAAAAAACACATGAAATTAACGCAGGAACGAACTCAACTCGGAAACCGCCAACAGCACCCTCAGTAGAGAACATCCCGTCCCGGCCGTCGTCAGTACCTGCAACAAAAGAAAGGGAAGAAAGAAAAACTGCAAAGAGAAAAAGAAAAGGGTGTTTGTTGGTCTACATGCAGTCTCAACTTAAATTCAACATCAATTCAAAGACTTTTCCTTCCAAAGGCCATATAGCCATTTTTCGTCACTTTTTGGGAAGAATTTTGCTGGAGAGCCAGCTTTTCTGCTGGCAGTTACTCTCTGGAGTCTTAAAACTCGAGACATTTGGCACCAGTGTTCCAAATGGTTATATAGCATTTTGGAAAGTAAGTCTTTGACTTCAACACCTACACATACAAAACACAGGGGCCCACGATACAATAAAACACCAAGAAAAAAAAACACATGAAATTAAACATGGAACGAACTCACTACTAGGAAACCGCCAACAGCACCCTCAGTAGAGAACATCCCGTCCCGGCCATCGTCAGTACCTGCAACAAGAGAAAGGGAAGAAAGAGAAACTGCAAAGAGAAAAAGAAAAAGATGTTTGTTAGTCTACATGCAGTCTCAACTTAATCTCAATATCAATTCAAAGACTTTTCCTTCCAAAGGCCATAACGCCATTTTTCGTCACTTTTTGGAAGAATTTTGCTGGAGAGCCAGCTTTTCTGCTGGAAGTTACTCTCTGGAGTCTTAAAACTTGAGACATTTGGCACCAGTGTTCGAAATAGTTATATAGCATTTTGGAAAGTAAGTCTTTGACTTCAACACCTACACATACAAAACACTGGGGCCCCACGATACAATAAAACACCAAGAAAAAAAAAACACATGAAATTAAACATGGAACGAACTCAACTCGGAAACTGCCAACTGCACCCTCAGTATAGAAACATCCCGTCCCGGCAGTCGTCAGTACCTGCAACAAGAGAAAGGGAAGAAAGAAAAACTGCAAAGAGAAAAAAAAGGGTGTTTGTTGGTCTACATGCAGTCTCAACTTAATTTCAACATCAATTCAAAGACTTTTCCTTCCAAAGGCCATATAGCCATTTTTCGTCACTTATTGGGAAGAATTTTGCTGGAGAGCCAGCTTTTCTGCTGGCAGTTACTCTCTGGAGTCTTAAAACTCGAGACATTTGGCACCAGTGTTCCAAAGGTTATATAGCATTTTGGAAAGTAAGTCTTTGACTTAAACACCTACACATACAAAACTCAGGGGCCCCACGATACTATAAAACACCAAGAAAAAAAAAACACATGAAATTAAACATGGAACGAACAACTCGGAAACCGCCAACAGCACCCTCAGTAGAGAACATCCCGTCCCGGCCATCGTCAGTACCTGCAACAAGAGAAAGGGAAGAAAGAGAAACTGCAAAGAGAAAAAGAAAAGGGTGTTTGTTAGTCTACATGCAGTCTCAACTGAATCTCAACATCAATTCAAAGACTTTTCCTTCCAAAGGCCATAACGCCATTTTTCCTCACTTTTTGGGAAGAATTTTGCTGGAGAGCCAGCTTTTCTGCTGGCAGTTACTCTCTGGAGTCTTAAAACTTGAGACATTTGGCACCAGTGTTCCAAATGGTTATATAGCATTTTGGAAAGAAAGTCTTTGACTTCAACACCTACACATACAAAACTCAGGGGCCCCACGATACAATAAAACACCAAGAAAAAAAAAACACATGAAATTTAACATGGAATGAACAACTCGGAAACCGCCAACAGCACCCTCAGTAGAGAACATCCCGTCCCGGCCATCGTCAGTACCTGCAACAAGAGAAAGGGAAGAAAAGAAACTGCAAAGAGAAAAAGAAAAAGGTGTTTGTTAGTCTACATGCAGTCTCAACCTAATTTCAACATCAATTCAAAGACTTTTCCTTCCAAAGGCCATAACGCCATTTTTCGTCACTTTTTGGGAAGAATTTTGCTGGAGAGCCAGCTTTTCTGCTGGCAGTTACTCTCTGGAGTCTTAAAACTCGAGACATTTGGCACCAGTGTTCCAAATGGTTATATAGCATTTTGGAAAGTAAGTCTTTGACTTCAACACCTACACATACAAAACTCAGGGGCCCCACGATACAATAAAACACCAAGAAAAAAAACACATGAAATTAAACATGGAACGAACAACTCGGAAACCGCCAACAGCACCCTCAGTAGAGAACATCCCGTCCCGGCCGTCGTCAGTACCTGCAACAAGAGAAAGGGAAGAAAAAAACTGCAAAGAGAAAACGAAAACGGTGTTTGTGAGTCTACATCCAGTCTCAACTTAATTTCAACATCAATTCAAAGACTTTTCCTTCCAAAGGCCATAACGCCATTTTTCCTCACTTTTTGGGAAGAATTTTGCTGGAGAGCCAGCTTTTCTGCTGGCAGTTACTCTCTGGAGTCTTAAAACTTGAGACATTTGGCACCAGTGTTCCAAATAGTTATATAGCATTTTGGAAAGTAAGTCTTTGACTTCAACACCTACACATACAAAACTCAGGGGCCCCACGATACAATAAAACACCAAGAAAAAAAAAACACATGAAATTAAACATGGAACGAACAACTCGGAAACCGCCAACAGCACCCTCAGTAGAGAACATCCCGTCCCGGCCATTGTCAGTACCTGCAACAAGAGAAAGGGAAGAAAGAGAAACTGCAAAGAGAAAAAGAAAAGGGTGTTTGTTAGTCTACATGCAGTCTCAACTTAATCTCAACATCAATTCAAAGACTTTTCCTTCCAAAGGCCATAACGCCATTTTTCTCACTTTTTGGGAAGAATTTTGCTGGAGAGCCAGCTTTTCTGCTGGCAGTTACTCTCTGGAGTCTTAAAACTCGAGACATTTGGCACCAGTGTTCCAAATAGTTATATAGCATTTTGGAAAGTAAGTCTTTGACTTCAACACCTAAACCTACAAAACACAGGGGCCCCACGATACAATAAAACACCAAGAAAAAAAAAACACATGAAATTAAACATGGAACGAACTCAACTCGGAAACCGCCAACAGCACCCTCAGTAGAGAACATCCCGTCCCGGCCGTCGTCAGTACCTGCAACAAGAGAAAGGGAAGAAAGAAAAAATGCAAAGAGAAAAAAAAGGGTGTTTGTTGGTCTACATGCAGTCTCAACTTAATTTCAACATCAATTCAAAGACTTTTCCTTCCAAAGGCCATATAGCCATTTTTCGTCACTTATTGGGAAGAATTTGCTGGAGAGCCAGCTTTTCTGCTGGCAGTTAACTCTCTGGAGTCTTAAAACTCGAGACATTTGGCACCAGTGTTCCAAATGGTTATATAGCATTTTGGAAAGTAAGTCTTTGACTTAAACACCTACACATACAAAACTCAGGGGCCCCACGATACTATAAAACACCAAGAAAAAAAAAACACATGAAATTAAACATGGAACGAACAACTCGGAAACCGCCAACAGCACCCTCAGTAGAGAACATCCCGTCCCGCCATCGTCAGTACCTGCAACAAGAGAAAGGGAAGAAAGAGAAAACTGCAAAGAAAAAAAGAAAGGGTGTTTGTTAGTCTACATGCAGTCTCAACTGAATCTCAACATCAATTCAAAGACTTTTCCTTCCAAAGGCCATAACGCCATTTTTCCTCACTTTTTGGAAGAATTTTGCTGGAGAGCCAGCTTTTCTGCTGGCAGTTACTCTCTGGAGTCTTAAAACTTGAGACATTTGGCACCAGTGTTCCAAATAGTTATATAGCATTTTGGAAAGAAAGTCTTTGACTTCAACACCTACACATACAAAACTCAGGGGCCCCCACGATACAATAAAACACCAAGAAAAAAAAAACACATGAAATTTAACATGGAATGAACAACTCGGAACCGCCAACAGCACCCTCAGTAGAGAACATCCCGTCCCGGCCATCGTCAGTACCTGCAACAAGAGAAAGGGAAGAAAAAGAAACTGCAAAGAGAAAAAGAAAAAGGTGTTTGTTAGTCTACATGCAGTCTCAACCTAATTTCAACATCAATTCAAAGACTTTTCCTTCCAAAGGCCATAACGCCATTTTTCGTCACTTTTGGGAAGAATTTTGCTGGAGAGCCAGCTTTTCTGCTGGCAGTTACTCTCTGGAGTCTTAAAACTCGAGACATTTGGCACCAGTGTTCCAAATGGTTATATAGCATTTTGGAAAGTAAGTCTTTGACTTCAACACCTACACATACAAAACTCAGGGGCCCCACGATACAATAAAACACCAAGAAAAAAAAACACATGAAATTAAACATGGAACGAACAACTCGGAAACCGCCAACAGCACCCTCAGTAGAGAACATCCCGTCCCGGTCGTCGTCAGTACCTGCAACAAGAGAAAGGGAAGAAAGAAAAACTGCAAAGAGAAAAAGAAAAGGGTGTTTGTTAGTCTACATGCAGTCTCAACTTAAATTCAACATCAATTCAAAGACTTTTCCTTCCAAGGCCATAACGCCATTTTTCCTCACTTTTTGGGAAGAATTTTGCTGGAGAGCCAGCTTTTCTGCTGGCAGTTACTCTCTGGAGTCTTAAAACTTGAGACATTGGGCACCAGTGTTCCAAATTTATATAGCATTTTGGAAAGTAAGTCTTTGACTTCAACACCTACACATACAAAACTCAGGGGCCCCACGATACAATAAAACACCAAGAAAAAAAAAAACACATGAAATTAAACATGGAACGAACAACTCGGAAACCGCCAACAGCACCCTCAGTAGAGAACATCCCGTCCCGGCCATTGTCAGTACCTGCAACAAGAGAAAGGGAAGAAAGAGAAACTGCAAAGAGAAAAAGAAAAGGGTGTTTGTTAGTCTACATGCAGTCTCAACTTAATCTCAACATCAATTCAAAGACTTTTCCTTCCAAAGGCCATAACGCCATTTTTCCATCACTTTTTGGAAGAATTTTGCTGGAGAGCCAGCTTTTCTGCTGGCAGTTACTCTCTGGAGTCTTAAAACTCGAGACATTTGGCACCAGTGTTCCAAATAGTTATATAGCATTTTGGAAAGTAAGTCTTTGACTTCAACACCTAACCTACAAAACACAGGGGCCCCACGATACAATAAAACACCAGAAAAAAAAACACATGAAATTAAACATGGAACGAACTCAACTCGGAAACCGCCAACAGCA
This sequence comes from Patiria miniata, assembly GCF_015706575.1. Lineage (NCBI taxonomy): Eukaryota > Metazoa > Echinodermata > Asteroidea > Valvatida > Asterinidae > Patiria > Patiria miniata. Next base: position 1,820,486 of record NW_024037052.1, read on the forward strand.
CCCTCAGTAGAGAACATCCCGTCCCGGCCGTCGTCAGTACCTGCAACAAGAGAAAGGGAAGAAAGAAAAACTGCAAAGAGAAAAAAAAGGGTGTTTGTTGGTCTACATGCAGTCTCAACTTAATTTCAACATCAATTCAAAGACTTTTCCTTCCAAAGGGCCTATAGCCATTTTTCCTCACTTATTGGGAAGAATTTTGCTGGAGAGCCAGCTTTTCTGCTGGCAGTTACTCTCTGGAGTCTTAAAACTCGAGACATTTGGCACCAGTGTTCCAAATGGTTATAAAGCATTTTGGAAAGTAAGTCTTTGACTTAAACACCTACACATACAAAACTCAGGGGCC
>NW_024037052.1:1821328-1897226 GCF_015706575.1 Patiria miniata
TTCATGTGTTTTTTTTTCTTAGTGTTTTATTGTATCGTGGGGCCCCTGTGTTTTGTATGTGTAGGTGTTGAAGTCAAAGACTTACTTTCCAAAATGCAATATAGCCATGGAATACTGGTGCCAAATGTCTCGAGTTTTAAGACTCCAGAGATTAACTGCCAGTAGAAAAGCTGGCTCTCAAGCAAAATTCTTCCCAAAAAGTGAGGAAAAATGGCGTTATGGCCTTTGGAAGGAAAAGTCTTTGAATTGATGTTGAAATTAAGTTGAGAATGGATGTAGACTCACAAAAACACCGTTCTTTTTCTCTTTTGCAGTTTTTTTTCTTCCCTTTCTCTTGTTGCAGGTACTGACGACGGCCGGGACGGGATGTTCTCTACTGAGGGTGCTGTTGGCGGTTTCCGAGTTGAGTTCGTTCCATGTTTAATTTCATGTGTTTTTTTTTTTCTTAGTGTTTTATTGTATCGTGGGGCCCCTGTGTTTTGTATGTGTAGGTGTTGAAGTCAAAGACTTACTTTCCAAAATGCAATATAGCCATTTGGAATACTGGTGCAAATGTCTCGAGTTTTAAGACTCCAGAGATTAACTGCCAGTAGAAAAGCTGGCTCTCAAGCAAAATTCTTCCCAAAAAGTGAGGAAAAATGGCGTTATGGCCTTTGGAAGGAAAAGTCTTTGAATTGATGTTGAAATTAAGTTGAGAATGGATGTAGACACAAACACGTTTTCTTTTTCTCTTTGCAGTTTTTTTTCTTCCCTTTCTCTGTTGCAGGTACTGACGACGGCCGGGACGGGATGTTCTCTACTGAGGGTGCTGTTGGCGGTTTCCAGAGTTGAGTTCGTTCATGTGTTTTTTTTTTTTTCTTAGTGTTTTATTGTATCGTGGGGCCCCTGTGTTTTGTATGTGTAGGGTGTTGAAGTCAAAGACTTACTTTCCAAAATGCAATATAGCCATTTGGAATACTGGTGCCAAATGTCTCGAGTTTTAAGACTCCAGAGATTAACTGCCAGTAGAAAAGCTGGCTCTCAAGCAAAATTCTTCCCAAAAAGTGAGGAAAAATGGCGTTATGGCCTTTGGAAGGAAAAGTCTTTGAATTGATGTTGAAATTAAGTTGAGAATGGATGTAGACTCACAAACACCGTTTTCTTTTTCTCTTTGCAGTTTTTTTTCTTCCCTTTCTCTTGTTGCAGGTACTGACGACGGCCGGGACGGGATGTTCTCTACTGAGGGTGCTGTTGGCGGTTTCCGAGTTGAGTTCGTTCCATGTTAATTTCATGTGTTTTTTTTCTTAGTGTTTTATTGTATCGTGGGGCCCCTGTGTTTTGTATGTGTAGGTGTTGAAGTCAAAGACTTACTTTCCAAAATGCAATATAGCCATTTGGAATACTGGTGCCAAATGTCTCGAGTTTTAAGACTCCAGAGATTAACTGCCAGTAGAAAAGCTGGCTCTCAAGCAAAAATTCTTCCCAAAAAGTGAGGAAAAATGGCGTTATGGCCTTTGGAAGGAAAAGTCTTTGAAATGATGTTGAAATTAAGTTGAGAATGGATGTAGACTCACAAACACCGTTTTCTTTTTCTCTTTGCAGTTTTTTTTTTTCCCTTTCTCTTGTTGCAGGTACTGACGACGGCCGGGACGGGATGTTCTCTACTGAGGGTGCTGTTGGCGGTTTCCGAGTTGAGTTCGTTCCATGTAATTTCTGTTTTTTTTTTCTTAGTGTTTTATTGTATCGTGGGGCCCCTGTGTTTTGTATGTGTAGGTGTTGAAGTCAAAGACTTACTTTCCAAAATGCAAATAGCCATTTGGAATACTGGTGCCAAATGTCTCGAGTTTTAAGACTCCAGAGATTAACTGCAGTAGAAAAGCTGGCTCTCAAGCAAAATTCTTCCAAAAAGTGAGGGAAAATGGCGTATGGCCTTTGGAAGGAAAAGTCTTTGAATTGATGTTGAAATTAAGTTGAGAATGGATGTAGACTCACAAACACCGTTTTCTTTTTCTCTTTGCAGTTTTTTTTCTTCCCTTTCTCTTGTTGCAGGTACTGACGACGGCCGGGGGGATGTTCTCTACTGAGGGGCTGTTGGCGGTTTCCGAGTTGAGTTCGTTCCATGTTTAATTTCATGTGTTTTTTTTTTTCTTAGTGTTTTATTGTATCGTGGGGCCCTGTGTTTTGTATGTGTAGGTGTTGAAGTCAAAGACTTACTTTCCAAAATGCAATATAGCCATTGGAATACTGGTGCCAAATGTCTCGAGTTTTAAGACTCCAGAGATTAACTGCCAGTAGAAAAGCTGGCTCTCAAGCAAAATTCTTCCCAAAAAGTGAGGAAAAATGGCGTTATGGCCTTTGGAAGGAAAAGTCTTTGAATTGATGTTGAAATTAAGTTGAGAATGGATGTAGACTCACAAACAACCTTTTTCTTTTTCTCTTTGCAGTTTTTTTTCTTCCCTTTCTCTTGTTGCAGGTACTGACGACGGCCGGGACGGGATGTTCTCTACTGAGGGTGCTGTTGGCGGTTTCCGAGTTGAGTTCGTTCCATGTTTAATTTCATGTGTTTTTTTTTTCTTAGTGTTTTATTGTATCGTGGGGCCCCTGTGTTTGTATGTGTAGGTGTTGAAGTCAAAGACTTACTTTCCAAAATGCAATATAGCCATTTGGAATACTGGTGCCAAATGTCTCGAGTTTAAGACTCCAGAGATTAACTGCCAGTAGAAAAGCTGGCTCTCAAGCAAAATTCTTCCCAAAAAGTGAGAAAAAATGGCGTTATGCCTTTGGAAGGAAAAGTCTTTGAATTGATGTTGAAATTAAGTTGAGAATGGATGTAGACTCACAAACACCGTTTTCTTTTTCTCTTTGCAGTTTTTTTTTTCCCTTTCTCTTGTTGCAGGTACTGACGACGGCCGGGACGGGATGTTCTCTACTGAGGGTGCTGTTGGCGGTTTCCGAGTTGAGTTCGTTCCTTTCATGTGTTTTTTTTTCTTAGTGTTTTATTGTATCGTGGGGCCCCTGTGTTTTGTATGTGTAGGTGTTGAAGTCAAAGACTTACTTTCCAAAATGCAAATATAGCCATTTGGAATACTGGTGCCAAATGTCTCGAGTTTTAAGACTCCAGAGATTAACTGCCAGTAGAAAAGCTGGCTCTCAAGCAAAATTCTTCCCAAAAAGTGAGGAAAAATGGCGTTATGGCCTTTGGAAGGAAAAGTCTTTGAATTGATGTTGAAATTAAGTTGAGAATGGATGTAGACTCACAAACACCGTTTTCTTTTTCTCTTTGCAGTTTTTTTTCTTCCCTTTCTCTTGTTGCAGGTACTGACGACGGCCGGGACGGATGTTCTGTTCTCTATGAGGGTGCTGTTGGCGGTTTCCGAGTTGAGTTCGTTCCATGTTTAATTTCATGTGTTTTTTTTTCTTTAGTGTTTTATTGTATCGTGGGGCCCCTGTGTTTTGTATGTGTAGGTGTTGAAGTCAAAGACTTACTTTCAAAATGCAATATAGCCATTTGGAATACTGGTGCCAAATGTCTCGAGTTTTAAGACTCCAGAGATTAACTGCCAGTAGAAAAGCTGGCTCTCAAGCAAAATTCTTCCCAAAAAGTGAGGAAAAATGGCGTTATGGCCTTTGGAAGGAAAAGTCTTTGAATTGATGTTGAAATTAGTTGAGAATGGATGTAGACTCACAAACACCGTTCTTTTTCTCTTTGCAGTTTTTTTCTTCCCTTTCTTTGTTGCAGGTACTGACGACGGCCGGGACGGGATGTTCTCTACTGAGGGTGCTGTTGGGGTTTCCGAGTTGAGTTCGTTCCATGTTTAATTTCATGTGTTTTTTTTTCTTAGTGTTTATTGTATCGTGGGGCCCCTGTGTTTTGTATGTGTAGGTGTTGAAGTCAAAGACTTACTTTCCAAAATGCAATATAGCCATTTGGAATACTGGTGCCAAATGTCTCGAGTTTTAAGACTCCAGAGATTAACTGCCAGTAGAAAAGCTGGCTCTCAAGCAAAATTCTTCCCAAAAAGTGAGGAAAAATGGCGTTATGGCCTTTGGAAGGAAAGTCTTTGAATTGATGTTGAAATTAAGTTGAGAATGGATGTAGACTCACAAACACATTTTTTTCTTTTTCTCTTTGCAGTTTTTTTTCTTCCCTTTCTCTTGTTGCAGGTACTGACGACGGCCGGGACGGGATGTTCTCTACTGAGGGTGCTGTTGGCGGTTTCCGAGTTGAGTTCGTTCCATTTCATGTGTTTTTTTTTTCTTAGTGTTTTATTGTATCGTGGGGCCCCTGTGTTTGTATGTGTAGGTGTTGAAGTCAAAGACTTACTTTCCAAAATGCAATATAGCCATTTGGAATACTGGTGCCAAATGTCTCGAGTTTTAAGACTCCAGAGATTAACTGCCAGTAGAAAAGCTGGCTCTCAAGCAAAATTCTTCCCAAAAAGTGAGGAAAAATGGCGTTATGGCTTTGGAAGGAAAAGTCTTTGAATTGATGTTGAAATTAAGTTGAGAATGGATGTAGACTCACAAACACCGTTTTCTTTTTCTCTTTGCAGTTTTTTTTTTTCCCTTTCTCTTGTTGCAGGTACTGACGACGGCCGGGACGGGATGTTCTCTACTGAGGGTGCTGTTGGCGGTTTCCGAGTTGAGTTCGTTCCATGTTTAATTTCATGTGTTTTTTTTCTTAGTGTTTTATTGTATCGTGGGCCCCTGTGTTTTGTATGTGTAGGTGTTGAAGTCAAAGACTTACTTTCCAAAATGCAATATAGCCATTTGGAATACTGGTGCCAAATGTCTCGAGTTTTAAGACTCCAGAGATTAACTGCCAGTAGAAAAGCTGGCTCTCAAGCAAAATTCTTCCCAAAAAGTGAGGAAAAATGGCGTTATGGCCTTTGGAAGGAAAAGTCTTTGAATTGATGTTGAAATTAAGTTGAGAATGGATGTAGACTCACAAACACCGTTTTCTTTTTCTCTTTGCAGTTTTTTTTCTTCCCTTTCTCTTGTTGCAGGTACTGACGACGGCCGGGACGGGATGTTCTCTACTGAGGGTGCTGTTGGCGGTTCCGAGTTGAGTTCGTTCCATGTTTAATTTCATGTTTTTTTTTTTCTTAGTGTTTATTGTATCGTGGGGCCCCTGTGTTTTGTATGTGTAGGTGTGAAGTCAAAGACTTACTTTCCAAAATGCAATATAGCCATTGGAATACTGGTGCCAAATGTCTCGAGTTTTTAAGACTCCAGAGATTAACTGCCAGTAGAAAAGCTGGCTCTCAAGCAAAATTCTTCCCAAAAAGTGAGGAAAAATGGCGTTATGGCCTTTGGAAGGAAAAGTCTTTGAATTGATGTTGAAATTAAGTTGAGAATGGATGTAGACTAACAAACACCGTTTTCTTTTTCTCTTTGCAGTTTTTCTTCCCTTTCTCTTGTTGCAGGTACTGACGACGGCCGGGACGGGATGTTCTCTACTGAGGGTGCTGTTGGCGGTTTCCGAGTTGAGTTCGTTCCATGTTTAATTTCATGTGTTTTTTTTTTCTTAGTGTTTTATTGTATCGTGGGGCCCCTGTGTTTTGTATGTGTAGGTGTTGAAGTCAAAGACTTACTTTCCAAAATGCAATATAGCCATTTGGAATACTGGTGCCAATGTCTCGAGTTTTAAGACTCCAGAGATTAACTGCCAGTAGAAAAGCTGGCTCTCAAGCAAAATTCTTCCCAAAAAGTGAGGAAAAATGGCGTTATGGCCTTTGGAAGGAAAAGTCTTTGAATTGATGTTGAAATTAAGTTGAGAATGGATGTAGACTCACAAAACACCGTTTTCTTTTTCTCTTTGCAGTTTTTTTTCTTCCCTTTCTCTTGTTGCAGGTACTGACGACGGCCGGGACGGGATGTTCTCTACTGAGGGTGCTGTTGGCGGTTTCCGAGTTGAGTTCGTTCCATGTGTTTTTTTTTTCTTAGTGTTTTATTGTATCGTGGGGCCCCTGTGTTTTGTATGTGTAGGTGTTGAAGTCAAAGACTTACTTTCCAAAATGCAATATAGCCATTTGGAATACTGGTGCCAAATGTCTCGAGTTTTAAGACTCCAGAGATTAACTGCCAGTAGAAAAGCTGGCTCTCAAGCAAAATTCTTCCAAAAAGTGAGGAAAAATGGCGTTATGGCCTTTGGAAGAAAAGTCTTTGAATTGATGTTGAAATTAAGTTGAGAATGGATGTAGACTCACAAAACACCGTTTTCTTTTCTCTTTGCAGTTTTTTCTTCCCTTTCTCTTGTTGCAGGTACTGACGACGGCCGGGACGGGATGTTCTCTACTGAGGGTGCTGTTGGCGGTTTCCGAGTTGAGTTCGTTCCATGTTTAATTTCATGTGTTTTTTTTTTCTTAGTGTTTATTGTATCGTGGGGCCCCTGTGTTTTGTATGTGTAGGTGTTGAAGTCAAAGACTTACTTTCAAAATGCAATATAGCCATTTGGAATACTGGTGCCAAATGTCTCGAGTTTTAAGACTCCAGAGATTAACTGCCAGTAGAAAAGCTGGCTCTCAGCAAAATTCTTCCCAAAAGTGAGGAAAAATGGCGTTATGGCCTTGGAAGGAAAAGTCTTTGAATTGATGTTGAAATTAAGTTGAGAATGGATGTAGACTCACAAACACCGTTTTCTTTTTCTCTTTGCAGTTTTTTTCTTCCCTTTCTCTTGTTGCAGGTACTGACGACGGCCGGGACGGGATGTTCTCTACTGAGGGTTGCTGTGGCGGTTTCCGAGTTGAGTTCGTTCCATGTTTAATTTCATGTGTTTTTTTTTTCTTAGTGTTTTATTGTATCGTGGGGCCCCTGTGTTTTGTATGTGTAGGTGTTGAAGTCAAAGACTTACTTTCCAAAATGCAATATAGCCATTGGAATACTGGTGCCAAATGTCTCGAGTTTTAAGACTCCAGAGATTAACTGCCAGTAGAAAAGCTGGCTCTCAAGCAAAATTCTTCCCAAAAAGTGAGGAAAAATGGCGTTATGGCCTTTGGAAGGAAAAGTCTTTGAATTGATGTTGAAATTAAGTTGAGAATGGATGTAGACTCACAAACACCGTTTTCTTTTTTCTCTTTGCAGTTTTTTTTCTTCCCTTTCTCTTGTTGCAGGTACTGACGACGGCCGGGACGGGATGTTCTCTACTGAGGGTGCTGTTGGCGGTTTCCGAGTTGAGTTCGTTTCATGTGTTTTTTTTTCTTAGTGTTTTATTGTATCGTGGGGCCCCTGTGTTTTGTATGTGTAGGTGTTGAAGTCAAAGACTTACTTTCCAAAATGCAATATAGCCATTTGGAATACTGGTGCCAAATGTCTCGAGTTTTAAGACTCCAGAGATTAACTGCCAGTAGAAAAGCTGGCTCTCAAGCAAAATCTTCCCAAAAGTGAGGAAAAATGGCGTTATGGCCTTTGGAAGGAAAAGTCTTTGAATTGATGTTGAAATTAAGTTGAGAATGGATGTAGACTCACAAACACCGTTTTTTCTTTTCTCTTTGCAGTTTTTTTTTCTTCCCTTTCTCTTGTTGCAGGTACTGACGACGGCCGGGACGGGATGTTCTCTACTGAGGGTGCTGTTGGCGGTTTCCGAGTTGAGTTCGTTCCATGTTTAATTTCATGTGGTTTTTTTTTCTTAGTGTTTTATTGTATCGTGGGGCCCCTGTGTTTTGTATGTGTAGGTGTTGAAGTCAAAGACTTACTTTCCAAAATGCAATATAGCCATTTGGAATACTGGTGCCAATGTCTCGAGTTTTAAGACTCCAGAGATTAACTGCCAGTAGAAAAGCTGGCTCTCAAGCAAAATTCTTCCCAAAAAGTGAGGAAAAATGGCGTTATGGCCTTTGGAAGGAAAAGTCTTTGAATTGATGTTGAAATAAGTTGAGAATGGATGTAGACTCACAAACACCGTTTTCTTTTTCTCTTTGCAGTTTTTTTCTTCCCTTTCTCTTGTTGCAGGTACTGACGACGGCCGGGACGGGATGTTCTCTACTGAGGGTGCTGTTGGCGGTTTCCGAGTTGAGTTCGTTCCATGTTTAATTCATGTGCTTTTTTTTTCTTAGTGTTTATTGTATCGTGGGGCCCCTGTGTTTTGTATGTGTAGGTGTTGAAGTCAAAGACTTACTTTCCAAAATGCAATATAGCCATTTGGAATACTGGTGCCAAATGTCTCGAGTTTTAAGACTCCAGAGATTAACTGCCAGTAGAAAAGCTGGCTCTCAAGCAAAATTCTTCCCAAAAAGTGAGGAAAAATGGCGTTATGGCCTTTGAAGGAAAAGTCTTTGAATTGATGTTGAAATTAAGTTGAGAATGGATGTAGACTCACAAACACCGTTTTCTTTTTCTCTTTGCAGTTTTTTTTCTTCCCTTTCTCTTGTTGCAGGTACTGACGACGGCCGGGACGGGATGTTCTCTACTGAGGGTGCTGTTGGCGGTTTCCGAGTTGAGTTCGTTCCATGTTTAATTTCATGTGTTTTTTTTTTCTTAGTGTTTTATTGTATCGTGGGGCCCCTGTGTTTTGTATGTGTAGGTGTTGAAGTCAAAGACTTACTTTCCAAAATGCAATATAGCCATTTGGAATACTGGTGCCAAATGTCTCGAGTTTAAGACTCCAGAGATTAACTGCCAGTAGAAAAGCTGGCTCTCAAGCAAAATTCTTCCAAAAAGTGAGGAAAAATGGCGTTATGGCCTTTGGAAGGAAAAGTCTTTGAATTGATGTTGAAATTAAGTTGAGAATGGATGTAGACTAACAAACACCGTTTTCTTTTTCTCTTTGCAGTTTTTTTCTTCCCTTTCTCTTGTTGCAGGTACTGACGACGGCCGGGACGGGATGTTCTCTACTGAGGGTGCTGTTGGCGGTTTCCGAGTTGAGTTCGTTCCATGTTTAATTTCATGTTTTTTTTTCTTAGTGTTTTATTGTATCGTGGGGCCCCTGTGTTTTGTATGTGTAGGTGTTGAAGTCAAAGACTTACTTTCCAAAATGCAATATAGCCATTTGGAATACTGGTGCCAAATGTCTCGAGTTTTAAGACTCCAGAGATTAACTGCCAGTAGAAAAGCTGGCTCTCAAGCAAAATTCTTCCCAAAAAGTGAGGAAAAATGGCGTTATGGCCTTTGGAAGGAAAAGTCTTTGAATTGATGTTGAAATTAAGTTGAGAATGAGAATGGATGTAGACTCACAAACACCGTTTTCTTTTTCTCTTTGCAGTTTTTTTTCTTCCCTTTCTCTTGTTGCAGGTACTGACGACGGCCGGGACGGGATGTTCTCTACTGAGGGTGCTGTTGGCGGTTTCCGAGTTGAGTTCGTTCCATGTGTTTTTTTTTCTTAGTGTTTTATTGTATCGTGGGGCCCCTGTGTTTTGTATGTGTAGGTGTTGAAGTCAAAGACTTACTTTCCAAAATGCAATATAGCCATTTGGAATACTGGTGCCAAATGTCTCGAGTTTTAAGACTCCAGAGATTAACTGCCAGTAGAAAAGCTGGCTCTCAAGCAAAATTCTTCCCAAAAAGTGAGGAAAAATGGCGTTATGGCCTTTGGAAGGAAAAGTCTTTGAATTGATGTTGAAATTAAGTTGAGAATGGATGTAGACTAACAAACACCGTTTCTTTTTCTCTTTGCAGTTTTTTTTCTTCCCTTTCTCTTGTTGCAGGTACTGACGACGGCCGGGACGGGATGTTCTCTACTGAGGGTGCTGTTGGCGGTTTCCGAGTTGAGTTCGTTCCATGTTTAATTTCATGTGTTTTTTTTTCTTAGTGTTTTATTGTATCGTGGGGCCCCTGTGTTTTGTATGTGTAGGTGTTGAAGTCAAAGACTTACTTTCCAAAATGCAATATAGCCATTTGGAATACTGGTGCCAAATGTCTCGAGTTTTAAGACTCCAGAGATTAACTGCCAGTAGAAAAGCTGGCTCTCAAGCAAAATTCTTCCCAAAAGTGAGGAAAAATGGCGTTATGGCCTTTGGAAGGAAAAGTCTTTGAATTGATGTTGAAATTAAGTTGAGAATGGATGTAGACTCACAAACACCGTTTTCTTTTTCTCTTTGCAGTTTTTTTTCTTCCCTTTCTCTTGTTGCAGGTACTGACGACGGCCGGGACGGGATGTTCTCTACTGAGGGTGCTGTTGGCGGTTTCCGAGTTGAGTTCGTTCCATGTTTAATTTCATGTGTTTTTTTTTCTTAGTGTTTTATTGTATCGTGGGGCCCCTGTGTTTTGTATGTGTAGGTGTTGAAGTCAAAGACTTACTTTCAAAATGCAATATAGCCATTTGGAATACTGGTGCCAAATGTCTCGAGTTTTAAGACTCCAGAGATTAACTGCCAGTAGAAAAGCTGGCTCTCAAGCAAAATTCTTCCCAAAAAGTGAGGAAAAATGGCGTTATGGCCTTGGAAGGAAAAGTCTTTGAATTGATGTTGAAATTAAGTTGAGAATGGATGTAGACTCACAAACACCGTTTTCTTTTTCTCTTTGCAGTTTTTTTTCTTCCCTTTCTCTTGTTGCAGGTACTGACGACGGCCGGGACGGGATGTTCTCTACTGAGGGTGCTGTTGGCGGTTTCCGAGTTGAGTTCGTTCCATGTTTAATTTCATGTGTTTTTTTTTTCTTAGTGTTTTATTGTATCGTGGGGCCCCTGTGTTTTGTATGTGTAGGTGTTGAAGTCAAAGACTTACTTTCCAAAATGCAATATAGCCATTTGGAATACTGGTGCCAAATGTCTCGAGTTTTAAGACTCCAGAGATTAACTGCCAGTAGAAAAGCTGGCTCTCAAGCAAAATTCTTTCCCAAAAGTGAGGAAAAATGGCGTTATGGCCTTTGGAAGGAAAAGTCTTTGAATTGATGTTGAAATTAAGTTGAGAATGGATGTAGACTCACAAACACCGTTTTCTTTTTCTCTTTGCAGTTTTTTTTTTCTTCCCTTTCTCTTGTTGCAGGTACTGACGACGGCGGGACGGGATGTTCTCTACTGAGGGTGCGTTGTTGGCGGTTTCCGAGTTGAGTTCGTTCCATGTTTAATTTCATGTGTTTTTTTTTTCTTAGTGTTTTATTGTATCGTGGGGCCCCTGTGTTTTGTATGTGTAGGTGTTGAAGTCAAAGACTTACTTTCCAAAATGCAATATAGCCATTTGGAATACTGGTGCCAAATGTCTCGAGTTTTAAGACTCCAGAGATTAACTGCCAGTAGAAAAGCTGGCTCTCAAGCAAAATTCTTCCCAAAAAGTGAGGAAAAATGGCGTTATGGCCTTTGGAAGGAAAAGTCTTTGAATTGATGTTGAAATTAAGTTGAGAATGGATGTAGACTCACAAACACCGTTTTCTTTTTCTCTTTGCAGTTTTTTTTCTTCCCTTTCTCTTGTTGCAGGTACTGACGACGGCCGGGACGGGATGTTCTCTACTGAGGGTGCTGTTGGCGGTTTCCGAGTTGAGTTCGTTCCATGTTTAATTTCATGTGTTTTTTTTTCTTAGTGTTTTATTGTATCGTGGGGCCCCTGTGTTTTGTATGTGTAGGTGTTGAAGTCAAAGACTTACTTTCCAAAATGCAATATAGCCATTTGGAATACTGGTGCCAAATGTCTCGAGTTTTAAGACTCCAGAGATTAACTGCCAGTAGAAAAGCTGGCTCTCAAGCAAAATTCTTCCCAAAAAGTGAGGAAAAATGGCGTTATGGCCTTTGGAAGGAAAAGTCTTTGAATTGATGTTGAAATTAAGTTGAGAATGGATGTAGACTCACAAACACCGTTTTCTTTTTCTCTTTGCAGTTTTTTTCTTCCCTTTCTCTTGTTGCAGGTACTGACGACGGCCGGGACGGGATGTTCTCTACTGAGGGTGCTGTTGGCGGTTTCCGAGTTGAGTTCGTTCCATGTTTAATTTCATGTGTTTTTTTTTTCTTAGTGTTTTATTGTATCGTGGGGCCCCTGTGTTTTGTATGTGTAGGTGTTGAAGTCAAAGACTTACTTTCCAAAATGCAATATAGCCATTTGGAATACTGGTGCCAAATGTCTCGAGTTTTAAGACTCCAGAGATTAACTGCCAGTAGAAAAGCTGGCTCTCAAGCAAAATTCTTCCCAAAAAGTGAGGAAAAATGGCGTTATGGCCTTTGGAAGGAAAAGTCTTTGAATTGATGTTGAAATTAAGTTGAGAATGGATGTAGACTCACAAACACCGTTTTCTTTTTCTCTTTGCAGTTTTTTTTCTTCCCTTTCTCTTGTTGCAGGTACTGACGACGGCCGGGACGGGATGTTCTCTACTGAGGGTGCTGTTGGCGGTTTCCGAGTTGAGTTCGTTCCATGTTTAATTTCATGTGTTTTTTTTTCTTGTGTTTTATTGTATCGTGGGGCCCCTGTGTTTTGTATGTGTAGGTGTTGAAGTCAAAGACTTACTTTCCAAAATGCAATATAGCCATTTGGAATACTGGTGCCAAATGTCTCGAGTTTTAAGACTCCAGAGATTAACTGCCAGTAGAAAAGCTGGCTCTCAAGCAAAATTCTTCCCAAAAAGTGAGGAAAAATGGCGTTATGGCCTTTGGAAGGAAAAGTCTTTGAATTGATGTTGAAATTAAGTTGAGAATGGATGTAGACTCACAAACACCGTTTTCTTTTTCTCTTTGCAGTTTTTTTTCTTCCCTTTCTCTTGTTGCAGGTACTGACGACGGCCGGGACGGGATGTTCTCTACTGAGGGTGCTGTTGGCGGTTTCCGAGTTGAGTTCGTTCCATGTTTAATTTCATGTGTTTTTTTTCTTAGTGTTTTATTGTATCGTGGGGCCCCTGTGTTTTGTATGTGTAGGTGTTGAAGTCAAAGACTTACTTTCCAAAATGCAATATAGCCATTTGGAATACTGGTGCCAAATGTCTCGAGTTTTAAGACTCCAGAGATTAACTGCCAGTAGAAAAGCTGGCTCTCAAGCAAAATTCTTCCCAAAAAGTGAGGAAAAATGGCGTTATGGCCTTTGGAAGGAAAAGTCTTTGAATTGATGTTGAAATTAAGTTGAGAATGGATGTAGACTCACAAACACCGTTTTCTTTTTCTCTTTGCAGTTTTTTTTCTTCCCTTTCTCTTGTTGCAGGTACTGACGACGGCCGGGACGGGATGTTCTCTACTGAGGGTGCTGTTGGCGGTTTCCGAGTTGAGTTCGTTCCATGTTTAATTTCATGTGTTTTTTTTTCTTAGTGTTTTATTGTATCGTGGGGCCCCTGTGTTTTGTATGTGTAGGTGTTGAAGTCAAAGACTTACTTTCCAAAATGCAATATAGCCATTTGGAATACTGGTGCCAAATGTCTCGAGTTTTAAGACTCCAGAGATTAACTGCCAGTAGAAAAGCTGGCTCTCAAGCAAAATTCTTCCCAAAAAGTGAGGAAAAATGGCGTTATGGCCTTTGGAAGGAAAAGTCTTTGAATTGATGTTGAAATTAAGTTGAGAATGGATGTAGACTACACAAACACCGTTTTCTTTTTCTCTTTGCAGTTTTTTTTCTTCCCTTTCTCTTGTTGCAGGTACTGACGACGGCCGGGACGGGATGTTCTCTACTGAGGGTGCTGTTGGCGGTTTCCGAGTTGAGTTCGTTCCATGTTTTTTTTTTTTAGTGTTTTATTGTTATGTGGGGCCCCTGTGTTTTGTATGTGTAGGTGTTGAAGTCAAAGACTTACTTTCCAAAATGCAATATAGCCATTTGGAATACTGGTGCCAAATGTCTCGAGTTTTAAGACTCCAGAGATTAACTGCCAGTAGAAAAGCTGGCTCTCAAGCAAAATTCTTCCAAAAAGTGAGGAAAAATGGCGTTATGGCCTTTGGAAGGAAAAGTCTTTGAATTGATGTTGAAATTAAGTTGAGAATGGATGTAGACTCACAAACACCGTTTTCTTTTTCTCTTTGCAGTTTTTTTTCTTCCCTTTCTCTTGTTGCAGGTACTGACGACGGCCGGGACGGGATGTTCTCTACTGAGGGTGCTGTTGGCGGTTTCCGAGTTGAGTTCGTTCCATGTTTAATTTCATGTGTTTTTTTTTCTTAGTGTTTTATTGTATCGTGGGGCCCCTGTGTTTTGTATGTGTAGGTGTTGAAGTCAAAGACTTACTTTCCAAAATGCAATATAGCCATTTGGAATACTGGTGCCAAATGTCTCGAGTTTTAAGACTCCAGAGATTAACTGCCAGTAGAAAAGCTGGCTCTCAAGCAAAATTCTTCCCAAAAAGTGAGGAAAAATGGCGTTATGGCCTTTGGAAGGAAAAGTCTTTGAATTGATGTTGAAATTAAGTTGAGAATGGATGTAGACTAACAAACACCGTTTTCTTTTTCTCTTTGCAGTTTTTTTTCTTCCCTTTCTCTTGTTGCAGGTACTGACGACGGCCGGGACGGGATGTTCTCTACTGAGGGTGCTGTTGGCGGTTTCCGAGTTGAGTTCGTTCCATGTTTAATTTCATGTGTTTTTTTTTTCTTAGTGTTTTATTGTATCGTGGGGCCCCTGTGTTTTGTATGTGTAGGTGTTGAAGTCAAAGACTTACTTTCCAAAATGCAATATAGCCATTTGGAATACTGGTGCCAAATGTCTCGAGTTTTAAGACTCCAGAGATTAACTGCCAGTAGAAAAGCTGGCTCTCAAGCAAAATTCTTCCCAAAAAGTGAGGAAAAATGGCGTTATGGCCTTTGGAAGGAAAAGTCTTTGAATTGATGTTGAAATTAAGTTGAGAATGGATGTAGACTCACAAACACCGTTTTCTTTTTCTCTTTGCAGTTTTTTTTCTTCCCTTTCTCTTGTTGCAGGTACTGACGACGGCCGGGACGGGATGTTCTCTACTGAGGGTGCTGTTGGCGGTTTCCGAGTTGAGTTCGTTCCATGTTTAATTTCATGTGTTTTTTTTTCTTAGTGTTTTATTGTATCGTGGGGCCCCTGTGTTTTGTATGTGTAGGTGTTGAAGTCAAAGACTTACTTTCCAAAATGCAATATAGCCATTTGGAATACTGGTGCCAAATGTCTCGAGTTTTAAGACTCCAGAGATTAACTGCCAGTAGAAAAGCTGGCTCTCAAGCAAAATTCTTCCCAAAAAGTGAGGAAAAATGGCGTTATGGCCTTTGGAAGGAAAAGTCTTTGAATTGATGTTGAAATTAAGTTGAGAATGGATGTAGACTCACAAACACCGTTTTCTTTTTCTCTTTGCAGTTTTTTTTCTCCCTTTCTCTTGTTGCAGGTACTGACGACGGCCGGGACGGGATGTTCTCTACTGAGGGTGCTGTTGGCGGTTTCCGAGTTGAGTTCGTTCCATGTTTAATTTCATGTGTTTTTTTTTTCTTAGTGTTTTATTGTATCGTGGGGCCCCTGTGTTTTGTATGTGTAGGTGTTGAAGTCAAAGACTTACTTTCCAAAATGCAATATAGCCATTTGGAATACTGGTGCCAAATGTCTCGAGTTTTAAGACTCCAGAGATTAACTGCCAGTAGAAAAGCTGGCTCTCAAGCAAAATTCTTCCCAAAAAGTGAGGAAAAATGGCGTTATGGCCTTTGGAAGGAAAAGTCTTTGAATTGATGTTGAAATTAAGTTGAGAATGGATGTAGACTCACAAACACCGTTTTCTTTTTCTCTTTGCAGTTTTTTTTCTTCCCTTTCTCTTGTTGCAGGTACTGACGACGGCCGGGACGGGATGTTCTCTACTGAGGGTGCTGTTGGCGGTTTCCGAGTTGAGTTCGTTCCATGTTTAATTTCATGTGTTTTTTTTTCTTAGTGTTTTATTGTATCGTGGGGCCCCTGTGTTTTGTATGTGTAGGTGTTGAAGTCAAAGACTTACTTTCCAAAATGCAATATAGCCATTTGGAATACTGGTGCCAAATGTCTCGAGTTTTAAGACTCCAGAGATTAACTGCCAGTAGAAAAGCTGGCTCTCAAGCAAAATTCTTCCCAAAAAGTGAGGAAAAATGGCGTTATGGCCTTTGGAAGGAAAAGTCTTTGAATTGATGTTGAAATTAAGTTGAGAATGGATGTAGACTCACAAACACCGTTTTCTTTTTCTCTTTGCAGTTTTTTTCTTCCCTTTCTCTTGTTGCAGGTACTGACGACGGCCGGGACGGGATGTTCTCTACTGAGGGTGCTGTTGGCGGTTTCCGAGTTGAGTTCGTTCCATGTTTAATTTCATGTGTTTTTTTTTTCTTAGTGTTATTGTATCGTGGGGCCCCTGTGTTTTGTATGTGTAGGTGTTGAAGTCAAAGACTTACTTTCCAAAATGCAATATAGCCATTTGGAATACTGGTGCCAAATGTCTCGAGTTTTAAGACTCCAGAGATTAACTGCCAGTAGAAAAGCTGGCTCTCAAGCAAAATTCTTCCCAAAAAGTGAGGAAAAATGGCGTTATGGCCTTTGGAAGGAAAAGTCTTTGAATTGATGTTGAAATTAAGTTGAGAATGGATGTAGACTCACAAACACCGTTTTCTTTTTCTCTTTGCAGTTTTTTTTCTTCCCTTTCTCTTGTTGCAGGTACTGACGACGGCCGGGACGGGATGTTCTCTACTGAGGGTGCTGTTGGCGGTTTCCGAGTTGAGTTCGTTCCATGTTTAATTTCATGTGTGTTTTTTTTTCTTAGTGTTTTATTGTATCGTGGGGCCCCTGTGTTTTGTATGTGTAGGTGTTGAAGTCAAAGACTTACTTTCCAAAATGCAATATAGCCATTTGGAATACTGGTGCCAAATGTCTCGAGTTTTAAGACTCCAGAGATTAACTGCCAGTAGAAAAGCTGGCTCTCAAGCAAAATTCTTCCCAAAAAGTGAGGAAAAATGGCGTTATGGCCTTTGGAAGGAAAAGTCTTTGAATTGATGTTGAAATTAAGTTGAGAATGGATGTAGACTACAACAAACACCGTTTTCTTTTTCTCTTTGCAGTTTTTTTTCTTCCCTTTCTCTTGTTGCAGGTACTGACGACGGCCGGGACGGGATGTTCTCTACTGAGGGTGCTGTTGGCGGTTTCCGAGTTGAGTTCGTTCCATGTTTAATTTCATGTGCTTTTTTTTCTTAGTGTTTTATTGTATCGTGGGGCCCCTGTGTTTTGTATGTGTAGGTGTTGAAGTCAAAGACTTACTTTCCAAAATGCAATATAGCCATTTGGAATACTGGTGCCAAATGTCTCGAGTTTTAAGACTCCAGAGATTAACTGCCAGTAGAAAAGCTGGCTCTCAAGCAAAATTCTTCCCAAAAAGTGAGGAAAAATGGCGTTATGGCCTTTGGAAGGAAAAGTCTTTGAATTGATGTTGAAATTAAGTTGAGAATGGATGTAGACTCACAAACACCGTTTTCTTTTTCTCTTTGCAGTTTTTTTTCTTCCCTTTCTCTTGTTGCAGGTACTGACGACGGCCGGGACGGGATGTTCTCTACTGAGGGTGCTGTTGGCGGTTTCCGAGTTGAGTTCGTTCCATGTTTAATTTCATGTGTTTTTTTTTTCTTAGTGTTTTATTGTATCGTGGGGCCCCTGTGTTTTGTATGTGTAGGTGTTGAAGTCAAAGACTTACTTTCCAAAATGCAATATAGCCATTTGGAATACTGGTGCCAAATGTCTCGAGTTTTAAGACTCCAGAGATTAACTGCCAGTAGAAAAGCTGGCTCTCAAGCAAAATTCTTCCCAAAAAGTGAGGAAAAATGGCGTTATGGCCTTTGGAAGGAAAAGTCTTTGAATTGATGTTGAAATTAAGTTGAGAATGGATGTAGACTCACAAACACCGTTTTCTTTTTCTCTTTGCAGTTTTTTTTCTTCCCTTTCTCTTGTTGCAGGTACTGACGACGGCCGGGACGGGATGTTCTCTACTGAGGGTGCTGTTGGCGGTTTCCGAGTTGAGTTCGTTCCATGTTTAATTTCATGTGTTTTTTTTTTCTTAGTGTTTTATTGTATCGTGGGGCCCCTGTGTTTTGTATGTGTAGGTGTTGAAGTCAAAGACTTACTTTCCAAAATGCAATATAGCCATTTGGAATACTGGTGCCAAATGTCTCGAGTTTTAAGACTCCAGAGATTAACTGCCAGTAGAAAAGCTGGCTCTCAAGCAAAATTCTTCCCAAAAAGTGAGGAAAAATGGCGTTATGGCCTTTGGAAGGAAAAGTCTTTGAATTGATGTTGAAATTAAGTTGAGAATGGATGTAGACTCACAAACACCGTTTTCTTTTTCTCTTTGCAGTTTTTTTTCTTCCCTTTCTCTTGTTGCAGGTACTGACGACGGCCGGGACGGGATGTTCTCTACTGAGGGTGCTGTTGGCGGTTTCCGAGTTGAGTTCGTTCCATGTTTAATTTCATGTGTTTTTTTTTTCTTAGTGTTTTATTGTATCGTGGGGCCCCTGTGTTTTTGTATGTGTAGGTGTTGAAGTCAAAGACTTACTTTCCAAAATGCAATATAGCCATTTGGAATACTGGTGCCAAATGTCTCGAGTTTTAAGACTCCAGAGATTAACTGCCAGTAGAAAAGCTGGCTCTCAAGCAAAATTCTTCCCAAAAAGTGAGGAAAAATGGCGTTATGGCCTTTGGAAGGAAAAGTCTTTGAATTGATGTTGAAATTAAGTTGAGAATGGATGTAGACTCACAAACACCGTTTTCTTTTTCTCTTTGCAGTTTTTTTTCTTCCCTTTCTCTTGTTGCAGGTACTGACGACGGCCGGGACGGGATGTTCTCTACTGAGGGTGCTGTTGGCGGTTTCCGAGTTGAGTTCGTTCCATGTTTAATTTCATGTGTTTTTTTTCTTAGTGTTTTATTGTATCGTGGGGCCCTGTGTTTTGTATGTGTAGGTGTTGAAGTCAAAGACTTACTTTCCAAAATGCAATATAGCCATTTGGAATACTGGTGCCAAATGTCTCGAGTTTTAAGACTCCAGAGATTAACTGCCAGTAGAAAAGCTGGCTCTCAAGCAAAATTCTTCCCAAAAAGTGAGGAAAAATGGCGTTATGGCCTTTGGAAGGAAAAGTCTTTGAATTGATGTTGAAATTAAGTTGAGAATGGATGTAGACTCACAAACACCGTTTTCTTTTTCTCTTTGCAGTTTTTTTTCTTCCCTTTCTCTTGTTGCAGGTACTGACGACGGCCGGGACGGGATGTTCTCTACTGAGGGTGCTGTTGGCGGTTTCCGAGTTGAGTTCGTTCCATGTTTAATTTCATGTGTTTTTTTTCTTAGTGTTTTATTGTATCGTGGGGCCCCTGTGTTTTGTATGTGTAGGTGTTGAAGTCAAAGACTTACTTTCCAAAATGCAATATAGCCATTTGGAATACTGGTGCCAAATGTCTCGAGTTTTAAGACTCCAGAGATTAACTGCCAGTAGAAAAGCTGGCTCTCAAGCAAAATTCTTCCCAAAAAGTGAGGAAAAATGGCGTTATGGCCTTTGGAAGGAAAAGTCTTTGAATTGATGTTGAAATTAAGTTGAGAATGGATGTAGACTCACAAACACCGTTTTCTTTTTCTCTTTGCAGTTTTTTTTCTTCCCTTTCTCTTGTTGCAGGTACTGACGACGGCCGGGACGGGATGTTCTCTACTGAGGGTGCTGTTGGCGGTTTCCGAGTTGAGTTCGTTCCATGTTTAATTTCATGTGTGTTTTTTTTTTCTTAGTGTTTTATTGTATCGTGGGGCCCCTGTGTTTTGTATGTGTAGGTGTTGAAGTCAAAGACTTACTTTCCAAAATGCAATATAGCCATTTGGAATACTGGTGCCAAATGTCTCGAGTTTTAAGACTCCAGAGATTAACTGCCAGTAGAAAAGCTGGCTCTCAAGCAAAATTCTTCCAAAAAGTGAGGAAAAATGGCGTTATGGCCTTTGGAAGGAAAAGTCTTTGAATTGATGTTGAAATTAAGTTGAGAATGGATGTAGACTAACAAACACCGTTTTCTTTTCTCTTTGCAGTTTTTTTTTTCCCTTTCTCTTGTTGCAGGTACTGACGACGGCCGGGACGGGATGTTCTCTACTGAGGGTGCTGTTGGCGGTTTCCGAGTTGAGTTCGTTCCATGTTTAATTTCATGTGTTTTTTTTTCTTAGTGTTTTATTGTATCGTGGGGCCCCTGTGTTTTGTATGTGTAGGTGTTGAAGTCAAAGACTTACTTTCCAAAATGCAATATAGCCATTTGGAATACTGGTGCCAAATGTCTCGAGTTTTAAGACTCCAGAGATTAACTGCCAGTAGAAAAGCTGGCTCTCAAGCAAAATTCTTCCCAAAAAGTGAGGAAAAATGGCGTTATGGCCTTTGGAAGGAAAAGTCTTTGAATTGATGTTGAAATTAAGTTGAGAATGGATGTAGACTAACAAACACCGTTTTCTTTTTCTCTTTGCAGTTTTTTTTCTTCCCTTTCTCTTGTTGCAGGTACTGACGACGGCCGGGACGGGATGTTCTCTACTGAGGGTGCTGTTGGCGGTTTCCGAGTTGAGTTCGTTCCATGTTTAATTTCATGTGTTTTTTTTTTCTTAGTGTTTTATTGTATCGTGGGGCCCCTGTGTTTTGTATGTGTAGGTGTTGAAGTCAAAGACTTACTTTCCAAAATGCAATATAGCCATTTGGAATACTGGTGCCAAATGTCTCGAGTTTTAAGACTCCAGAGATTAACTGCCAGTAGAAAAGCTGGCTCTCAAGCAAAATTCTTCCCAAAAAGTGAGGAAAAATGGCGTTATGGCCTTTGGAAGGAAAAGTCTTTGAATTGATGTTGAAATTAAGTTGAGAATGGATGTAGACTAACAAACACCGTTTTTCTTTTTCTCTTTGCAGTTTTTTTTCTTCCCTTTCTCTTGTTGCAGGTACTGACGACGGCCGGGACGGGATGTTCTCTACTGAGGGTGCTGTTGGCGGTTTCCGAGTTGAGTTCGTTCCATGTTTAATTTCATGTGTTTTTTTTTTCTTAGTGTTTTATTGTATCGTGGGGCCCCTGTGTTTTGTATGTGTAGGTGTTGAAGTCAAAGACTTACTTTCCAAAATGCAATATAGCCATTTGGAATACTGGTGCCAAATGTCTCGAGTTTTAAGACTCCAGAGATTAACTGCCAGTAGAAAAGCTGGCTCTCAAGCAAAATTCTTCCCAAAAAGTGAGGAAAAATGGCGTTATGGCCTTTGGAAGGAAAAGTCTTTGAATTGATGTTGAAATTAAGTTGAGAATGGATGTAGACTAACAAACACCGTTTTCTTTTTCTCTTTGCAGTTTTTTTTCTTCCCTTTCTCTTGTTGCAGGTACTGACGACGGCCGGGACGGGATGTTCTCTACTGAGGGTGCTGTTGGCGGTTTCCGAGTTGAGTTCGTTCCATGTTTAATTTCATGTGTTTTTTTTTCTTAGTGTTTTATTGTATCGTGGGGCCCCTGTGTTTTGTATGTGTAGGTGTTGAAGTCAAAGACTTACTTTCCAAAATGCAATATAGCCATTTGGAATACTGGTGCCAAATGTCTCGAGTTTTAAGACTCCAGAGATTAACTGCCAGTAGAAAAGCTGGCTCTCAAGCAAAATTCTTCCCAAAAAGTGAGGAAAAATGGCGTTATGGCCTTTGGAAGGAAAAGTCTTTGAATTGATGTTGAAATTAAGTTGAGAATGGATGTAGACTAACACAAACACCGTTTTCTTTTTCTCTTTGCAGTTTTTTTTCTTCCCTTTCTCTTGTTGCAGGTACTGACGACGGCCGGGACGGGATGTTCTCTACTGAGGGTGCTGTTGGCGGTTTCCGAGTTGAGTTCGTTCCATGTTTAATTTCATGTGTTTTTTTTTCTTAGTGTTTTATTGTATCGTGGGGCCCCTGTGTTTTGTATGTGTAGGTGTTGAAGTCAAAGACTTACTTTCCAAAATGCAATATAGCCATTTGGAATACTGGTGCCAAATGTCTCGAGTTTTAAGACTCCAGAGATTAACTGCCAGTAGAAAAGCTGGCTCTCAAGCAAAATTCTTCCCAAAAAGTGAGGAAAAATGGCGTTATGGCCTTTGGAAGGAAAAGTCTTTGAATTGATGTTGAAATTAAGTTGAGAATGGATGTAGACTAACAAACACCGTTTTCTTTTTCTCTTTGCAGTTTTTTTCTTCCCTTTCTCTTGTTGCAGGTACTGACGACGGCCGGGACGGGATGTTCTCTACTGAGGGTGCTGTTGGCGGTTTCCGAGTTGAGTTCGTTCCATGTTTAATTTCATGTGTTTTTTTTTTTCTTAGTGTTTTATTGTATCGTGGGGCCCCTGTGTTTTGTATGTGTAGGTGTTGAAGTCAAAGACTTACTTTCCAAAATGCAATATAGCCATTTGGAATACTGGTGCCAAATGTCTCGAGTTTTAAGACTCCAGAGATTAACTGCCAGTAGAAAAGCTGGCTCTCAAGCAAAATTCTTCCCAAAAAGTGAGGAAAAATGGCGTTATGGCCTTTGGAAGGAAAAGTCTTTGAATTGATGTTGAAATTAAGTTGAGAATGGATGTAGACTAACAAACACCGTTTTCTTTTTCTCTTTGCAGTTTTTTTTCTTCCCTTTCTCTTGTTGCAGGTACTGACGACGGCCGGGACGGGATGTTCTCTACTGAGGGTGCTGTTGGCGGTTTCCGAGTTGAGTTCGTTCCATGTTTAATTTCATGTGTTTTTTTTTCTTCTTGTTTTATTGTATCGTGGGGCCCCTGTGTTTTGTATGTGTAGGTGTTGAAGTCAAAGACTTACTTTCCAAAATGCAATATAGCCATTTGGAATACTGGTGCCAAATGTCTCGAGTTTTAAGACTCCAGAGATTAACTGCCAGTAGAAAAGCTGGCTCTCAAGCAAAATTCTTCCCAAAAAGTGAGGAAAAATGGCGTTATGGCCTTTGGAAGGAAAAGTCTTTGAATTGATGTTGAAATTAAGTTGAGAATGGATGTAGACTCACAAACACCGTTTTCTTTTTCTCTTTGCAGTTTTTTTTCTTCCCTTTCTCTTGTTGCAGGTACTGACGACGGCCGGGACGGGATGTTCTCTACTGAGGGTGCTGTTGGCGGTTTCCGAGTTGAGTTCGTTCCATGTTTAATTTCATGTGTTTTTTTTTCTTAGTGTTTTATTGTATCGTGGGGCCCCTGTGTTTTGTATGTGTAGGTGTTGAAGTCAAAGACTTACTTTCCAAAATGCAATATAGCCATTTGGAATACTGGTGCCAAATGTCTCGAGTTTTAAGACTCCAGAGATTAACTGCCAGTAGAAAAGCTGGCTCTCAAGCAAAATTCTTCCCAAAAAGTGAGGAAAAATGGCGTTATGGCCTTTGGAAGGAAAAGTCTTTGAATTGATGTTGAAATTAAGTTGAGAATGGATGTAGACTCACAAACACCGTTTTCTTTTTCTCTTTGCAGTTTTTTTTCTTCCCTTTCTCTTGTTGCAGGTACTGACGACGGCCGGGACGGGATGTTCTCTACTGAGGGTGCTGTTGGCGGTTTCCGAGTTGAGTTCGTTCCATGTGTGTTTTTTTTCTTAGTGTTTTATTGTATCGTGGGGCCCCTGTGTTTTGTATGTGTAGGTGTTGAAGTCAAAGACTTACTTTCCAAAATGCAATATAGCCATTTGGAATACTGGTGCCAAATGTCTCGAGTTTTAAGACTCCAGAGATTAACTGCCAGTAGAAAAGCTGCTCTCAAGCAAAATTCTTCCCAAAAAGTGAGGAAAAATGGCGTTATGGCCTTTGGAAGGAAAAGTCTTTGAATTGATGTTGAAATTAAGTTGAGAATGGATGTAGACTAACAAACACCGTTTTCTTTTTCTCTTTGCAGTTTTTTTTCTTCCCTTTCTCTTGTTGCAGGTACTGACGACGGCCGGGACGGGATGTTCTCTACTGAGGGTGCTGTTGGCGGTTTCCGAGTTGAGTTCGTTCCATGTTTAATTTCATGTGTTTTTTTTTTCTTAGTGTTTTATTGTATCGTGGGGCCCCTGTGTTTTGTATGTGTAGGTGTTGAAGTCAAAGACTTACTTTCCAAAATGCAATATAGCCATTTGGAATACTGGTGCCAAATGTCTCGAGTTTTAAGACTCCAGAGATTAACTGCCAGTAGAAAAGCTGGCTCTCAAGCAAAATTCTTCCCAAAAAGTGAGGAAAAATGGCGTTATGGCCTTTGGAAGGAAAAGTCTTTGAATTGATGTTGAAATTAAGTTGAGAATGGATGTAGACTAACAAACACCGTTTTCTTTTTCTCTTTGCAGTTTTTTTTCTTCCCTTTCTCTTGTTGCAGGTACTGACGACGGCCGGGACGGGATGTTCTCTACTGAGGGTGCTGTTGGCGGTTTCCGAGTTGAGTTCGTTCCATGTTTAATTTCATGTGTTTTTTTTTCTTAGTGTTTTATTGTATCGTGGGGCCCCTGTGTTTTGTATGTGTAGGTGTTGAAGTCAAAGACTTACTTTCCAAAATGCAATATAGCCATTTGGAATACTGGTGCCAAATGTCTCGAGTTTTAAGACTCCAGAGATTAACTGCCAGTAGAAAAGCTGGCTCTCAAGCAAAATTCTTCCCAAAAAGTGAGGAAAAATGGCGTTATGGCCTTTGGAAGGAAAAGTCTTTGAATTGATGTTGAAATTAAGTTGAGAATGGATGTAGACTAACAAACACCGTTTTCTTTTTCTCTTTGCAGTTTTTTTCTTCCCTTTCTCTTGTTGCAGGTACTGACGACGGCCGGGACGGGATGTTCTCTACTGAGGGTGCTGTTGGCGGTTTCCGAGTTGAGTTCGTTCCATGTTTAATTTCATGTGTTTTTTTTTCTTAGTGTTTTATTGTATCGTGGGGCCCCTGTGTTTTGTATGTGTAGGTGTTGAAGTCAAAGACTTACTTTCCAAAATGCATATAGCCATTTGGAATACTGGTGCCAAATGTCTCGAGTTTTAAGACTCCAGAGATTAACTGCCAGTAGAAAAGCTGGCTCTCAAGCAAAATTCTTCCCAAAAAGTGAGGAAAAATGGCGTTATGGCCTTTGGAAGGAAAAGTCTTTGAATTGATGTTGAAATTAAGTTGAGAATGGATGTAGACTAACAAACACCGTTTTCTTTTTCTCTTTGCAGTTTTTTTTCTTCCCTTTCTCTTGTTGCAGGTACTGACGACGGCCGGGACGGGATGTTCTCTACTGAGGGTGCTGTTGGCGGTTTCCGAGTTGAGTTCGTTCCATGTTTAATTTCATGTGTTTTTTTTTTCTTAGTGTTTTATTGTATCGTGGGGCCCCTGTGTTTTGTATGTGTAGGTGTTGAAGTCAAAGACTTACTTTCCAAAATGCAATATAGCCATTTGGAATACTGGTGCCAAATGTCTCGAGTTTTAAGACTCCAGAGATTAACTGCCAGTAGAAAAGCTGGCTCTCAAGCAAAATTCTTCCCAAAAAGTGAGGAAAAATGGCGTTATGGCCTTTGGAAGGAAAAGTCTTTGAATTGATGTTGAAATTAAGTTGAGAATGGATGTAGACTCACAAACACCGTTTTCTTTTTCTCTTTGCAGTTTTTTTTCTTCCCTTTCTCTTGTTGCAGGTACTGACGACGGCCGGGACGGGATGTTCTCTACTGAGGGTGCTGTTGGCGGTTTCCGAGTTGAGTTCGTTCCATGTTTAATTTCATGTGTTTTTTTTTTCTTAGTGTTTTATTGTATCGTGGGGCCCCTGTGTTTTGTATGTGTAGGTGTTGAAGTCAAAGACTTACTTTCCAAAATGCAATATAGCCATTTGGAATACTGGTGCCAAATGTCTCGAGTTTTAAGACTCCAGAGATTAACTGCCAGTAGAAAAGCTGGCTCTCAAGCAAAATTCTTCCCAAAAAGTGAGGAAAAATGGCGTTATGGCCTTTGGAAGGAAAAGTCTTTGAATTGATGTTGAAATTAAGTTGAGAATGGATGTAGACTAACAAACACCGTTTTCTTTTTCTCTTTGCAGTTTTTTTTCTTCCCTTTCTCTTGTTGCAGGTACTGACGACGGCCGGGACGGGATGTTCTCTACTGAGGGTGCTGTTGGCGGTTTCCGAGTTGAGTTCGTTCCATGTTTAATTTCATGTGTTTTTTTTTCTTAGTGTTTTATTGTATCGTGGGGCCCCTGTGTTTTGTATGTGTAGGTGTTGAAGTCAAAGACTTACTTTCCAAAATGCAATATAGCCATTTGGAATACTGGTGCCAAATGTCTCGAGTTTTAAGACTCCAGAGATTAACTGCCAGTAGAAAAGCTGGCTCTCAAGCAAAATTCTTCCCAAAAAGTGAGGAAAAATGGCGTTATGGCCTTTGGAAGGAAAAGTCTTTGAATTGATGTTGAAATTAAGTTGAGAATGGATGTAGACTAACAAACACCGTTTTCTTTTTCTCTTTGCAGTTTTTTTTCTTCCCTTTCTCTTGTTGCAGGTACTGACGACGGCCGGGACGGGATGTTCTCTACTGAGGGTGCTGTTGGCGGTTTCCGAGTTGAGTTCGTTCCATGTTTAATTTCATGTGTTTTTTTTTTCTTAGTGTTTTATTGTATCGTGGGGCCCCTGTGTTTTGTATGTGTAGGTGTTGAAGTCAAAGACTTACTTTCCAAAATGCAATATAGCCATTTGGAATACTGGTGCCAAATGTCTCGAGTTTTAAGACTCCAGAGATTAACTGCCAGTAGAAAAGCTGGCTCTCAAGCAAAATTCTTCCCAAAAAGTGAGGAAAAATGGCGTTATGGCCTTTGGAAGGAAAAGTCTTTGAATTGATGTTGAAATTAAGTTGAGAATGGATGTAGACTAACAAACACCGTTTTCTTTTTCTCTTTGCAGTTTTTTTTCTTCCCTTTCTCTTGTTGCAGGTACTGACGACGGCCGGGACGGGATGTTCTCTACTGAGGGTGCTGTTGGCGGTTTCCGAGTTGAGTTCGTTCCATGTTTAATTTCATGTGTTTTTTTTTTCTTAGTGTTTTATTGTATCGTGGGGCCCCTGTGTTTTGTATGTGTAGGTGTTGAAGTCAAAGACTTACTTTCCAAAATGCAATATAGCCATTTGGAATACTGGTGCCAAATGTCTCGAGTTTTAAGACTCCAGAGATTAACTGCCAGTAGAAAAGCTGGCTCTCAAGCAAAATTCTTCCCAAAAAGTGAGGAAAAATGGCGTTATGGCCTTTGGAAGGAAAAGTCTTTGAATTGATGTTGAAATTAAGTTGAGAATGGATGTAGACTAACAAACACCGTTTTCTTTTTCTCTTTGCAGTTTTTTTCTTCCCTTTCTCTTGTTGCAGGTACTGACGACGGCCGGGACGGGATGTTCTCTACTGAGGGTGCTGTTGGCGGTTTCCGAGTTGAGTTCGTTCCATGTTTAATTTCATGTGTTTTTTTTCTTAGTGTTTTATTGTATCGTGGGGCCCCTGTGTTTTGTATGTGTAGGTGTTGAAGTCAAAGACTTACTTTCCAAAATGCAATATAGCCATTTGGAATACTGGTGCCAAATGTCTCGAGTTTTAAGACTCCAGAGATTAACTGCCAGTAGAAAAGCTGGCTCTCAAGCAAAATTCTTCCCAAAAAGTGAGGGAAAATGGCGTTATGGCCTTTGGAAGGAAAAGTCTTTGAATTGATGTTGAAATTAAGTTGAGAATGGATGTAGACTAACAAACACCGTTTTCTTTTTCTCTTTGCAGTTTTTTTTCTTCCCTTTCTCTTGTTGCAGGTACTGACGACGGCCGGGACGGGATGTTCTCTACTGAGGGTGCTGTTGGCGGTTTCCGAGTTGAGTTCGTTCCATGTTTAATTTCATGTGTTTTTTTTTTCTTAGTGTTTTATTGTATCGTGGGGCCCCTGTGTTTTGTATGTGTAGGTGTTGAAGTCAAAGACTTACTTTCCAAAATGCAATATAGCCATTTGGAATACTGGTGCCAAATGTCTCGAGTTTTAAGACTCCAGAGATTAACTGCCAGTAGAAAAGCTGGCTCTCAAGCAAAATTCTTCCCAAAAAGTGAGGAAAAATGGCGTTATGGCCTTTGGAAGGAAAAGTCTTTGAATTGATGTTGAAATTAAGTTGAGAATGGATGTAGACTCACAAACACCGTTTTCTTTTTCTCTTTGCAGTTTTTTTTCTTCCCTTTCTCTTGTTGCAGGTACTGACGACGGCCGGGACGGGATGTTCTCTACTGAGGGTGCTGTTGGCGGTTTCCGAGTTGAGTTCGTTCCATGTTTAATTTCATGTGTTTTTTTTTTTCTTAGTGTTTTATTGTATCGTGGGGCCCCTGTGTTTTGTATGTGTAGGTGTTGAAGTCAAAGACTTACTTTCCAAAATGCAATATAGCCATTTGGAATACTGGTGCCAAATGTCTCGAGTTTTAAGACTCCAGAGATTAACTGCCAGTAGAAAAGCTGGCTCTCAAGCAAAATTCTTCCCAAAAAGTGAGGAAAAATGGCGTTATGGCCTTTGGAAGGAAAAGTCTTTGAATTGATGTTGAAATTAAGTTGAGAATGGATGTAGACTCACAAACACCGTTTTCTTTTTCTCTTTGCAGTTTTTTTTCTTCCCTTTCTCTTGTTGCAGGTACTGACGACGGCCGGGACGGGATGTTCTCTACTGAGGGTGCTGTTGGCGGTTTCCGAGTTGAGTTCGTTCCATGTTTAATTTCATGTGTTTTTTTTTCTTAGTGTTTTATTGTATCGTGGGGCCCCTGTGTTTTGTATGTGTAGGTGTTGAAGTCAAAGACTTACTTTCCAAAATGCAATATAGCCATTTGGAATACTGGTGCCAAATGTCTCGAGTTTTAAGACTCCAGAGATTAACTGCCAGTAGAAAAGCTGGCTCTCAAGCAAAATTCTTCCCAAAAAGTGAGGAAAAATGGCGTTATGGCCTTTGGAAGGAAAAGTCTTTGAATTGATGTTGAAATTAAGTTGAGAATGGATGTAGACTCACAAACACCGTTTTCTTTTTCTCTTTGCAGTTTTTTTTCTTCCCTTTCTCTTGTTGCAGGTACTGACGACGGCCGGGACGGGATGTTCTCTACTGAGGGTGCTGTTGGCGGTTTCCGAGTTGAGTTCGTTCCATGTTTAATTTCATGTGTTTTTTTTTCTTAGTGTTTTATTGTATCGTGGGGCCCCTGTGTTTTGTATGTGTAGGTGTTGAAGTCAAAGACTTACTTTCCAAAATGCAATATAGCCATTTGGAATACTGGTGCCAAATGTCTCGAGTTTTAAGACTCCAGAGATTAACTGCCAGTAGAAAAGCTGGCTCTCAAGCAAAATTCTTCCCAAAAAGTGAGGAAAAATGGCGTTATGGCCTTTGGAAGGAAAAGTCTTTGAATTGATGTTGAAATTAAGTTGAGAATGGATGTAGACTAACAAACACCGTTTTCTTTTTCTCTTTGCAGTTTTTTTTCTTCCCTTTCTCTTGTTGCAGGTACTGACGACGGCCGGGACGGGATGTTCTCTACTGAGGGTGCTGTTGGCGGTTTCCGAGTTGAGTTCGTTCCATGTTTAATTTCATGTGTTTTTTTTTCTTAGTGTTTTATTGTATCGTGGGGCCCCTGTGTTTTGTATGTGTAGGTGTTGAAGTCAAAGACTTACTTTCCAAAATGCAATATAGCCATTTGGAATACTGGTGCCAAATGTCTCGAGTTTTAAGACTCCAGAGATTAACTGCCAGTAGAAAAGCTGGCTCTCAAGCAAAATTCTTCCCAAAAAGTGAGGAAAAATGGCGTTATGGCCTTTGGAAGGAAAAGTCTTTGAATTGATGTTGAAATTAAGTTGAGAATGGATGTAGACTCACAAACACCGTTTTCTTTTTCTCTTTGCAGTTTTTTTTCTTCCCTTTCTCTTGTTGCAGGTACTGACGACGGCCGGGACGGGATGTTCTCTACTGAGGGTGCTGTTGGCGGTTTCCGAGTTGAGTTCGTTCCATGTTTAATTTCATGTGTTTTTTTTTTCTTAGTGTTTTATTGTATCGTGGGGCCCCTGTGTTTTGTATGTGTAGGTGTTGAAGTCAAAGACTTACTTTCCAAAATGCAATATAGCCATTTGGAATACTGGTGCCAAATGTCTCGAGTTTTAAGACTCCAGAGATTAACTGCCAGTAGAAAAGCTGGCTCTCAAGCAAAATTCTTCCCAAAAAGTGAGGAAAAATGGCGTTATGGCCTTTGGAAGGAAAAGTCTTTGAATTGATGTTGAAATTAAGTTGAGAATGGATGTAGACTCACAAACACCGTTTTCTTTTTCTCTTTGCAGTTTTTTTTCTTCCCTTTCTCTTGTTGCAGGTACTGACGACGGCCGGGACGGGATGTTCTCTACTGAGGGTGCTGTTGGCGGTTTCCGAGTTGAGTTCGTTCCATGTTTAATTTCATGTGTTTTTTTTTTCTTAGTGTTTTATTGTATCGTGGGGCCCCTGTGTTTTGTATGTGTAGGTGTTGAAGTCAAAGACTTACTTTCCAAAATGCAATATAGCCATTTGGAATACTGGTGCCAAATGTCTCGAGTTTTAAGACTCCAGAGATTAACTGCCAGTAGAAAAGCTGGCTCTCAAGCAAAATTCTTCCCAAAAAGTGAGGAAAAATGGCGTTATGGCCTTTGGAAGGAAAAGTCTTTGAATTGATGTTGAAATTAAGTTGAGAATGATGTAGACTCACAAACACCGTTTTCTTTTTCTCTTTGCAGTTTTTTTCTTCCCTTTCTCTTGTTGCAGGTACTGACGACGGCCGGGACGGGATGTTCTCTACTGAGGGTGCTGTTGGCGGTTTCCGAGTTGAGTTCGTTCCATGTTTAATTTCATGTGTTTTTTTTTCTTAGTGTTTTATTGTATCGTGGGGCCCCTGTGTTTTGTATGTGTAGGTGTTGAAGTCAAAGACTTACTTTCCAAAATGCAATATAGCCATTTGGAATACTGGTGCCAAATGTCTCGAGTTTTAAGACTCCAGAGATTAACTGCCAGTAGAAAAGCTGGCTCTCAAGCAAAATTCTTCCCAAAAAGTGAGGAAAATGGCGTTATGGCCTTTGGAAGGAAAAGTCTTTGAATTGATGTTGAAATTAAGTTGAGAATGGATGTAGACTCACAAACACCGTTTTTTTTTTCTCTTTGCATTTTTTTTTCTTCCCTTTCTCTTGTTGCAGGTACTGACGACGGCCGGGACGGGATGTTCTCTACTGAGGGTGCTGTTGGCGGTTTCCGAGTTGAGTTCGTTCCATGTTTAATTTCATGTGTTTTTTTTTCTTAGTGTTTTATTGTATCGTGGGGCCCCTGTGTTTTGTATGTGTAGGTGTTGAAGTCAAAGACTTACTTTCCAAAATGCAATATAGCCATTTGGAATACTGGTGCCAAATGTCTCGAGTTTTAAGACTCCAGAGATTAACTGCCAGTAGAAAAGCTGGCTCTCAAGCAAAATTCTTCCCAAAAAGTGAGGAAAAATGGCGTTATGGCCTTTGGAAGGAAAAGTCTTTGAATTGATGTTGAAATTAAGTTGAGAATGGATGTAGACTCACAAACACCGTTTTCTTTTTCTCTTTGCAGTTTTTTTTCTTCCCTTTCTCTTGTTGCAGGTACTGACGACGGCCGGGACGGGATGTTCTCTACTGAGGGTGCTGTTGGCGGTTTCCGAGTTGAGTTCGTTCCATGTTTAATTTCATGTTTTTTTTTTTCTTAGTGTTTTATTGTATCGTGGGGCCCCTGTGTTTTGTATGTGTAGGTGTTGAAGTCAAAGACTTACTTTCCAAAATGCAATATAGCCATTTGGAATACTGGTGCCAAATGTCTCGAGTTTTAAGACTCCAGAGATTAACTGCCAGTAGAAAAGCTGGCTCTCAAGCAAAATTCTTCCCAAAAAGTGAGGAAAAATGGCGTTATGGCCTTTGGAAGGAAAAGTCTTTGAATTGATGTTGAAATTAAGTTGAGAATGGATGTAGACTAACAAACACCGTTTTCTTTTTCTCTTTGCAGTTTTTTTTCTTCCCTTTCTCTTGTTGCAGGTACTGACGACGGCCGGGACGGGATGTTCTCTACTGAGGGTGCTGTTGGCGGTTTCCGAGTTGAGTTCGTTCCATGTTTAATTTCATGTGTTTTTTTTTCTTAGTGTTTTATTGTATCGTGGGGCCCCTGTGTTTTGTATGTGTAGGTGTTGAAGTCAAAGACTTACTTTCCAAAATGCAATATAGCCATTTGGAATACTGGTGCCAAATGTCTCGAGTTTTAAGACTCCAGAGATTAACTGCCAGTAGAAAAGCTGGCTCTCAAGCAAAATTCTTCCCAAAAAGTGAGGAAAAATGGCGTTATGGCCTTTGGAAGGAAAAGTCTTTGAATTGATGTTGAAATTAAGTTGAGAATGCATGTAGACTAACAAACACCGTTTTCTTTTTCTCTTTGCAGTTTTCTTTCTTCCCTTTCTCTTGTTGCAGGTACTGACGACGGCCGGGACGGGATGTTCTCTACTGAGGGTGCTGTTGGCGGTTTCCGAGTTGAGTTCGTTCCATGTTTAATTTCATGTGTTTTTTTTTTCTTGGTGTTTTATTGTATCGTGGGGCCCCTGTGTTTTGTATGTGTAGGTGTTGAAGTCAAAGACTTACTTTCCAAAATGCTATATAACCATTTGGAACACTGGTGCCAAATGTCTCGAGTTTTAAGACTCCAGAGATTAACTGCCAGCAGAAAAGCTGGCTCTCCAGCAAAAAGTGAGGAAAAATGGCGTTATGGCCTTTGGAAGGAAAAGTCTTTGAATTGATGTTGAGATTAAGTTGAGACTGCATGTAGACTAACAAACACCCTTTTCTTTTTCTCTTTGCAGTTTCTCTTTCTTCCCTTTCTCTTGTTGCAGGTACTGACGATGGCCGGGACGGGATGTTCTCTACTGAGGGTGCTGTTGGCGGTTTCCGAGTTGTTCGTTCCATGTTTAATTTCATGTGTTTTTTTTTTTCTTGGTGTTTTATTGTATCGTGGGGCCCCTGTGTTTTGTATGTGTAGGTGTTGAAGTCAAAGACTTACTTTCCAAAATGCTATATAACCATTTGGAACACTGGTGCCAAATGTCTCGAGTTTTAAGACTCCAGAGAGTAACTGCCAGTAGAAAAGCTGGCTCTCCAGCAAAAACTTCCCAAAAAGTGACGAAAAATGGCGTTATGGCCTTTGGAAGGAAAAGTCTTTGAATTGATGTTGAAATTAAGTTGAGACTGCATGTAGACTAACAAACACCCTTTTCTTTTTCTCTTTGCAGTTTTTCTTTCTTCCCTTTCTCTTGTTGCAGGTACTGACGACGGCCGGGACGGGATGTTCTCTACTGAGGGTGCTGTTGGCGGTTTCCGAGTTGAGTTCGTTCCATGTTTAATTTCATGTGTTTTTTTTTTTTAGTGTTTTATTGTATCGTGGGGCCCCTGTGTTTTGTATGTGTAGGTGTTGAAGTCAAAGACTTACTTTCCAAAATGCTATATAACCATTTGGAACACTGGTGCCAAATGTCTCGAGTTTTAAGACTCCAGAGAGTAACTGCCAGCAGAAAAGCTGGCTCTCAAGCAAAATTCTTCCCAAAAAGTGAGGAAAAATGGCGTTATGGCCTTTGGAAGGAAAAGTCTTTGAATTGATGTTGAAATTAAGTTGAGACTGCATGTAGACTAACAAACACCTTTTCTTTTTCTCTTTGCAGTTTTTCTTCTTCCCTTTCTCTTGTTGCAGGTACTGACGACGGCCGGGACGGGATGTTCTCTACTGAGGGTGCTGTTGGCGGTTTCCGAGTTGAGTTCGTTCCATGTTTAATTTCATGTGTTTTTTTTTTCTTAGTGTTTTATTGTATCGTGGGGCCCCTGTGTTTTGTATGTGTAGGTGTTGAAGTCAAAGACTTACTTTCCAAAATGCTATATAACCATTTGGAATACTGGTGCCAAATGTCTCGAGTTTTAAGACTCCAGAGAGTAACTGCCAGCAGAAAAGCTGGCTCTCCAGCAAAATTCTTCCCAAAAAGTGAGGAAAAATGGCGTTATGGCCTTTGGAAGGAAAAGTCTTTGAATTGATGTTGAAATTAAGTTGAGACTGCATGTAGACTAACAAACACCTTTTCTTTTTCTCTTTGCAGTTTTTCTTTCTTCCCTTTCTCTTGTTGCAGGTACTGACGACGGCCGGGACGGGATGTTCTCTACTGAGGGTGCTGTTGGCGGTTTCCGAGTTGAGTTCGTTCCATGTTTAATTTCATGTGTTTTTTTTTTCTTGTGTTTTATTGTATCGTGGGGCCCCTGTGTTTTGTATGTGTAGGTGTTGAAGTCAAAGACTTACTTTCCAAAATGCTATATAACTATTTGGAACACTGGTGCCAAATGTCTCGAGTTTTAAGACTCCAGAGAGTAACTGCCAGCAGAAAAGCTGGCTCTCCAGCAAAATTCTTCCCAAAAAGTGAGGAAAAATGGCGTTATGGCCTTTGGAAGGAAAAGTCTTTGAATTGATGTTGAAATTAAGTTGAGACTGCATGTAGACTAACAAACACCTTTTCTTTTTCTCTTTGCAGTTTTTTTTCTTCCCTTTCTCTTGTTGCAGGTACTGACGATGGCCGGGACGGGATGTTCTCTACTGAGGGTGCTGTTGGCGGTTTCCGAGTTGTTCGTTCCATGTTTAATTTCATGTGTTTTTTTTTCTTTGTGTTTTATTGTATCGTGGGGCCCCTGTGTTTTGTATGTGTAGGTGTTGAAGTCAAAGACTTACTTTCCAAAATGCTATATAACCATTTGGAACACTGGTGCCAAATGTCTCGAGTTTTAAGACTCCAGAGAGTAACTGCCAGCAGAAAAGCTGGCTCTCCAGCAAAATTCTTCCCAAAAAGTGAGGAAAAATGGCGTTATGGCCTTTGGAAGGAAAAGTCTTTGAATTGATGTTGAGATTAAGTTGAGACTGCATGTAGACTAACAAACACCCTTTTCTTTTTCTCTTTGCAGTTTGTCTTTCTTCCCTTTCTCTTGTTGCAGGTACTGACGACGGCCGGGACGGGATGTTCTCTACTGAGGGTGCTGTTGGCGGTTTCCGAGTTGAGTTCGTTCCATGTTTAATTTCATGTGTTTTTTTTTCTTGGTGTTTTATTGTATCGTGGGGCCCCTGTGTTTTGTATGTGTAGGTGTTGAAGTCAAAGACTTACTTTCCAAAATGCTATATAACCATTTGGAACACTGGTGCCAAATGTCTCGAGTTTTAAGACTCCAGAGAGTAACTGCCAGCAGAAAAGCTGGCTCTCCAGCAAAATTCTTCCCAAAAAGTGAGGAAAAATTGCGTTATGGCCTTTGGAAGGAAAAGTCTTTGAATTGATGTTGAAATTAAGTTGAGACTGCATGTAGACTAACAAACACCCTTTTCTTTTTCTCTTTGCAGTTTTTCTTTCTTCCCTTTCTCTTGTTGCAGGTACTGACGACGGCCGGGACGGGATGTTCTCTACTGAGGGTGCTGTTGGCGGTTTCCGAGTAGTGAGTTCGTTCCATGTTTAATTTCATGTGTTTTTTTTTTCTTGGTGTTTTATTGTATCGTGGGGCCCCTGTGTTTTGTATGTGTAGGTGTTGAAGTCAAAGACTTACTTTCCAAAATGCTATATAACCATTTGGAACACTGGTGCCAAATGTCTCGAGTTTTAAGACTCCAGAGAGTAACTGCCAGCAGAAAAGCTGGCTCTCCAGCAAAATTCTTCCCAAAAAGTGAGGAAAAATGGCGTTATGGCCTTTGGAAGGAAAAGTCTTTGAATTGATGTTGAAATTAAGTTGAGACTGCATGTAGACTAACAAACACCCTTTTCTTTTTCTCTTTGCAGTTTTTCTTTCTTCCTTTCTCTTGTTGCAGGTACTGACGACGGCCGGGACGGGATGTTCTCTACTGAGGGTGCTGTTGGCGGTTTCCGAGAGTGAGTTCGTTCCATGTTTAATTTCATGTGTTTTTTTTTCTTGGTGTTTTATTGTATCGTGGGGCCCCTGTGTTTTGTATGTGTAGGTGTTGAAGTCAAAGACTTACTTTCCAAAATGCTATATAACCATTTGGAACACTGGTGCCAAATGTCTCGAGTTTTAAGACTCCAGAGAGTAACTGCCAGCAGAAAAGCTGGCTCTCCAGCAAAATTCTTCCCAAAAAGTGAGGAAAAATGGCATATGGCCTTTGGAAGGAAAAGTCTTTGAATTGATGTTGAAATTAAGTTGAGACTGCATGTAGACTAACAAACACCCTTTTCTTTTTCTCTTTGCAGTTTTTCTTTCTTCCTTTCTCTTGTTGCAGGTACTGACGACGGCCGGGACGGGATGTTCTCTACTGAGGGTGCTGTTGGCGGTTTCCGAGTAGTGAGTTCGTTCCATGTTTAATTTCATGTGTTTTTTTTTTCTTGGTGTTTTATTGTATCGTGGGGCCCCTGTGTTTTGTATGTGTAGGTGTTGAAGTCAAAGACTTACTTTCCAAAATGCTATATAACCATTTGGAACACTGGTGCCAAATGTCTCGAGTTTTAAGACTCCAGAGAGTAACTGCCAGCAGAAAAGCTGGCTCTCCAGCAAAATTCTTCCCAAAAAGTGAGGAAAAATGGCATTATGGCCTTTGGAAGGAAAAGTCTTTGAATTCATGTTGAAATTATTTTGAGGCTGCATGTAGACTAACAAACACCGTTTTCTTTTTCTCTTTGCAGTTTTCTTTCTTTCCTTTCTCTTGTCTGTCGTGTACTTGCGGGTAATGACGACATCCTGGACTGGATGTTCTCTGAAGGCGCTGTTGTCGGTTTCTGAGTGAGTTCGCTCCATTTTTATTTCATGTGTTTTTCTTAGTGCTTTATATTGTATACATTGTAGGGCCCCTGTGTTTTGTAGGTGTAGGTGTTGAAGTCAAAGACTTGCTTTCCAAAATGCAACATAGCCATTTGGAATACTGGTGCCAAATGTCTAGAGTTTTAAGACTCCAGAGAGTGAAACCCAGCAGAAAAGCTGGCTCTCAAGCAAAATTCTTTGGTGTGATCCATGGACAGAAATTTCAAACGGTGGTTGTATTTTTAATTCCGTAACTTGAAAGGTACCTAGTTGATTTGAATAATTTTTAAACTAAAAGAAAGCTTATGATATTACTTATCCTAGATTTTGACAGTTCAACATGCAGAACTTCAATAAAACAATAGTCCTGATATTTGGGTTTCGTGTTTTTGACTCGCCCAGTATTTCGTTTCTGTACTTGCTGTGCCGTAAGGCCTGCTGTTATGGTTATTCACATTAATCTAGACAATCATGACAATGTGAATATCCTAAGATGTAATATTGTACTTGATCCTCTGACATGTCTGATGACCATTTAAAATGTAGAGTAGTTCATGTTCGATGACAGCCTGTATATATATTTTCTGTTCCTGATAGACTGTGTTTGGGGCCATTCAATGAGGAAGAATCAGGGCACTGTCGTATAGAACTCCTTCATAGCTCCTACAGGGAATTATTAAGGTAACAGCAGCTTCTCTGTTACGTGTGCATGTAACATGTTTAGTATATCAAATATTTCTACACGCTCACTTAAAGAATGCATAATGGATTGAAATCTTATTTGTAAAATTACTTTTTTTTTCATTCTCTTAGAGAAATCGAATCTAAAATTGGTGATCTAAGGGTAGTTTGCTTCTATACAGTATGCAAGATTGTGCTAATGGCACCATTTTACTATCATGCATTAAGTTTCATCTGTTTAATACAATTAAAGGCTGGATTGTGTGCAAGTGTTCTTAAGTGTTTTATTTCTGACTTGGATACAAACTACTAACAGCCCGCATTTCAGGTCTTATTATATTGTGGCTCATGTTTAGAAATGATTTGCTTTAATTGACTACAAAAACACATTTTGTATCTACTTCTCTGTCTACATTTATACAGGTTTCTATGGAAGAACACTAGCTACGCTAGGCATGTTGTATCAGCCTTTGGTAAACTGTACTGGAAGTTAATTAATGATTTTCATAAACATACATCCCACATGTTCTTTCATTTGACAGCCCTTTGAGTAACCACATATTTGTTTTCCTGTTTTTGTTGTTAAAAATAACATCACATGTATAATGATAACTTGTGTTTTATGTATATGCTTGAAATTTGCTTCAAGAACTACTGCGATTTATTTTCTAAACATATTTAATCCTCTTTAAGCAATAATACTTTTTACATGTTTTCCTAAAGTATGACTTTGTATTGTATTCCTTGATTTTGTTATGCTCTAAATTATCTCATTTGGCAGGCTCCATAAACATTATTATAACTGTGTCCATGAACATAAACGACCACTAAAATGATGCATACATTGGAGACGTAATCTTATAAATCCCACATTTTATGTATACAAATACCCAGGCCAATACTGCTGGCACTTTCAATGAATTCAGGTTCAAGGGTATACATCAAATACAATACTAAACTGACCTTTTCATTTTAAATTTGTAAAATATTTTTGGGAAAGATACCACAATAAAGCCAATGTGTTTATGAAATGCTTGTTTTTTCTTGTCAAAGGATATATGTTGATAAAAAAAATTCAAATTCAAATTTTAAAAGAATTTATCATCCAGTGTTGAAATCTTTTTACAGAAGATGAATAAACTAGCATTCATGTGTACATCACCTCAAATACATGTGACTCAAATGTTTCTTCTTTATTAATGTATGGTGTTAAAGGAGGAAATCAACACATGCGTCTGTATGATCCATGGTTAACCGTTGATTGCAACCAGTGGTATTATCCATGGTATACCATTCACTTGAACCGATGGTATGATCTATTGTATACCATGTAGCGTGTCACCATTGGTGTTATCAACTAGTGGTATACCATTGGAACCATTGGTGGTATCAGTGCAATACTATTGATTTGAATTTTATCTATAATTATGCATACCATTGAGTGGAACCAGTGGTTAAATCAATGGTATACCATTCAGTGAATCAAATGGTGTTATCAGCAGTTCAAATGGTAAACTCACTGGTATTCCAATGGTAGCGTTCCAAAACACCATTGAAATGGTAATCAATGGTAAATCAATGGTAAAAATCTAT
Organism: Patiria miniata; assembly: GCF_015706575.1. Classification (NCBI taxonomy): domain Eukaryota; kingdom Metazoa; phylum Echinodermata; class Asteroidea; order Valvatida; family Asterinidae; genus Patiria; species Patiria miniata. Next base: position 1,860,129 of record NW_024037052.1, read on the forward strand.
GGTTAGTTCAATAGTAGTTACCATTGGTAAACGATTGTCTTAATCAATGGTAAAGTGAATGGTAATTTCAATGGTTAACCATATGGTGATAACTTAAATAATTTGATCGCACCATCAATAGCGGATCCCATCACCGAAATTGGTGCAGTTTTGGTGTAAGGATTTAGTACATGCTGCTAAAATGTTGCCCGTGCAGCAAATCTGCAACCCCATGTAAAGTTCTCTGGTTCAAATTTTACAAGGTGCACCGAAACTACACCATGTACAACTTGAGGTGTCAATTTGGTGCAGACAAGCTTTTAGAAAACACCTGCACTAAAATTAAACCATAATGTGCACCAAATCTGCACTCCTGTTGGGTGAGGGTTTAGACTGATATCCGTATAAACTTTTGTATCTGTAACATGGATTTCAAGGTTATGCTACTGTATGTGTGCATCGGGCCGCGGATAGCTTTAGGGCTTAAAAAGTGAACGTGTGTTGACCGGAGTAGGTTGCGCCGGCCCTTGAGTCCTTGTAATTTGACACCCACAATTTAACCATAATATTATCAGTTGAATTATAAATGTCATTAACATAAATAAGAAACAATAACGGTCCTAGAACTGAACCACCACAAATTGTTTTATGTTGCGATGTTAAGGAATCAAATACGACATACTGCTTTCTGTCTTTCAAATAACTCCTAAACCAGTTCAAGGCAAGGCCTTGGAAAGGTCCAAGAAAATTCCCATTGAAAATTCTTTATTTTCAATTTAGCTTCAGTGATTGTGTTGATAACACTTGTAAAAGCCAGCTCAGTTGAGCGTTTAGCTCTGAAACCATACTGTGAATCTGTTATACTGTATTTCTTTTTACAATAAATTCCATCAGTCGTTTGTAGACAATTTTGTTTAAAAACTTTAGACAACACAGATAATATTGATATTGGTATATATAGTTACAAATACTATATTTACTACCATTAATATATATATATACTATCTTTGGTATTTTCATACTGTCACGCATGCCTTACTTCTTTGATAACAAATGAGCTTAATCCGTCATGGCCTGGAGCTTTCCCATCGGGAAGTTTCGAAATGACGGTTGCCACCTCCGCTTCAGTGACTAGGCAAACGCGAATCTCTTGTTCTCGCGAAACAGAATCTGGGGGTGATGAGGTGTTATAATAGCATCTATAGACCTTTCTGCGCTTGGTTGGCAAACTGCATTTTTGCCAACCACGGCCTGCAAAACTATGGAAGGTCCTACACTGCAAAAATGAAAAAGAGTTATTACAGATCACCAAAATATAATTTTTTACTATGTGTTGGTGGCGTTATGAGGACTTTTTTGGGAAAATATGTTGCCAACCACGGCTTCAATTTATTCGCTTAAGGCAGCCCCTACAAAATGGCGCCAAAGTTTACAAACAAAAGAAAGGCCTATAGGCCTAGACTTGAGGACAGGTCATTAGGCAGTCGTGTTTTGTCCGCCGGGCCCCCCATATTTACTAGCACGGGGCCTGCTGTGTATCGTGTTGACATTAATTCCCAGTCTCGACATGTCTAACGACTAATATGAATTCGGATGGTTACTCACTTATGCACCCAGCGAAATGATTAAAATATTCAATTATAACGGAAGAAGACATTCTAAATTTCATGTCGGTGAAAAAAAAAAATGTCGTCAATGATGCCGAAAAGTCAATATGATAAAGCTGACCTTAAAGTCGGGAAGAAATCGTTCGAAAACGTCCCCAAATCTATGTATTTATCTCAGTATCTGGGAATCTCCTCAAGTTCTTATTTCACGAGTAGTTGAACAATTATCATCTTAGCATATTCCGAATTTCAGCTTGATTTGTTGAACTACCTTGAACTATCTCCAAGCAAAATTTTGTCGAGGGTTTTTTTCCGACCAAACTCACGTGCTTGTTTTTTCTAGGTTAGCTTGCATGCTTGGCCGATTTTGAGGCAACGATGACGAAGCGATTATTAGCATATTCATTAGCGTCACTCGGCGTGACTTCGTGTGGGTCTCGGTATCGACCAATGGAAGCTGGCAAAAGGGTGATATTTATTAATAATTAACTTGTGAAGGAGGCTATTCTGCAAATTTTTACTGTATACCATAATTGACAGGAACCTGATTAATATTCGTGAGGTTTGAAAAATTGATAGATGTTGCAAACACCAGTTTTACAACTTTTAAAAAAGCACGTAACCAGGCCTATTTTTCCAATTTCAACGAAAAGTAATAACATATCAAAGCGATATTTTAGCACATATATAGTTGGATCATTATAAGGGAAACAATCACTGAAAGTTGCATGATGATTCGGTCTCCCAACCTGAGAAATTAATTTTCAAAGATATCGCCCGTCAACGTAAACATGTACGTGTGCATGTTGTTTTATTCAAAATAAAGTGTTACGTAACCTTTACAAATTAGCCTTCGCAACCACACGGCGTTTGGGAAGCATGGGGAAGCATCCATTATTAGAGTGAGATATAGTTCGCATGCATGATTGAACAATGAGCGCTTCTTTTTTTTTCTCTCTCTCTCTGTTTTCGAACGATTTTCGTTAAAATATTGCACTCAGTGGTAAATAAAAAATGAAATGTAAAAATCTTGTTTTCCAAACGACCATTAGCTTTCGAAGCCTCGAGCAATCGATTCGCTATACGTGTTGCATGGTGAGGCATTCACCACGCAAGTCACGTGTACACGCTTGCGCACGTTCTCCGAGACGTGTAAATGTCATGTGTAATAAAAATATTCGTATCCTTCTGATTCTTAGCCAATCAGAGTGCTCTGTCCAATTTTGGTAGCACGTTCCATGGACTTGTGCAGTCATTGTTAAGCAAAGCTAATCCGATTACGTACGTATAGACGCTATAGCAGAGCAGTGAAATTCATTCATCACATAAAAATGGCCCTTTGAACGTTGTGTTTCTCCGGAAATATGCTCAGTATGATTGAAATGTTAAATTATAACGGAAGACAACATTCTAAACTTCAGGTCAGTGAAAAAATCGCCGTCATCGATGCCAAAACGTCAATACTGGTTACTGGTAAAGCTGACCTTCAAGTCTGTAAGAAATCGTTCAAAAACTTCCCCAAATCTATGTTTTTATATCCATTTCTATGCATTTTCTAAATTGTTATTTCACGAGTAGTTGAAAACTTTTATCACCAAAGTACATGTATATTCCAAATTTCAGCTTAATCTGTTGTTGCAAACGCTAGTGCTACACCTTGAACTATCTCTTAGGAAAATGTCGACGAGGATTTTCTGCCGACCCAGTTCACGTGCATTGTTCAGCAAAAGCGCCGTAGGCGCTACGGTTGACCGATTCCGGCCAAGTTACATAATAACGTATGGTAGATTAGCATATTCATTACCATCACTCGGCGTGTTTTGGCGTGGGTCTCGGTATTGACCAATGGAAGCCGGCAAAAAGGGTGATATTTATCAATTAATAATTCGTGAAGGAGGCTTTTCTCCAAATTTTCACTGCACACCAGAGGGTTGAAAAGATTGACAGATATTTCAAACGCCAGTGTTACAACTTTCAAAAATGCACGTAGCAGGTCTGTTAAGTTAGAATGCTCTTTTTTTGATAAATAAATTATTTGTTATATTTCATCGATAGAGGGCGCTGTTAAATTGGACCGTCATCTAGAACTTTGCAGTCACGCTTTTGCAGTCCCCATATTTCATGTTTTGTTAGCACGTCATCCCAAAGTCGTAAGTGAAATATACATAACTCATCATTTATAATCCCTTTATTTGGTTATTATGGACACGCTTTGGGTTCTGGGATAAGTTTAAGGTACTGAATTTGGGGAAAAACACACACAAGTATAAAATAGAGACAGTTTATAATGTACATGTATGTGCATTGTGGTTAATTACATGTGACAATAGGGTTATTGCGTGTAATGGTACAAAATGTACATGTAGACCCACAGACAAGGCTGGTGTCATCGATCCTGTTAATTGCCTGATATTATGTGATTAGTTATGATTGCTTAACTTCAATTATAAAAAAAATTGTTGTTGATTCATACTTACAATTTACAACTGTTTAAATTAAAATTTGTATTTGTTATGGACAGATTAAACCGTGTTCACCCGATTACACATACAAGCCGTTGAAGTCTGAAGTTGAGATTTGGTACCCGACACCCCGTCACAAGGCCTATTTTTCCAATTTCAACGAAAGTAATGAATGTATCACTACGATTTTAGCACATACTTGGATCATTAAGGGAAATAAATCCTGAAAGTTGCATGAAGATCCGGTCTTCCAAACTGGAGAAATTAGTTTTCACTCGCCAACGTGAAGATGTCTGTGTACATTTAGTTTTATTCAAAATAAAGTGTTATGTAACCCTTAGAAATCTCCCTTCGCAACCACAAGGCTGTGTGTACAAACGCGGGTGCAGATTATTCAAGTCGGTATTGGAATCGACGTACGCGCATATTGGGGCCGAGGATGAATCCCGTGTGTTATTATACCGCGCGCTACACGTAACCCCGGAACGGTATGCGGTAGTCAACCCCGGTGGTTTCGCTCGTACCCCCACCCTGCAAACAGGGCGCTGGGAAGGGCTGATGAGCTTCACAGAATCTTGTGAAGGGAGTGGGGATGGCATTCTGGGTAATTTATCATGACCTATGCATAAAGCATGTAGCTGCAGCTGTTTAAGACCGTATAGTTACCCAATGCGCGCAAGTGCTATCCGAAAACCTCATAGAAATTAACACATTCCATACCGGATGTGATTTCTTTTTCATTGCAGACCATGCACGTGGACAAAATTTGAGCAGTCGCATGATATGCAAGTTGACCCTTCGTGAATTCAAAACGGACCCGAGCGAGTGACGGGAATTGAAAATGTACATTACATTTGAAGATCTTTCTATACATTATTACGCTTTTCAACCCTAAAAGAATGTGATGACCCAGTCTTAACGGCCGTTTAAAACCTTGCAGGGTCGTGGCCGCGAAGACTTGCATGTCACAGGTAAGGCAAAATCTATCCAATCAGAGCGTAAATTAATCAGCCCTTCCCAGCGTCCTGTTTGAAGGGCGGGGGGGGGGGGGGGGGGGCTATACGAGCGGCCATCTTTATTTTTGCCCATTGAAATCAACGTAACCTAAGCGAGGCTGGAAGGAATCATTAAGAGCCTTTTGCACAAACAAACCCCGTATCATTCAGTACTGTTATTGGATACAGAGAACGTGACCCAAACTGAGCAGACTTCGATCTCACATTGGCAAGTCAAACAAGATAACATCTCATCTGATGACCTTGTGGATTTGTTCAGTCTTTTTTGAGGAGGGTAACCCACATAAGCAGCAATAGAACTGGGATACTGATCCACATGGGCGGAAATCCCGGGGGGGACAGGGGGGACACGTCCCCCCCATGAATTTGGTAAGGGGGGACACAATGTCGAATGTCCCCTCCATGTTTTCATGTGTAGGTATGGGTGGGTGACCAACCATGGCAGAGTCTTAGGGAAAAGCCTCTTTGATATGTCGCTAAGTTGTGGCTGAGAACCAATTTGGTTTTCTTGTCGGTTCGACCACGGCTCTTGTACGCCTAGCCTACCCACGTACATGTACTGTACGTGCATGTTGGTTCATGCGGTATACGTTATACACAATGTTGCCTGCGTACGTCATATAATTTGACTCCTATTTCGGCCCCACTCCGGCCCGCAATCGCTATGGTAGACTTGATGACAAGTCGTTAGACTATAGTGGTTTATGTCCGTCATCGATCAGCGCCAAAATCCGCATACCACCGCCGTTCATGCAACGTCAGCGCTACACCATTCATGCAAAAGTCATGTACTAATGCGCGGCATGGTCAGTCTGTGTCTAACGACTTGACTAAGACGTTTTCAAGCGAATATTCATATATGCAGCCACTGCAATGCATATGCATGATGTTTCCATAGCGAGGGCCAATAGTAGCCCATCTGGCTTACGAAGAAACACCATTATAAATATGGGGGTAATTATTACACGATCATTTTCAAGTTTCCATTTTATTTGGCAGTCCTGTTTTTAAAATTACAGTAAAAAAGCGTATAACATTGTAGATAATATTAGTACTTTTGCAACTGTCTTTGAATAAAAGGAGTCATATTTAAGTAATTGTGGAAGTTGAAACTGTTACGAATAATTGTAAATCCCCTTCAAAAATGAGGTGCGCGCCGACTGTAAACGTAAGCTCCTTTTGGCCCATGTGGTTTGTTGTAGTTTAACTAATCACCCTGAAAACGAACTCGTCCGCGGTTTGTGCCCATTTTTAAGGTTACAGAACCGCAATGACAAAATGCCCGATGCACACAATGAGGTTTAGAAATATATTGTTGCATTATCAAGGGGCCATGACCCCCCCCCCCCAAAAAAAAAACGAAACCAATTTTTTTTTTTATGTGACATCGCAATAAAGGCAGGCAATGAGTACACCCCCATCTTTTCCTCAAAAAAAAATTGGTAAAAGTGGTCAGAAATTGCCTCAGATCGCACCACAGAGCATCTAGAATCCAATTTTTTTCGGGGCCCTTAAGCGGGCCCCGAAACCCAACGACGTAATTTTTTGGACCCACTTTTTTGGGGGACCAAACTTTTTTTTGCCCCCCCCCCTAAAAAAGTTGTGTTCTGGATCCGCCCTTGCGGCGGACGCGATTAAATTAAACCACTCATTACAGACTTGATTTCAAGTCTCTCGCTATGGCTGCCATACCCCATGGCAATATTACGAGTGGAAAGTTGTCCGTTCAGCAGTGGCGTAGCTACCGGGGGTGTGGGGGGGGGGGGTCGACCGCCCCCATGAAACCTTGTCGCCCCCCTAGTCGCCCCCCCCCCCCCCCCCACTGAGATTTTGAGTTTCTAAAAAAAATATCATTGATCTACATGACGCCATGGGCGTCAATCCTGGGGGGACAGGGGACATGTCCCCCCACACCTTTTGAAGAGTGGGGGACACAATATCAAATGTCCCCCCCCCATTTTTGAACTCGTGTCTCATTTACAGGGCCCAATTATGTACTGCGATGCATCTTTTGCTTAGAAAATATTGGTTAAAGTGGTCAGAAATTGCCTCAGATAGCACTACAGAGCATTCAGAATCTAAAATTTTTCGGGGCCCTTAAGCGGGCTCCGAACCCCATGCCTATAGCTCAGAATTCTGGTAGCTGATTCAATGACTCCAACCTCGAAAACAATGTTCACAAAATTTTCTTATGCCTTTAGCTGAGAAAACCTCGAAAATTATGTTTAAATTATTATCTTTTATGCTAAGATAATTATTGGTTAAAGTGGTAAGAAATTGCCTCAGATCACACCACAGAGCATCGAAAATCCAATTTTTTTCGGGGCCCATAAGCGGGCCCCGAACCCCACGCCAATAGCTCAGAATACCGATAGCTGATTCAATGTCTCCAACCTCGAAAACGATGTTCAAATAATTATCTTTTGCCAAGAAAATATTAGTTAAAGCATGGAAGAAAGTCGTAAGAAATTGCTTCAAGTCACACCACAGAACATGTAGAATCCAATTTTTTTTCGGGGCCCTTAAGCGGGCCCCGAACCCCACGCCATAAGGGCTTCGCGCTTCCCGCTTGAATCAGTTATGATCAAGGTATGTCCCCCCCCCCACTTTTGAGAAGCGATTGACGCCCCTGCTTGACCCCCCCCCCCCATGAAATGTTCCAGCGCCCCCCTCCCCCCACTGAAAAAATCCTATCTACGCCACTGCCGTTCAGCCTGTGACTTTTTGTGAGTAATATAATTTCGGGAGAAAAAAAAAACCTGTCCCCCCCACGTTCAAGGAGCGATTTCCGCCCTTGCTGATCCACACTTTGTAACGGGTGGGTAATGAGTTGAACCTTGGCCGGTAACCGGAGTTCAAGTAAGCGAGTGAATTTACCACCTGCCCGACTTTTATCTTTTAGTTTGCCTATTTTTTTTTTATTCTCCTCTCGAAACTCCCACCGTGAGGTATTAGCCTGTGAGTCATGGAACGTTACGAAACACCTGATCTACGAGTAACTCTTTATAAAAATGGAACCTCGATTCGAGACATTGCTAACGAGAAGGTTAAAGACGAAGACCAAGACGAACCAAAAAGGGAGGTAAGAAATGAGAGCAGAATACAGTGGCGTAGCAAGGTCAGTTGGAAAGGGCACTTGCACCTCCGTGCTGAAATGTAGACACATTTTTTATTCTACAAACATAACAACACACTCCAACTCCAAAGCGAGCAGTGACTGGGAAGTGTTGAAAACAAAAGAGTTAAAAGTCCAAAATCTACTACTTTAGAGCGACGACTATACGCCGGCAGCTAGGCAGCTAGCCAGTATAGAGGGTCAGGGATTGGTTTTTAGACTTTATTTGAGTGGTAGAAGGTTGATTGCGAGCAAGTTGAACGTGACCACAGCTTTGCAACCAGCTACCCGGTGGTTACACGAGTTGCGGGGTATTCTGAAACGACGTTTTGAGCTCACGCACACTCACCCACACACACGGCGGAAGCTCACTCACACGACGTTTAAGCTCACGCACGCGATGTTTCATACTCACGACGTTTGCCTGTCCCTTTTAATAATTCCCATAATTCTGAGTTTAGGCAAATACAATTTTTTTTAACCAGAATTAATTTCTTGGGCTGAAATTTGGACTTAATATTACTTACATAAAATACTTCAATTTGCGACACATCAACACACCTTGGAAATTCCCAGGTTTTTCTTTAGTAAAATCCATATAAACATTTCATGATAACCTTGTGGAGACGTATTCACCTATAGAAATTGCTCTGTGGAGACTTACACAGTCTTTTGTTTCCTATTGTGCACATGTCTCCAGATGGTACCGTGTAACAGATCACGACGTTTGAAACTCACACACAGGACGGAAGCTCACGCACACGACGTTTCAAACTCACGCACACGACATTTGTCTGTCCTTTTTAGAACACCATAATAATTATTCTGAGTTTAGGCCAATAAAATAAATAGGCCCGAAATTGCCTACGCCGGAAATCAAGATTTGCATGCCCTCCAATTCTCCGTTATTATTAGAGTATTTTGAGGGCCATGACTCTTGAGGGTTTGTACAACAGAAGGCTGGAAGCCAGAGGACTGCGAGCTTTTATTTCTGTTAAACTCGGATGAAATTAGCCTCCAACATTGGTCTATTTTGCAAAAATGGTTCGAGCGTAGGCGTCATTTTAGGGTTGATCATCTTTGGATGGATTTGTCGCCCAAAAGTAATATTTGTTCAACCCTAAAAAACGAACAGAAAATGAAAGATGATGAAATAAGCTTAAATTTGATGTATATTTCAAACACCTTGGAGAGTTGTAAGTATTCCTAAGTGCGCATAACTATCATTGAGGTCTATAGAAGTTTATTTACTGGTCTGTTTATTTACTGGTCTTTTAATTTAAAATAAAATGACGTACCGGTAACGATTTAATAAAATCGACTCCGATTGGTCGCGGAAATCAGAAAAGCAGATTGAACGTTTTGTTGAAGTGCACTTTTCTACTTTTTCTGGGTTTTTTTTGGCTACCAGAAAAGCTGATTGAACATTTTGCTAAAATGCATATTTCTACTTTTCTGCTACAAGAAAAGCATGTTTAGCTTTTAGCCCTTCCCTGGCGGTTCAAAATGGGACATCTGCTTTTCTGCTACCAGATTGAACGTTTTGTCACGGTGGTTCAATTTAATGGTCATCTGCTTTTCTGCTACAGAAACTGAGCAGATTGAACGTTCCCGAACGCAACTATGCCAATGTAGTACCCACCAATAATGGACAGTTCTAAATATCACAATGTTATCATTGTTCACAGATTTTCCATTTGGTTTGAATAGGGAAACTGGGCCAGTTAGCAACTTAGTGAATTTGAAGCTCATCAATACTAAGGTTTGGGAAGACTTCTTGATGATATCTGGAGACAACGTAAATGCGCACAATTTTCGGGTCAAAAAAGTTGCCATTTTGGATCGTTACTATGTCCTCATGATTATTAAGTCACTTATATGTTGAAGAAAATGTTATTTAAGTAAGGTTTTTAATTAGAATCACCAAAATAAGGCTTTTCAAAAAATAAAAAATAAAGAATATACCCTAATATGGGAATTAATATAGGCCTATTACACTGCAGGGATTAACAATTTATGCAAATTAGGTATATTTAGGGTCAAAATTAAGGGTGGCATCCACCTACATTGTCTTCTCCACCCTTTGACTGATTGATCTGACATGGTTGCCTGCTATTACCACAAAATGCCGTCCAAAATGTAATATTCCACTTTGGCTGGTCCACTATAAGCCACGAAAAGACTAGAGTTTGTTTAGCGACAGATGCAGAAACCCCTTCTAGGCCTATTTAGATCAAGATTTTGTTATCGGTAGTTGGCACCGATTTTACTACAGTATAAGACATTCTATTTGAAACGTCTTGGTTTTTTTTTAAGGACGTAGATGATCCATTCTACCTCTACGACCTCGGCGATGTAGTGACGAAAGACAAGTTGTGGGCGAAGTTATTGCCAAATGTCGAAGTATTCTTTGGTAAGTGGACTTTAAATACGCACCCACGTGCTTCATATGCTACACGGTCGCTCTTCTCCCTCCCTCGTTTGTTGCTCGAAATATTTACAAAATTGCTCGAAATATATATAAGGGTGTATGAAACTAATTTGTTGATGTTTTAGCTTAGCTGTACTAGACATCTCGTAACTGAGTTCCGTTACTTTATTTCATTGTCATGTTTTCACTGTGAGCAAGGCTTTCTCATTAAATTGGTAAGTATACATTTGGAGGATAATTACCAAAGTTCCTACGTGCCTTTAATTCCAGTCCTGTTTTTTGGTTCCTTTAATTGCTGTTGTATGCATTTTTTCCAGCCGTGAAAAGCAACCCGGATCCAGTGATCATTCGTCTCTTGATTGGACTTGGTAAATCGTTTGATTGTGCTAGCAAGGTACGCATTTTTGGTTTTTTCTTTGTGTCAAAAGTAATTATCTGAAAATAACGTGTTGACAACAACCCTGATAGTATAAAGATACACACAAGTACTTAGAAAGTTCGTGATTTCCATCAGATTTATTTTAATGGTTGGCCATGATATTCGAAATGTTCAAGAATGATAAGTAGAAATGTTCCAAAAGATCTAATTTCATCAAACGGGCACTCAAAATCACTGATCATCTCTTCACCACATCTAAAATGTAAAACTTACAATCGTCAAAGACCAAACGGTCAAAACCGCTTAATTCGAATCTGCAGAATACAATGTTGCCCAAGAATATGATTGAGCTTCGAATTCAAGTTCATCTGCCCAAGTAACAACATCAGTCTATCGGGATTTACTCGCTTTTAACGATGGGTATACTTATAGAGGTTTTCAAGCCGAGAGGATTTATCGCCTTGCGTTTGAGTTTGCAAGTGGTATTAGTCATTATGCGTAACGGCCATCTTACAGGGCATCTGTTGTTAGTTATTTTCATTCAGTAACTTTGAATGCACAAACAGTTCTCTCATGCATATCCCAGCAAGACAAAGGCATTGCCCTCTAAGATGGCTGCTATGTATAATGTATATTTGTTGTAAAGTTTACTAATCCCAATACTATAGGTTAACCGGTTAGGCCTATACTATCCAGTAATGTATTTTGTTTTAACCGTTCCTTGAAGAAAGAGATCAAAATGGTTCTAGATCTAGGAGCAAGCGCTGATCGCATTATCTTCGCTCATCCCTACAAACAAGAATCACATCTTCGTTTTGCGAAAGAGAAAGGAGTACGACTCATGACATTTGACACGGCGGAAGAACTGCAGAAAGTCAAACGGGTTCACCCTAAAGCGCAGTAAGTTTTGACTAAGGATTGTAACCCATAAATGACATTTGGATTCATCATAATTGCAAAGTATTCACAAAACATCGTATGGAATAGAATTAACTACGCTTTACATAGGCCTACCAACGTACAGAGTGAGTCATAAAAAAGCCCAAAAATTTTATTTCATATCTAACAAATATGTAGCACCAAAACAAAATAATGACTGGAAAGCCAATTTCATAAGCTACTTTAAAATAAAAAAATTACTGAAATTGTTCAATCCGTTCTAAGAATATCACCATTTAAACCCAATGACTCGAAAATCTCTTTCGTCCATAAATGCGATGTCAAGAATCGTCGTCACAGTGTCTTCAAACATCACCAGCGATAAAACCTCCTTTAAAAAGTAAAAAAAAGTGGATTTTATAAATCATATGGTTTGCCTAAGCAGGGTTGTTAATCAAGATATTGTGTACTACAGTTATTGACAGTTGTTGAAACAAGTATTCTGTGTCATTATTGTCGTTGTTTGAAACAGTAAGAATGCACAATAAATTGCTTTTTCTCTTTTTTTTTGCTGGACGAAAGAGGTTTTAGGGTCATTGCGTTTAACTCTTGATATTCTTTGAACGGATTGAGCAATTTCAGTATTTTTTTCATCTAAAAGTAGTGTATGAAATTGGCTTTCCAGTCATTATTATTTTTGGGAAAATATGAAATATAATTTTGGGGGTGTGGGTTCCGCTTTTTTGACTCGCCCTGTATTATAATTATTGTGTTCATTTATTTACGCGAAGCGAATAAAAGTTGATTCAGACAAATGCACCAAAGCCCTTTCAAGGGTCGGCTTTGAGGTAAAAACAAAACCCTGGTTATGCTGATGTTTTTTGGATGCCTTTTCCCGATACTTTTTATTCTCTTTGTACATAGGCTCGTACTTCGTATACGTTATGACGACAGCACGGCTACATTTAAGTATGGATCCAAATTTGGTTGTCGCGGGGAAGAAGTACGCCCCCTCCTGGAGATTGCCAAGAAACTAGGACTAGATGTCGTTGGTATCAGGTGAAACTATTTTACATGTAAATTATCAGAAATTTGCTGAATATTTCAGAAGGAGGCAACAAGAAAGAAAAAAAGGCCAGGATGTCCTCTATCCAATGATATTAATTTCAATACGTTATTGTATGGATGGATGAGAAAACTATGAAAGCGGTCAAAATCAGCATTGTGACAAGTTAGTGCACATTGGAAAAGTGATGATATAGGGACAATGATTAGGTACTTCATTGTAGGAATGAAATGAGACAATCTTTCTGATCACTAATAATGCACGTAATCACTGGTAATACACAGCTCACATCGTCGTCTCTGACCGCACGTTTTACCATTCCTTGGTCTTGACTCTGATTCACCTTACCCACTATCCCGGTACTTAACTCCTGAAAAAGGCACAAGGGGAGAGATCTGGTGATCTTGGGACCATTTAACTCGGTGGGAAAAAAATCACTCTGTCACCATAAGCCGTATACAGTTTCCATAAAGAAAACACTAACCAGTTAACCAAAGATATTTCACGTTTAATTTTATACTGAGAAAGCAAAAGAGAGCAAAAAAACAATCAAAATACAACCAGAGTACAACTTGGTCCGTGGGTTAATTGCCGGTTCCAAAAATCGCCAATTCTCGATGAATTTGTACACCATCCTGTTTACTTATTAAAAGCAGTTACATGCTATCCCAGTATTTTCCCAAACATCGGTGAGCTTAAGCGGGCCACATTTAAGAAAAAGTTCCGATTAGGAATTGATTTGGAAGCCAAGCAAGGTTTTTCAGGTACATGTATCGGTATAAATTGTTGACGTTATTCGAGTTAAACCTATCGCACTTCTTTTTCAACAGGGCATGATTTAGGCACGCTATAGCCTGGCCAAGCTATATGCGATTTGGTATATAACAAGAAATAATTTACGATTTAATAATAATTTATTAATAATAGAAATAATTTCTTTCAGTCGGCATGTATAGCCCTAGTCGGCAAATGAAACACCAAATGAAATAGCACATAGCATAAGTTTTTTTTTCACGGGCGCCGCTAAAGAAGTGTATGGGGTGTCACACCCCCACCCCTTCGTCGTTTCTGTTGGCAAAACCACCATGTGTCCTTTCGGCAAATGTGCCGCAAAGAAGAGCGCTACCTTTTGTCCCTGTTCATGATCATCTTGAAAAATGCTTGATTTTTCATAGTGAAGCTACCACTTGGAAAAGTCTATCATCTTTTGTTTATTTATTAATTAATTATTTTATTTATTAATTTCAAAATATTTATACAGAATACAAAAATATCAGATCAAAGGCTGTTTCACATTATGGTCCTGTGATAGGAAATTAAAATACTAAGAATAGTGAGAGAAAAAACAGCAATTAAAATGATAAAATAGCAAAATGAACAATTAAGATACTAACAATAAAAATGATTATCTATTAAGATGGAAAAGATGTACATTAAAAAATAGTTTCTTCAACCCCATTTTCCCACCCTTTAGGTTTATAAAACCGCTATTGATTCATTGTTGACCTAAGCAGGTCAACATCTGCAGCTGTCAAGTTGTTCTGTAGAATAGCACTGGTAAAATTGTAAAATAAGCAATTATGAGCGTAAAAAAAATATTTTAAAAATAAAGTTTCTTATACATGTATTTAAAACCATCAATAGAAGATGCATTTTGGACCTTAGCAGGTAAGCTGTTCCATATAACCGCACCAGAATAACTAAAAGATTGCTTAAAACATTCAATGATAGGTTTAAGGGGAACAACATTAAGAGAATCGGCGTTCCTTGTATTAAATCCATGCCTATCAAAATACATCTCAATATTATTACAAAGTATGTCTGGGGCTAAACCATGAACACATTTATACATATTACAAGCTAAATAAAAATCCCTTCTTTGATCAAAGGTCTGCCAGGAAAGCGCTCTAATAATTTCCTCACCATGAGAGTTAACATAATCAAAGTTATTGGCGACAATCCTGGCTGCCTGCTTGTGCAGTCTAAGAAGAGTCTTCCTTTTCAGCCATGTGGTTGCGAAGGGCGATTTCTAAAGGTTACGTAACACTTTATTTTGAATGAAACTGGCGTGTACACACACGTTCACGTTGGCGGGCGAAATCTTTAAAAATTAATTTCTCCCGTTTGGAAGACCGTATCTTCATGCAACTTTCAGGGTTTATTTTCCTTATAATGCTCCAAGTATGTGCTAAAAATCGTTGTAATTATGTTCTTTACTTTTCGTTTAAATTGGAAAAATAGGCCTGGCTACGTGCATATTTGAAAGCTGTAACACTGGCGTAAGCAATGTCTGTCAATCTTTTCAAGCCTCATAAATATAAATAAGGTTCCTATCCATTATGGTGTGCATTAAAATTTTGCATAAAAGCCTCCTCCACGAGTTATTAATTGATAAATATCACCCTTTTTGCCGGCTTCCATTGGTCAATACCGAGACCCACACCAAGTCACGCCAGGTGATGAATATGCTGATATAGGCCACCCGTCGTTATTGTGCTGTGCCAGGCCGAAATCGGTCAACCGTAGCGCCTACGGCCAAGGGCGGATCCAGAACACAATTTTGGGGGGGGGGGGCCAAACAAAATTTTGGTCTCCCAAAAAAGTGGGTCAAAAAAAAATACGGCGTGGGGTTCGGGGCCCGCTTAAGGGCCCCGAATTTTTTTTGGATTCTAGATGCTCTGTGGTGCGATCTGAGGCAATTTCTGACCACTTTAACCAATGTTTTTTTTAGGAAAAGATGTTGGTGTACTCATTGCCAGCCTTTATTGCGATGTCACATAAAAAAAAAATTGGTTTCGTTTTTTTTTTGGGGGGGGGGGGCATGGCCCCCTTTGGCCCCCCCCCCCTGGATCCGCCCTTGCCTACGGCGCTATGAAAACCATGCAAGTGGGTTGGGTTGGAAAAGATTTTCGTCGAGATTTTCCTAGAGCTAGTTCGAGCAGTAACACAAGCGTTGGCAACAACAGATTAAGCTGAAATTCGTAATATACTTAGATGATATAAGTGTTCAATTACTCGTGAAATAACAACTTTCGTAAATTCATAGAAATTGATATAAATATATAGATTTGGGGACGTTTTCGAACGATTTCTTCCAGACTTGAAGGTCTGCTTTTCCAGTAACAAGTATTGAGGTTTCGGCATCGATGATAACGATTTTTTTCACAGACATGAAGTTTAGAATTTCTTCTTCCGTTATAATGTAACATTTCAATCATACTGAGCATATTTTCTGAGAAACACAACGTTCAAAAGACCATGGTTTTGGGGGGTTCACGAATTTCACTGCTCTGTTACAGCGTCTAAATACGTAATCGGATGGACTATAAACGCATCAATTATAATGATTATAAGACACTTACACATGTATTCGGTGCACATTATCAGTATTAAAAGCAATATGTAGGCCTATAAACATTTCTAGGCCCAATGATTATTTTTTGTCAGGTCTACCTTCACAGAAGAAGGGTTTTTCAATTGTTTTCTCACCACTTTGCTCTTATCAGTATTCATGTTTTCTTCCTGCTACAGTTTCCATGTAGGCAGTGAGTCTTCCAACCCTCAGATTTTCAGGGATGCAATTCGTTTCACTCGGCCGTTGTTTGATATTGGCACATCTCTCGGATTTAACATGAAGCTGCTAGACCTGGGTGGTGGGTTTCCCGGAAGATTGTACCCAAAGGCAACCTTCGATAAGGTAAGGGATGAAATGTTTGCTTTCAGAAATGTGACATTCGAATTATCAAGTTTTCCTGCAAAAGAGAGGCACGTTTTCCTTACTCAAAGTTTCCTACACAAAAGGTTTCCTTTGGGCAAAATATATGAGTTGCGAACGTTTCGATGAAGTTGTCCCCTTACATGCACAGTTTCACGATAAGGTTCCATTGTAGAATACTCGTAGACCAACTTCACTATTAAAAACATTAACTTCTTCAGCATGGCACCTAGTCTATGTAATAGACCATGGCTATAGCCATGGTCTAAATTACATTTGAGCAAATTCGCTTATTAATTAGGCAAGGCAACCGCATTTTTACCGCTAGATTTTACCTGCAAATAAACTCCCATAGACACTAGTGCTAAATGCCCATACTTCAAAATTCTTTGAAAAATACTCAAAACTCTCACAGGTATTCAAGCTGCACAGAAAAATGATGATCAATGTGTCATCTTTCAATTTCTTTTCAATTTATGGTGGGCTGACCATTGACTTTTCGAGATATTATCACGCAAAGAAGACGACCCCTATTTTCCCCAAAGCGGAAAAGTAGCCATCTTGAAAAACGATCCCTCCACAACATGGCAAAATAGCGCCACTTTCGAGCACAATATCATCCAAAATGCTCAGAAATGGAAGCCCCAAGTCCGGGCCAGAGGTTCACTACCATATCTCTTCAATTCCCTAATTTTACGGCGCTCAGAACTCTCTAATATGGAATATTTTGAGGGTATAACTTTTATTCATGAGCTTGGCGGATCGATTTACCGGTGTGCACCCCTAATATGTTACGCGATACGCGCCCGGCTGCTGTTATATTACAAATCACTCCATTCGAATTGACCAATCACAAGTTTAGTCCTGATTTGGGAATGAAATGACGGCACGATTAAGTAAAGTCGACTCCGCTTGGCTGAGGCGCGAGATCGCTTAAATCTGCATGCTTTGACATATCAGACGTTTTACAGGAGACATGGCTCCGTGGATAACGGGTGATCATACTCAGAATACATGGCACCCCGGTTCATTGGTAAAAAGGTTAAAAAAAAAAATTTAAAAAAAACACTCAAGAAAGTAAAGAGACGGGCAGCGAAGTTCATCACAGGAAACTACAGGAAAAAGGAAAGTGTCGCATGCATGATAACCAACTCAGATGGTCCTCCATCGAGGAAGTGAGACGACCCATCAACACAGATGACTACTGCAAACCAAAGCCGGGAAGTTATCGGGAAATTTGAGATGATTGGAGTGAGACGTACCCTAGAACGTTTACCATATGTTTTCAGTACAGATTTGAGAAACTAGTCATTGTTTGATACTTGTTTTTATTAGTATTGGTATAAAAGATTCATTCATGCATGCGCACATTTCCTTTTCAAGGTTTTTTTTTTCTGTGTGTGTATAAATCCCCCTTTGTAGGAAAATTTCACCCGTAACTTTTAAGGTTGGAATATATCATGTAGTATGTGAAGTACCGTGGCCTCGTGGTCTGGAGCATTTAATTCGTGGTCTGCGGGCAATTCTGCAGGTTGTGGGTTCGAGTCCAGCCTGGGGTCATGGTGCGTGTGCCCTTGGGCAAGGCACTTTGTCACCCATTGCTTCTCTCCACCCAGGAGTAAATGGGAACATGACTGTGAGGGCAGAGATGGTTATTGTGATCGATTCTAGCTTCCTTGCGCCTAACAGGCTGCATCCAGCTGTATACTCCCCATGGAGCTGGTATGGTATTTGGAATGTTTAATTGGCCCAATGATCAGGGGTAATAATAATGTAGAGCGCTCTAATCATAGTCAAAAGCGTTATATATAAAAACCCGTCATTTTTGTTATTATTAAGTAACTTGATTTCGTTGTTGTGTTGCCAGTTTGCAGACGTCATCACCCGGGCACTAGACGAACATTTCCCCGCCAGCAGTGGCGTGCGAATTATTGCCGAACCGGGAACATTTCACACTCGTTCAGCAGGATACCTAGTGGCGAATGTCATTGCCAAACGTGTGAACAAAGTTGACATCAATGAACGGCGTGAAAGAGTATCAGGTAAGCTGGCCTCGAGGCCATTGGTACACATTGTACTATTTTTGAGAGCTATCGTTTAGCTGTCGTCTTGTCTATCATTCTGTAAGTTTCCGTGTTAACTTCTGTTATTCTAGTCCTCCATACCTCCAAACGTTAGTGTCCGTGCACCACTCATCGCGTAGAAAGAAAGCACATAGTGATAACGTTACTCAGACGTGAAAACGGTAAGGATACCTGAAACAGCTAAAAACTCCCTTATATAACAACAATGCTTTTGAACGCTTGGACAAGAAACACTTGGCATTCTTCTGCCAACAAAATATCATTTCATATTCATCATTCATATACGGTTTTGGAAAGCTGGCAGTTCTGGAAAGACAAGAAGATTCAGAAGATTCCTAAATATTTGCTTTGTCTTTATTTCAGATGGCGATGAACCGTTCATTTGGATATACTACTTGAACGTTGGTGTTTTCAGTGGATTGAATGGGAAACTGTTCGACCCCGAATATTTCGACCTTCCAGAACCCTTACACGTAATGTATAATCATAACATTAGAAACGGGTTTGATGTGATTTATGCATGTGAATTTCGGCAATAGTTGTTCAAAAACACTTTAGGCGCATGCCCCAAGTTCACGTCCCCTTCCAAATTCACTATGGCTACGTGCATTTTTAAAAGATGTAAAACTGACATTTGCAATATCTGTTCAAGCCTCACGAATACTAGGCGGGCTAATTTTGGGCAGTATAATATCAGACGCCTGCAGGGAATCAATCCATGACATGTAATTTGAGTTACCCGGCCCTCAAAGTCCACCATTCACCCCAGATTAACCCCTGGTATCCCTCAGGCCCTAAACAGTCAATAAAACCAGACACTAACCTCCCCAATGCCAATTGACAGTTCCATTTTGGTCACAAGGGTGATCGAGGTAATTATCCCTATGTGAACAATGCATTTGTACACAAGCCTATGTAAATGCGCACAAGCACACTACGTTTTCCATCCAACCCCTCCAGTAGGATCACAAGACTGACACCCCCTCTGGTGGATGTACCATGGTCCATACTAGGATCTGGTGATAGATGACCTGGGCATGGCTACCACGTGGCTGGGACAATAAAAAACAAAGAAATGTGGAAGCGATTTTATTCACACTGACTCCGAGTAAGGTTTTTAATAAGGGTCCTATCCATTATGGTGTGCAGTAAAAAAAAATTGAGAAAAACCTCCTTCACGAGTTATTAATTGATAAATATCACCCTTTTTGCCGGCTTTCATTGGTCGATATCGAGACCCACAGCAAAACAGGCTGAGTGACGCTAATGAATTTCGCTCGTACCCCCCGCCCTGCAAACAGGACGCTGGGGGTACGCTGATGAGCTTCACAGAATCTTGTGAAGGAAGTGGCCTATGACCTTTGTATAAAGCATCTGGCTGCAGATGTTCAAGACCGCAGTTAGACAATGTGCGCAAATGCTATCCGAAAACTTCCCATAGAAATGCACACGTTTCATATCGGATGTGATTTCTGTTTCATTGCGGGCCATGTGGACAAAAGTTTGAGCGTCGCATAATGCAATCCGACCGTTCGTGATTCGAAACGGAGCCTGAGCAACTGTGACGGGAATTGTAAATTTACATCAAATATAAACTTTACAGAATTTCCTACATTATTACGCTTTTCAACGAAAAAAATTTCTCTTAACTGGAATAAAAGAGTAATGAAAGTTCGTCTTAACGGCCGTCCGTTTCAAACCTTGCAGAATCATGACCGTGATGACGCGCAGGTTACAGGTCACGCAAATTCCAACTAATCAGAGCGTGAATTCATCAGAGTATCCCAGCGTCCTGTTGAGCGAACTAATGAATTTGCTAATCTACAATACGTCATTGTGTGGCTTGGCCGGAATCGGTCAACCGTAGCGCCTAAGGCGCTTTACTGAATAATGCATGTGGGTTGGGACGGCAGAAATCATCGTCGAAATTTGCCATGGAGATGGTTCAAAGTGTAACACTAGCGTTTGCAACAACATATTTAGCTAAAATTCGGTATATATACTTAGTTAATATAAGTGTTCAACTACTCGTGAAATAATAATTTTGAGAAATTTCTAGAAATTGATATAAATAGAGAGATTTGGGGAAGTTTCCCAACGATTTCTTCCAGATTTGAAGGTCAGCTATACCAGTAACTAGTATTGACGTTTCGTCATCGATCACGGCGATTTTTTGACATGAAGTTTAGAATTTCTTCTTCCGTTATAATTTAACATTTCAATCACACTGTGCATATTTTCTGAGAAACACAACGTTCAAAAGGCCATGTTTTTTTGTGGTGTATGAATTTCACTGCTCTGCTATGGCGTCTAAGTACGTAATCGGATTAGCTTTGCTTAACAACGGCAGCCGCTTTGCCTTAGCAACCACATGACTGCTAGGCACCAGTGTTCCGTAGGCCCTTCTCCGCCCTAGTCAACGGCACCAAATTCAACGTACAAAGCACTGTACAAACTGGTATATGTCCTAGCTGTAAAAGCCTGTTGGCATCACCAAGGGCGTCAATCGATTCTCAAAAGTGGGGGAGGGGGGCGGGAGGGGGGTACAAACGTGTATCCTGATGATAAGTACTTCGAGGGCGAAGCCTAAACGGCGTGGGGTTAGATGAGCCAAGGTGTTGGCCTTTATTTATTCACATCATAATTATAAGTAATATCGGTCCGCATTATTTTCATTTGCACGACGAAACTGGGCCAATGCTACCAAAACAGGCTCCAAAAGCAATGAAAACTAGCCTTAATTAAAGGAGAAAAATATTTAAGGTTGAAAATGATGTAAAATATTTGCTTTATCAAAATTTAGAAACTTCAAAACCTACAAATTCTGAAAAACACATTTTCGAAACCAGAAATGCATTTGTTGCCATGATAATTAAGGGGCCACCTTTATTTCCGGCTGGTCTTCAGTGTTTTATCAACCGTTTAAGACCCGCCACCTGACGGGCTTTCGACCAATAGGAATGGGTAAAATATCTTTATAAATAGCCTATAATGGGAAGACCACAACTATTATTAATGTTCGTAGGGCCTACTTGCATAAGTCCCGGCTTCGTTCCGAATTCGTCTAAGTCGCTGCTGCGACCGTTTCTAATCCTTTCATGTTCTATCAAACAAAAAGACTCCAAAATGTTGTTTCGTATTCAGAGGATTTCGCAGCAGAAAATGGACCGACAAAGTGATCAATATTCTCTCAAGGCAAGGGACCCAATGACGTTAAAGCTCGTTGCCGGAACGAAGCCCGTGGTTGAGAAATGGGGGGAGAGGCAAAAGTCAACAGCAATATAACCACAAGTTGGTGCAACGAGTATTGGTCTCGCCGAAGTTGTTTCGACCTCTCAGATTTCATATATGACTTTTTCTTCATTGTTACGTAATCAAAACACAGGAACCACTTAGAAACCGCGATTTGAAGCCATCTACAATTTTCGGGCCAACTTGTGATTCTAATGACGTCATCATGGCTAACTGTATGTTGCCTGAGTTGGACACTGGAGAGTTTGTCTTGTTCCATGGTGAGTATACGTCTTTCTTTAAAAAAAAATGGGAATAATTATGTTCTATAAAGTGTATAATGTTTACGTTAGGCCTATCGCCAAAGATGGCCAATTATTCTGATCACTCATTGGATGTATCCTGCATGCATTATGAGACGTACGCACTTAATCTCTGCCATTGACGTACATTTTTTATGACAAAATTAGTGATCCGCATTGGCGTATACAATGCTTGCGACACCTTAAAACTGGTGTGTATATATATACGAGATTTTTTTTAATATTCAAAACCTATAACACATTAATGTGCTTGTTTGCGTCAGTTTTAAATGGCGCGCCCCAGTTCAGAAAGTTTTCAGCGAATATTCATATCTATAGTGACGTATCAGCTCATTTATGTTAATTTTGGAATCACGCGAAAAAATATTCGCCTGTTCCGATCGCGGCCGGTTCACCCACAACTGCATATAAATCTTTTACCAATGGGGCACACCGTAAAGGGGCTTACTAAACGCTCGAAGTTGCTTTCAATACGCCAAACCATGTGATTATGAAACTCGAGAATGGGCGTCGCCAGGTTTTTTTTCTTGAGGGGGGCAAACACTCACCAGAGCGAAGTGACCGGCCGTGGAAAAATCGAGAGTGTGCAGATATTTCTCTTCGACGCTTTGTAAGAAAAACGTCCATGTTGTAAAATATACATTAAATTAATAATAATATGCTTCGCCCCTCGTTTTCTTTTTTCCCCTCTTTCTCCTTTCCCCTCCCTTTTCTCTTTTTGTCCTTTTGGCTTTTCCAGCCCCGCCCCCTCACTGCGCCCTTGAACTCAAGGCATTCTTTACGAGTAAATTGTCAACCCAAGAATGTTTTACACAAACAGTAGTAACTATGATAACCTAAGTATGCCAAAGGAACGCCTATTAACGTAAGTAATCAATCGACTACACCTGTAGGATGGGGCCAAATAAGAAACAGCTAACTTACCAGTATACATAAATTCAAAACAGTAAATTCTGGTTAGTACCGTTTTGAATTTATTTCTAATGCAGCTACATAATATTGGATGATTAGATTACTAGTTTTTATCCGAAATATTTTGTCCAATTTTGTGTTATTTTTTTCTGTCATCAGATATGGGAGGCTATACCGCTACGTGTGCATGCGATTTTAACGGTTTCAGCCTGCCGCCAACGTGGTACATTGCACCCAAAGAGATCCGGTAAACTATACAAATCGATCTTTTCATTCAAGGAAAGTACTTAAGACTAGAATTGATTTGTTACGGAGATGCTGCATACAACCTTTGCATGTCCTATTCCCGGCATTTCTGCAACACTGAAAATGCAAGGTCAGGCGTGGTTCTGGGGGGGGGGGGGGGGGGCTATAGCCCCAACGTTTGTCTAGCGCCCCCCCCCCCCCCCAAAAAAAACACTTCATACCAAAAAAATGGCAGTAGAAAATGTTAGAAGGTGACGTCACACGTTAATGGTCTCCCCCTAAAAACATAGTTGTGAAAAGGGTGCATTTGTACACTATTGGGTAATGTGATTGATTGTACGAATTTATCAGCGCACCCCAATGAAAATAGGGTAGGAGCCCCCCCCCCCCCTAAAATATAGGCTCTAGAACTACGCCTGTGCAAGGTACATTTTGTTCTTTTCCATTGACAACGGGAACACGAGATGTCGCTGTGATGACTTCTCGCACATAAGCTCTGTTCTCACCAAACAAATCCCGGCGAACGACACTATGCCCTCAGCGGCGTAGCCAAGGGGGGGGGGGGGGGGACGTGTCCCCATAAAAAAAATCGTCGCCCACCCCCAGTCGCCGCTTGGAAATGTATTATATAACTGACCACCAACGGGTTGAACCGAAATTGGGCGCCCCCACCCCTACACTGTAACATTCAGCCCCTTCCCACACACGCACATACTGTATTTGCCTGTAATCGGGGATCTCCCATTGTCCCTCTTTTGTTTGTTCACCAACTTTTTAGGAAGACCTCCCATGTGTTTTGTACATGAATCCAAATTGGGGACCTCTCGGGAATTGGGGACCCTATTGTCCTCTATTGTTCAACGTCCCCTATTGAATGCAGAAACAAACTCACACACACTCACCCATGTTTACGTTATACATGCCTGGTGTGGACATTCTTGTGATTTCGCGTAGTTAAGAAAAACCTGTGAAAAAAATCATTTTACTTACATTGTGAAAACTCTTTCAACCCCAATTTTTTTCTAAGATTCCCTTTAGTGTTTCTCTTCATTTTGCCACGGATAAACCTAACCCCAAAATGCCTCTAAACCTGTTTTCCAGAGAGGGGAAAACATTGTGTGGATGTGGGAAAGTCCACACAACATTTCTTTGTTCTCGTGCTGCTACTTGCTGGTTTATGTGGACATCTTTTGTTCGGAAGTCCACACAGTGAATGTAATGCTTGTACATTGTGTAACAGTAGGCATTGTTATTAAGTCTTCGGTAGCGTTTATTGGTCCACTGATATGTTTGGAAACATGTATAACTACTCTGATGTTGCGATGTTGACGTCGTGGTTGGCAACAAAGTGCCCTCCACGGGTTGGCAAGAAAAGTCTGTTTAGTGTGGGCGATAGAGAACGCACTTCAGCGTATAACTTAATGGCGCTGAAGTGCCAATCAAAATCGGCGCTCTTAAAGTTGTCCAGTGAATGTACAAATTTGCTCCTTTCAACTTTTTATCATTCATAATCAAAGCTTTACCGTCTGTGCTTGCCAACAAATTATAACATCAATTTGTATAATTATTTCATTTAAACAAAAAAACAAAACTGTTTTGATTTCTATCGTCCGCAACTTGCAAAATGCAATTGAAATTTGTATTACACCTTTGTGTAAACATGGGTGGATTTTCCTTTGATGTTTCGATCAAAAGTGAATAACGTTTGAATGAGGGAATAACAACTTTAGCATTAATATTATTTGCTCGATATCTTATTTGCAGACTCGTTCTGGAGAAGACTTTTCCAGCACAATAGACTTTTGGTTTAGGCTTAAGCCAGAAGTCAGTTCCCGAGTGAAAGTCTGACGTTGCAATAGGGTGTGCAACCAATTCCCAGCTTTTCGTCATGATGGATGTTCATGGTCGGGGCAGTATATTGTTGATGTACCCTAACGTGGCACGGCCCCTATAACGTGGCACACTTTGATTTTTTGCCTGTAGCGCCTAGCTAGAGTAAAAGGTTTAACTGAAATTTCACAGAAAGTGCAATTTCATCAAGTTCTAAACACTCCCGTTGATAAATCACGAGTTTATCTACCTGTTACAAAGTTAGAAGAACAATTTAGTTCGGCGTGATTTTCCGATTTATTTCGAAGTGAACAGTAAACCCATTGAAATGCCCCCCAAAAATAAGAAAATAATTTTCTGACAAACATTTAGTTGGCTATGTAAGTAGAGATAAAAAATGGTCATCAGAATTTATCAACTTTACAAAAATTCTTAAATGTTAATTTGAAATTTTCGAGATGTATTCAAGTGCGCCACGTTGGGGAACACTCAGACGATTTTGTGCCCAATTTCCGGACACCACCGGGTTTTTTAAATTTCGGATTAAATTTCGTGACACCGAAATTGTTTACAAAGATGAAACAGCAAGCCTTATTAAGGCTGTTTTCAAAGCACTATTTTTGCTATTGGTTTTTACTAGTTTTTTTCGGTTAAATTCTTGTTCTGAGTTTTGTTGTATACAATTTTTTTTCAGTCAATAAATTCTTTTTGATTTTTTTTCGGCAACTTAGAATGAATCTCATGTAGTATTAATTCAATTCCTTGCGACTTTTACTTCCCTTAAAAAAACTGAGATAAGTAAAGTTTGGTTAGTTGTTGGTAGACCTTGGCAATGCTACTGTTCAGAGCGATCATGTTAAAGTTGGGCGGCAGCGATGGGTCTCCTTTATTGTATACAGGGTGGTTAAAAAAAAAGGACACCCATCCATTTGACAGCAATTTTCACCTATTTTTTAAAATTATTTTAACTGTCGATTAGTAGCTTTTAAAGTACTGGCCTTTAAGCAAATGTGACGAAAAAAATCGTTGCATTTGCACATTTTGTCGTTGAGCTATGCTAATTTGAACATTTCATGTGCGAAACCTGTTTGTCCACGGAGGTATACATTCCCTTCGCTTGACTGAGCTCAGCTATTGGAGCTTTATTTAAAGGAGCATGACATTTGATTGTTATGTTATGTTATGCAACAATGAACTTAACGCTCAGCTCATTGAGTAGATGATCTTAATAGTGACATGAATAATTGGACAGCTTCAATAAAAGTAACCAGGGCAAAATATATTTTGGTGGGAAGTTTTTAATTTTCATGAACTACGAAAACGTCCAATTTACAAAGAATAACCCGTGGACAGGACTGATTTTTGGTGACTTGTATTCAAATTAGCATAATATCTCTATTTTTGCGACTTTTACTAAGCTTTTTTCACCATGCATGGTTAAAGACCTATAATTGACAATGTTGTGATTTTTTTTTTTTTTTAAATAACTTCATTAAGTTGGTGAAAATTGCTGTCAAAAGTGGGTGTCCTTTTTTTTAACCACCCTGTGGAAGACTTACTTGGCAGCAGGAGCGGGATATCGGTGGAGTTCCACTTTGCAAAATTTTGGTGAAGAGTGTGGCAAGTAGGGCCTAGATGGTGTGTTGCTTGCAACTTCATTCTTGACAATATGGCGGGGCCAAATATTAATTGTATTTACCACGTTGTTTTCTGTGTTAAGTAAAGGAGAAGTTCTACCGGATGAATTTATCATGGAAGTTTAGTTAGGCCTATGCCCTTCACTTGTTTTTAGTAGCGTGTCTCCCTGTTTCCAATAGTCAGACCTCTTAGAAATGACACCCATGTGCCCTGCGTTGTTAAGGAACCATATGCGTTGCCCAATCTTGACCTCAGTCAACTTAAACCAGACCAGCAGAGATGAGAGTACAATGTGCATGTGCCCCATACACTAGACGCCATGCTAATTAATTAGAGTGGTGTGTCGATCCTGTTCGGGTTCTAACACCATCAAGTAATTGATTTTTAGCCAGATTGTACTTTAAGATAAATCATTTTACACTACTTTTTGGTCTTTTCTGGTGATTTTTTAACATACTGTTTTTGCTATTGGTTTTAGTTTTTTTCGGTTTAAGTCTTGTTTCAGTTTTGCTGTAGGTTTTTTCAGTCGATAAAGTCTTTTTGATTCTGGTTTGGCAACTACGAATGACTTTCATGTCTCTATTCATTCAATTCCTTGTGACTCTTCCCTTAAAAAAATCAGAGATTAGTAAAGTTCGGTTAGTTATCCTGATAGAGAGTTTCTTTTGGGCGTGTTCCCCCAGTTTCCAGAATACACAAGCATCACGGAAAAATTGTGGTTGTAGCAACCATTCTCAAGAGAATAAAGTGATCAAGGGCGTATCCAGAACAAAATTTGGGTGGGGGCCAGTAGTAATTTTCGTCCCTCAAAAAGTGGGTCAAAAACTTATGGCGTGGGGTGCGGGCCCTCTTAAGGGCCCCGAACTTTGTTTTGATTCTAGATGCTCTGTGGTGCGATCTGAGGCAATTTCCTACCACAATTCCTGAACAATTTTTTTGGAGGAAAAGATGGTGGTGTACGTTGTGCCTGCCCTTATTGCGACGTCACTTAAAAACAAAATTTGGTGGTTTTTTGGGGGTGGGGGCACGGCCAATTTCACCAAGTTTTCATTCAATTTAACGCCTGGCTCATTCGATTTAGATTGAAATTGAAAGAACACGCAGATCGGCATTCGACAATCAAAAAGAATCATTCAATTTCACTATCCGAGCAAACTATCGCCTTTTAGCTTCACTCGTCCTTATCAAAGATGCATTCATATTAAAAGCATCGCGTTGTTCATTCAATTTCGTCTAAACCAGCAGTAAACGGTTGATCGGGCATTCGTTTTCATTAATGGCAAACATATTTCACATTTTGTCAAACATCTGTTAAGACTTCATACGTGTCCGTATTCCTTAGCGTAAATTATGAGTTTTTCTCAGGAATTCTTTTTGTGGAACTCTTTACTACTGTGAAATGTAAGAAAACTACACATTTGACAACATTTTGGGGTTAATCTTATCGCCAAAGTGCACTTCTTTAACCCTTAAGGGACCGAGGCGGAATGGTCAAAATAACCCGGCCCTTTTAAGGTTAAACACTTAAAGTTTCCGTGCTTTCCGGACTACGTATGAACGCGCTGTTACTGTCATGTCATTTCAGGAAGACACTGTTCAGTTTTGGGGGTTTTCTTTCAAATTATTTATCCTAAATTTGCTAATTGAAAACATTTGTGGGAAAGGGTTGCTCACTGGCTTACTGCCATG
The DNA here is from genome assembly GCF_015706575.1 of Patiria miniata. Classification (NCBI taxonomy): domain Eukaryota; kingdom Metazoa; phylum Echinodermata; class Asteroidea; order Valvatida; family Asterinidae; genus Patiria; species Patiria miniata. Next base: position 1,888,731 of record NW_024037052.1, read on the forward strand.
CATACTGACACATCAAAGAATCACTAAATGAAAGAAATTTATGACAGCAAAATATCAAAAATTCTAACAACATTTTCGTGCTTACATAGCCATGTAACATTAATCATGCCCGGAATGCCATCACACGTTTTCTAATGAATATGAAACTTTGCATTAGCATAAAAACGGAGAAGGCACCAAAAACATCCTTCAAAAATGAAAAATGAAATTTGCAAATAAGGTTAAATGTGACACAAAGTTGTATTTTCAAGGTTTGCATTGCAAACTAACTTTGCATGGGCCCTGTGAATACAGTAAGTGTTCGGTCAGACATGCGCAAGAAAACATTTAAGAAATAACTCAAGAGAAATGTTCCCGATGGTACATCCATTGCCAAACATAGGTGTTCCGATGTCTTGCACGTCAAGAAATCGTCAACGTTAAGATGCCCCTTGCTCAAACGTTTAAACAAGTAGTAAAGATAAACAGTGAAAAACAAATTATCTTAGTCACTTATCTTAATTCGTAATTACATCTTGTTTCCCTCATAGGGCCTATCAGTTAATTTGTAACATTGTAAGTTTTACAGTTATCAAGTTTTGGAAGGAAATGAACCTCGGAGAAAAATAGGAAATGTATCGATTACAATTTTTTACAAATTTAAATGACAAAACGATGAAAGCGATTGCCCATAAACGAATAAGAAACGAAAAGCATGGTTATACTTTAGAAGCGCACAGATGTTCGCTAATTTGAATGCGTCAACCGTCAAAAGGTTTCAAAGACTTAATTTAAGACTGCTACAAGTTAAGTCTTGAATGCACTAAAACGAAATAGGATGCCCGAAAATGAAAACGAACATTCAGAGCAAAATCCTGGCTGCCTAAAAATGAAATTGAACGAACCCAAAACGAAAAAGAAACCCCAATTTGACCACATGTGCAAAACTCGCAGGAAATTGAATGGCTGATAATGAAACTGATTGGAAAAATTCGGAAATTCGCCGGGAAAACCTATATTATTACATCACTTCTCGTGATGTTAACAATGACATCTTGTAATTGCGAAAAGTACCGTGATATTCCACAGTTAAAGAGTTAAGAAATGCAAAATATAAACCAATAAATCATGCAATAAATAGAAACTGATTCAAAATGAAGCTTTAGCCGCCATGAATAACATACGGTACGTTAAAGTGCTATATAAATGGAAATGTTTGTAACCTGTGAAATCTCAAACCTTGAATTGACGAGTTGGCGTTAAACAGTATATAAGTCCCGTTGTATCCTGAGCATGATTGGACGTATTTCTATTGAAATGCCCCAGAAGATTACCGCGCGACCAGAAATATATCGGTATCCGTGAAACTGAATAGGGCTTGATATGTATTATTTATTTATTTATAGTTTTATTTAGACAGGGTAGCCTCATCAGTTAAAAATAAAATGATAAGAATAAAATGAAATAAAGAAATATATGATGTAAAATCACCAAGAACATTAAGTAAAAGTAAAACCTAGAATGAAGAAACAAAAATGCAAATATGTAAAATATAGGGGTGTGAATACAAAAATTAGAACAAATTTAAACACTAAGATACACATATAAACACTGACGAAATACAACACAGAAATTAAATTAACATAACAAAAACACAAATAAATTTTAAATTTATATTACGAATTGAAAATTTAAAAAAAAGGAAAAACTTGCCAAATAAAATTTCCAAAAAGCAAAAGAACAAACACCCCAACACCCCTACTACCCAATACCCACAATGTCAGGACCAGTCATTGGGTCCCAACTATATCACAAGTATAGGTACCAGTTGGCAACCAATGCACATTTCCGGGACTAATATTTTCAGCAATCGTATTTATTTAAAAAACATCAAAAATAATTGAATCAAAAGTCAATCCAGTCAATTATCATATATTGTGTTTGTCCGGTCCCGACATTGATGGTTGGATGCATATTTTTGTTTGTCCGGTCCTGACATTGAGGGTATGATGTATACTTTTGTTTGTTCGGTCCCGACATTGAGGGTAGGATGCATAAATTTGTTTGTCCGGTCCCGACTTTTCAAAATGTCCCGACTTGATTGGTTTGTTTTCCAACAGTGGTCCCAGGATTGTAGGTGTTGGAGCAAACAAACAAACAAACAAAAAACAAAACAGATACGTAAAAGATAGGAATGGGAATAACAATTAAACTTTGATATTAAAATACTGAAATAAACAGTGACTAACAACAGCACAGAAATAAAATTGAGCTAAGCAAACAAAAAACAAATAAAATAAAAATATTACTATATGAAGATTACTATATGAAATAAACAAGAAATGAATAAAAACAAAAACAAAGACCGTGGGGAATGCTTTTTTTAAAAGTAACTATAGGTATTCTCGTAAATTAAAACCATAAAAATCTATAGAAAACTTTAAAGTAATGAAGTAAAATGAGAAAGCCATGCAAAATTAGTTTAAAAGAGATTTAAAGGGAAAATACAACATTTGCAAACATCAAAAAATAAAACTACCAAATCATTTTGAAATACCTTGCTGGACTGTTAGTGAATGAAAGTGTAAAGCATCCTGTAAAATCATGGCACCTGGTATACTGTCACTTTCAAGAAAAGTGGTATTTTTGTATCAATTTCCAACGCTGGTCGGCCGACCAGTGTTGGACAAAACTGGCTTTTTTTCAAATACTGGCCCCAATTGACCATCGCACTTGTTTGCAATCGATTACACACCTATGAACGGGTACAAGCCAGCTAGACTGGTTCCCTGACCTTACAATTCCCCAATGTATGTAAACTGCTCTGTTTCTTCTTATATGGAGTCAGGGAACCAGACCACAGGAAAATGATTGTTTTTCTTGGTTTTTATAGCATTTTCGAACCCAAAACCTAAAAAAAGTCAGTGTAACTATATTTGCTATATATTTCCAACCCCCCAATTCCATCCATTTCTGAAAATTACAGCAAAAGCAAATGATGTATATTCCCTTTAAAAATATTTTAAGACTTGGCCTTTCGCTGGGCTGTGGTAAGGTTGTTCCATCCCAGGGTCCCACAATACTGAAATGTGTGCTTGGCGGCATTTGTTTTGGGAACAATGGGCAGATGTAATGAGCCGTTTGACTTCGAACGAGTGTTGGCAGTATGAGATGGCATTTCAAAACGTGCACTGAGATACGCTGGACTGAGGTTATTGAGACATTTATAAACCTTCCCTAACGAGATGGTAATGATGACCAAGAGAGTGCCTCATGTAAGTCGCTAATATGGATTCTAAGATGAGCATTAAGAATCATTCTGGCAAGACGATTATGCAGTTTTATCAATTTGTCGGAATGACAGTGTACACAATTGGACATTTGGAAAGCAGGTCTTTGACTTCAACACCTACACATACATGTACAAAACACAGGGGCCCCACAATATATACACAATAAAGCACTAAGAAAACACATGAAATTAAACATGGAACGAATTCAACTCAGAAACCGCCAACAGCACCCTCAGAGAACATCCAATCCAGGCCGTCGTCATTACCTGCAAGTACACAGACAGACAAGAGAAAGGGAAGACAGAAAAACTGCAAAGAGAAAAAGAAAACAGTGTTTGTTTGTCGACATGCAGTCTCAACTTGATTTCAACATCAATGCAATTAAACATGGAACGACTTTTCCTTCAAAAGGCCATCACGCCATTTTTCGTCACTTTTTGGGAAAAATTTTGCTTGAGAGCTAGCTTTTCTGCTGGGATTCACTCTCTGGAGTCTTAAAACTCTAGACATTTGGCACCAGTATTCCAAATGGCTATATTGCATTTTGAAAAGCAAGTTTTGACTTCAACATCTACACATACAAACACCGAGAGGACCTGCCCCTTGCCTTATTTTGTTCCCTTTTGTTTGTCCACCAATTTTTCCTAGACAGCTCCCATTAGGTTTGTTCATGAATTCCCCCGAGGACTTGTGTCCAGCGTCAAGCCCATTGTTATCACACACATGGTATTGTCCTATGTCCTCAGTCGTATACGATAACCTGTACACCCTATACTCTCTTTTTTGTAAGCACTGGCAATAGTCTACCCCATTGTCAATGATCCCCATTCATAATCCATGCTGGAAATAGCCCAAAATACGCAGTCTTGCAACTTGTTTTTCGAGAAAAAGTGGTTTAGGCCTACTTTTCTTGGAAATCACCAGCGGTTAAAAGTAATTGATCAGATTTTGGATGCGGATGCAAAAATAATTAAACTCATCAATATTGAAAAATATTAGAACACGTGACAAATATCTTGGCAGTTCCATTTCCTCCCCTCTGTATGCGTGGGGATTTAGTGAATTATCTGTAGTCGCCACGCATTCGTAAAAATAATAACAACATATAAATACAAACTAAAAAATAAGCACACAAATTCCAGTTAAATGGGCTTTATTTATTTTCAGGACCCTTGTCTCTCAAGAATGTGATTTCATTGTGAAATCTCTTGATCTTTTGAAGAAAAAAATGATAACTCGGGGAAAATAGAACAAGTGGAAACTCTATATACCATACGTAAAAAATGTGATTGGAGATCAAACCGATTGATAGGTCTGCTATCTGCATACACGCACACACCACTGTTGCACAATGCCAGCACAAAAAATGTAGTTTGGATTATTATGCGCCTATCAATTGTTTCCCCCCCCCCCCCCCCGGGCTGCCCCAGCCAAGACGTGGGGATTGTCACTTTTGAAGTGACAAAATCCCCACCCCTCGGGCAAAATTTAAGTGACAATCCCCGACCATGCCCATGCGGGGGGGGGGGGGGGGACATTTGATAGGCGCATTACAGTTGAGTCTTAGTATGACCCCCCCCCCCCAAAAAAAAGTACATGTATTTGGATAAAATCGTCAAACCTCACGCCACTTAGGCGATTGTGTACAAGGTCTAGTGAGTCAACAAAATTTTTAAGTATTTCCTATCAAAATTGGAACTATTTCTCAATCCCTAATTCGTGTCTTATCTTCATATTTGCAATGAATGACCTTCATTGAGATGATATGTGACGAAAAAAGTGGCGTCAGATTGCAACTTTTTTTCCAAATGACCCCGGCCAGAGCTTAAAACTGCGACGCCTATATAGCACACATGGAACACCATGCATACTTTGGTCAATTTTCGGTGACTGACAGACTGGCCACCAAGTGACACATAGAAGCTCCTACCATAATTTGAAAACTCACTGACCCCAAAAAATCAAAAATAGGGGAAAATGCGACGACAAGACTTTGTTTCCTAACAGTACAAAAATGCCCAGTGATATCCTCAAAACTGCACACGGTGTAAAACCCACATAAGGGGGGGGGGGGTCTACACGAAGTGTACATAATCATTATCCAGCTCCATGGAAAGAATATTGCATCCCGACACCACCTTTGTCATTATAAAGTATATTATCTCAATGAACGTCGGTCATTTAAAAAATGTTGAAAATAAATCTGAAATTGAGAAAATGCTTTGAAAAGCAGCTTTCCATAGACTTTGTGCACACCAAAAAAGAAGTGTACATTCGTTCCCAAGCAATGTTTGGACTTTAAATTCAATTACACTTTACTTACACAAAAAATTAATAAGGTTGATTTTTTTACTGTTTTTTTCAGACATTTCTGGTTCAATGCGCGTTGGTGATTTTCAATCATGGAAAGAATGTTGCAACCTGACGCTGCTTTTTCTTCATCATCTCAATGAAGATCAGTCATTGAAAAAAATGGTGATAAGACATGAATCTCGGACTGAGAAATATTTTCCAATTTTGTTAGGAAATACTTAGAAAATGTTCTTCACTTTCCATAGATTTTGTACACAGCCGCTGAAGTGGCGACAGGTTGCAATATTCTTTCCTCAATCCTTAGTTCCCCAACCCCTTGTAAACCTGTATACCCCTTGTAAACCTGTATAACCCCTTGTAAACCTGTAGAGCCCTTGTAAACCTGTTTGGCAGGAAGGACTTTGGGCAGCCATGAAACACCTAGGGTACCCACGCAAGATTGTTTGTCTCCTCCAGGCTCTCTACAAGACTTCAAAAAGCGCAGTAAGAGTCGACAACAACACAGCACAGTGGTTCGAGACTCTAACAGGAGTAAGACAAGGATGCATCCTATCGCCCCAGTTATTTAACATTCTACTGGAAGTTGTCATCAACTTGGCAATAAATGATGTGGACATCGGTATCAATTTACAGGGTCTCATTATCAACAATCTCCGCTATGCCGACGACACTGTCCTAATGGCTGATTGCAAAGAAGACCTGCAAACTCTTGTATCCAAAGTCCACATGGTGAGCAAGCAGTTTGGCCTGACAATCAACATCGGCAAATCTGAAGTCCAAGTGATTGGCAGACAAAGACATGATATATCAATCTGCATCGGAAGTAAGAAGCTAAACCAGGTACAAACCTTCACTTTTCTTGGTGGTGTCATATCCGACAATTCCTCAAGCTCAGACGACATAAAACGGAGAATTGGCCTAGCAATGGGAGGAATGCAAAAACTGACATCAATTTGGAAATCCAAAGAAATAACCACCAGCACAAAAATGGAGCTCTACAGAGTACTCATCTTATCAATTGCAACATATGGCTCTGAGTCTTGGACCCTGAAGAAAAAAGATGAACACACACTACTGGTGTTCGAAATGTCATGCTTGAGAAGAATCATGGGCGTTTCCAGAAGGGACAAGATAAGAAATACTAACATCAGAGAAAAAAAACAACTCCCAGACCACCATAGTAGACAAGATCCAAGCCAAACACTTGTCCTACTTTGGACATATCATCAGGTTGACAAACGACAGATATCCTAAGCTAGCAGTTGAGGGAAGGATCCAAGGTCACCGACCCAGAGGTAGACCCCCTAAACGTTGGTTAGACAATATCAAATCAAGCTGCCACGAAATTGGGATACCAACTGTATGTGCAGCGAGACGTCTGGTTCAGGCGCAGTTCTACGGGGGGGGGGGGCTAAATTTTGTCTAGCCCCCCCCCCCCCCCCAAATGTGATGTACATGCGAACGGTCTCCCCCTAAAGAAATAGTCGTGACAAGGGTGCATTTGTAGTTAATATAGTGTGAATGATTTTAGGATTTCATTGGCGTTCCCCATTGAAAATATGGCATGAGCCCCCCCCCCCCCCCCCCACACACACACACACCCCTTCTCAAATTTGTATCCTTGTGGAGACATTCCTTTGTTCTCGTGTAGTAAAGTGTTCAATTTTGAAAGTGAAGTTTCAAAATGCTCTTATTTTAACCAGAATTAGTTTCCTTGGCTGAAATTTGGACTTAATATCCCTTTTCTAAAACTCTTCCATTTGCGACAGATCAACCCACCTTGGAAATTCCTAGTTTTTGAGTAAAACCCATATATCTATTTCGTGAAAACCTTGTGGAGACCTATTCATCTACAGAAATTGCCCTGTGGAGACCTTTACAATGTTTTGTTCCCTATTGTGTGTGTGTCTCCACAAGGATACAAATTTGTAGTCACCCATTCTCACCCCCACACACCCACACACACACCTATTGATTTTCGGAGGCCTAAGTGTCTGGAGAAAATAACCGGTGTACATTGCTGCACGCCTCCCTGAAAAAATTCTGGATCCACCCTGCTAGCCCCCAAAATATTGGTTCTAGAACCGCGCCTGGTCTGGTTGTAAACAGAAGGGAATGGTCCTCCATAGTGAAGCGGCTGCTAGCTCCAAGGATTCTTACAGAAGCCAAGGGAGGACAGCATTAAGTCAAGTAAGTCAAGTAAGTCAATCCTTAGTTTACCATTCAGAATATATGAGGATAATCATGATTGTAAAATCCTTCCAATAGGTAGCAGGGATAAGCACATGTGTAGGTGATTGATTTAATATTCAAATCCAGATGGCGTTTCCCGCGATGTGGAGTGTCGTATTCGTCCAGGTTGTTTGTCAAAGACCAACTAAAACATCAACAAAAGCATATAATTACGACAAAAACTTGAATATTAGCCATCATTACACCGGGAATAATGAAAGAGCAAGGTTATATTAATATCAAATTCAAGATAAAAATACTGCACACAAACACGGAGAAACCTATGGCGGCGAAACTCGGGAACAGGTCTCAGCAGGAAACGCTATGCAGCGTGAAACTGGGAAGGAAACAATGGAGCCAATTGCTTATCATTCAGAGTATCACCTGTACCGCGTGTGTAGTCAGACAATTGACATATCTTGTACTGTGCTACCCGATCACAGCATCTCGATACGCGTCTTAAAGACAAAACAAAACATGAAATGAATATGTTTTACTTTACAATTGTTGATTGAATGTAATTTACATCTGCAAGGAGATTTCGCAAAACGTAACCAATGCGTGCCTGGACGAAACAAAACTGGACATTCCAGTCGGGGGGGGGGGGGTATATAACTAGTATCAAATAAAATAACTATTATAAAACTCATCTGGCGCAGGCTCCTGTGAGAAAAAAAAT